>NC_066620.1:168670155-168973380 GCF_025201925.1 Gopherus flavomarginatus | reverse complement strand
TGCAAGGGGGGCGCCTCAGAGCTGAGGGGGGGAGCCACCATAGGGGGGTGCCTCAGGGCAGGGGCGCAGGTGGGGGGAGGGTGCAAGGTGGAAGTTTCGCCTAGGGTGTGAAACATCCTTGCACTGGCCCTGCTCACTCCACCTCTTCCTGTCCTCACTCCTCCCCCTCCTGTTCCTCCCGGCATCTCCTGCACGCTGCTGAACAGCTGATCGCCACCTGGCGGGAGGTGCTGGGGGGTAGGGGAAGGAGCTGATCAGTGGGGCTGCTAGTGGGGACTGAGCATTCATTATTTTTTTCTGAAGCACCCATGGAGTCGGTGCCTGTGCAGCCAGAGGATCAAGTTGTTGGGCATCCAGATCATGTAACTAGAACACCAGTTTGATTCAGAGGCACGCAACAAATGTACTGAACTTCAAAGACAATGTGATAATGTACATATTATAAATGGTAGGAATGTAGAAGTTAAAGGTGGAGATGTAATGAAATGCTAAACTGTAATTATACTTTTCAACCACTAGGTGGCATCTTATTTAAATGAACCTCAACCATACCTGGCAGTGTATTAAAAGATCTTATGCGCTCATTAGAAGCAAGCTCTGTAGCCAGTCCATATCTGGTACAGAAGAACATGATACTAATAAAATTTAAATTACTCACCTGAAATTAATATTCTGTTAAGGGAAATAAAGTAATTTAAGAGACCAGATCATTTCTGGTCATATTAATAGTGTGACATAGTCATGGACTGTTCCCTTATCTAATATAGTAACATTCTTTTACCACAGAACACATTTACCTTTTTAATTACTTAGCTGTTTAAAAAAAACTACACTTTTAGTCCCATTGGATGGTTAAAAATTTGTGATTTATGCTTTGCTTCATTAAAATTAGGTAAACATGACCTTGAAATAGTTCTTGCAGTCTCCTCAAATGCACTCGTGGAAAAAGATAGGAGTTAAACAACTGTGACCTGCTATGTGAATTCTCCAAAGTCTCCAGGAAGCTCATGAGAGGGAAATGAATTTTTTTTCCCCTCTGCAGCTACTACTGTCAGTTTTTAATTCTCTCGCTTTTATTTCATATGTAGCAATTTCAGTACTTGTGAACGCTAAAGGAAAAGAGATCAGGAAAAGAAGCAAAGTACATTATCAAGGCTCAAACCTCATTTCTCTTGTTAAAGAGCAAGATGAACATGGGAGAGTCTTTGAAAACTTCTGCATGATTACAATTATAAATTGTACCAACTGGCAAAATAAAAGCCCAAATGGTTCAGGATTGTTTGGCATATGATAGTCTATAAATCCATGCCCCTAGCAATTTGAATGACAGCAGGAAAAATAGCAGTGTTCCCATCGACAAGAGGAGTTTATATACCTGGAAGGATCCAGTATATGTAATTAGGCATTTTAAAATGCCATTAGTTGATGATGTGCTGCCCTCAGTCTCAAAGGTGCTTTTAAATATTAGCTCAGAGTAAACCAAAACTAAGCTCAATTAGATCATCACTTCAAATGCTACCACAGCAAATGATATGTGAAAGTGCACATTATACACTTCCTAACTAAAAGAGTATCATCACTGCAACATATAAGGTAGTATGGAGAAATAACCTTTTCAAGATGCATAATGTATCATCTTTTTTTAAAATGAACGCCACGATGTGAAGATTTATTTTGATGTCTATTTTTTTTTCCTGTATCATTCTGAGCAAGGACTTTCCTTTTTAAAGAGGTTCTGAATGTGAAACAAAGTGTTGCACAATTTCCAGATGTCCTATCTATTGGGTGAATGTGTACTGCCTGCATGCCCAATAGGTGATTTAATGCTTAATGAGTTATTGGGAATAACTAGGCTTGGCAGAATTTGATTTGTATTTTTCCTAATTTTGACAATCAATATGAATTTTTATTTGTGAGGATTTTTTCCCTATTTTTATCAACTTTTTGTGATTTTTAACTATTTTTATTTTTACAGTTGCTAGAAATTAAGGCTGGCAGGAGGTTGGGGTTAGGGCTGTGTTGACAGTGGGGACTGCCGGGGGCTCCCAGGACTGACAGTGAGGTTGCAGGGAGTTCTCTGCATGGCTCAGGGACCCAAGACACCCTTATGCAAAATGGAAGGGAAGCTGCTGTCCTGGCCCAGCAAAGCAGAGATCCCCAGCTGCAAAGAGCTGCAAGGAGGTTGCGAGGAGGAGGACCAGCTGCAAGGGCTGCTACACAGTTGCTGCCTAGGGATGGCTCCCACACTCATGGCTGATGAATGAATGGGATAGGGCCTGATGGTGGTGCCACAGAGAGCTGCCTGTGCTGCTGCAGGATGAGTGACACCTGATCCCTGAAAGTGCCAGGTATGGAGAAGGCTGTGGCCTTGATGGGCGGGGCCGGTGCAACCCGTTAGGTGACCTAGGAGATCGCCTAGGGCGCTAACATTTTGGGGGCGGTCGCTGTCCCGGTTGTCGGCTGCCTCTGTCAGGGACGCCATTTCAGGAGCGGGACCTTCCACCACCTAGGGTGCCAAAAAAGCTGGCGGCTTTGTCACTTTTGTTAACTTTCTGGCAACATGAAAAAGCCATATACTTAAATCTGGTAGTCTTCTTAATGGCCTTTTACAGTATTTGTTCTGTTCTGAACAAGACGGGGAAGGACAGTAGGTTTTTTTTTGTCCAAATACATTAGAAGCCTCATGGTGTTAAGTAATGACTCCTCAAGCACAGATGAATGAGGAAATCTAATTACTTTGAAACTCAAGGTGTGTAGAAAAAATGTTGTTTTTCCTTTTCTCACTAACAGATGCATCCATCCTACTCTGACAAAGACCCAGTTCTTCTTGATCCTCCCTAGGCTCACACTACAGGATATGCACACAGATGGAAGAATTAAGATTATATTAAAATTACCACTAGGACATAAATGTTGACCATGTCAAAAGAGTACTTGGGAAAGCATGTAAGAACTTAAATTGTCATATGCTTTTCTGATTCAGGAAAGCTCTTCCATGTACTTTTCTGAAGAGTGATGCTTTCCCAAACTGAGGCCATACATTGTACAGAGCAGGGACTGCTGTGACTTTGTATGTGTTTGTACAACTAACAGAATAGGACTCTGATATATATTGCAGTCCCCATGTGCTATTTCAGTACATATATGTAGTAATATATAATAGCAGATGATCTGTGTTCTGTGTCATTTTGAGTGACGAGCTAAAATTCCATAGCATTCCATTCAAAATTTGGAACTATTAAAAGGCTTTCTGAATTCTAATTAATAGATGTAGGAATAGGAGTTGTCTTGTTTAAAAAAAAAGGTACAGGCAGGAAAGATTCTATCATCTGAGCTTTGATAAAGTCAAACAGTATAAAATAAAATACAGGTCAAAAGCAACCTAATTGAGTGTTAAGGAAGCCAGCCTTGTATGAGAAATATCTAGAAAATATGAATTCAGGACAGCCAAACTATTAAAGACCAAGTGCTCCAGATCCCCTGTAGGCAACATAATAATTTGCACATATGCAGATGGGAAAACAAATTCAGAGAGGCTAAGGTCACCATTTAAAGTACAGCACCTAAATTCATATGTAGGCCCACAAATAAGTGGTTTAATTTTCAGAGTACATGCAGACTCCCATAATATCTCATGACTTCTGTTCACACCTTAACCACAAATGCATCTTTCCTCCCCTTGAAGGACAGTGGGAATTTTACCTGTTTTAAGACTTCAGGATCAAACTCTACAAAAGGAGTCTTGGGACATAAAATTTCACTGAAATCTTTGAAATACTGCAGAAAATCCTTGCATACAGGGATCTTTCCAGATGTCAGATCTATGATGGCCTATTACATTTCTAAACTGGAAATCTCTTGGTCCATTTATATGCTTAAATGGTTCATGATTTCCTTTTGGGAACTTGGAAAGATAATAAAAAAAGGATAGATGACCGATAACACTTAGTAATCCAGTAACAATCCTTTTTTTTGGATAATACTGAGTAAATATTATCGCTGCATTTAGCAGAGTCATCTGTTGCCGTTAAAAAGGTTGCGTGCCTTAGCTGGAAGGTGTTTTTCCCTTTTTGCTAACGAGCCAATAAATTGCAAGCTTTTAATGGATTTAGAGTGAAATGAGGCTTTTGAGCATGAACACAGTGAAGCCAGCCAAAGGGAAGGTCAGGCAACATGTTGATAAGGAAATAATCCTAAATCTCCTTTTTGCATTATTTCGTTAGAAAAGGTTACTCTTGCAACAAGGTCAAATTTAAATTTGACTCACCATCTCCTCTCAGCATTAGGAAGTTCTGTTCTGATGTAGAGCAGCAGCTTCATAGCTCTGCCTCCTTCCAGTTATTGATTTCTAGCAGAGCTCCAAATGAGCATTATCTCTGCCTGTACCTCTCAGATATGAAGCTTGCCATATTCATTTACACCTTTGTTACCAGTAGGCATGACTATCACAACAAGCTTGTCCTGGATTAAATGTGAAATCCACTCTGAAATTCTATCTCGGACAGCATGGCCTGTCTTGTGAGAGTGCATCATATCTATGCTTCTCTCTGTACCACTGGATTAAATTCCTAGTGAAGTTCAAATCACTGTCTACAAAGTCATGGCTTAAAGTCTCCACTGTGATGCAGCTGCTTTGCTCTGCAACCACGGCCCAAATAGCCATGGGAAGATCATCCCAGTGATGCAGGGGATCCTCCAGTGGCATAGCACTGGCTTGCCACTGACCATGAACTATAACATTGTGACAGGTTTCAGAGGGGTAGCCGTGTTAGTCTGCATCAGTACAAACAACAAGGAGTCCTTGTGGCACCTTAGAAGACTAAAAAATTTATTTAGGAATAAGCTTTCATGGGATATAACCCAACTCATCAGATGCATGGAGTGAAAAATACAATTAGCAGGTATAAATATACAGCACATGAAAAGATGGGAGTTGCCTTACCAGGTGTGTGTGTGGGGGGGAGGGGCGTCAGTGGCCCATTTCCAACAGTTGACAAGAAGATGTATCAACAGAGATAAAATTATTTTTTGTTGTGACCCAGCGACTCCCAGTCTTTATTCAGGCCTAATTCTAGTTCTGCAGTTTCTTGTTGAAGTCTGTTTTGAAAGATTTTTGCTGACAAATGGCGACTTTTCAATCTGTTATTGAGTTTCCAGGGAGATTGAAGTGCTCTCCTACTGGTTTTTTAATGTTACAATTCTAGATGTCTGATTTGTTTCCATTTATTCTTTTGCATAGAGACTGTCCAGTTTGGTCAATATACATGGCAGAGGGGCATTGCAGGCACGTGATGGCATATATCACATTGGTAGATGTGCAGGTGAATGAGCCCTTGATGGTGTGACTGATGTGGTTAGGTCCTATGATGGCATCCCTTGAATATATATGCGGACAGAGTGGACAACGGGGTTTGTTGCAGGGGTTGGTTCCTGGGTTAGTGTTTCTGTTGTATGGTGTGTAGTTGCTGGTGAGTATTTGCTTCAGGTTGGGGGGCTGTCTGTAAGTGAGGACTGGCCTGTCTCCTAAGGTCTGTGAGAGCGAGGGATTGTCCTTCAGGATAGTTTGTAGAGCCTTGATGATGCGCTGGAGAGATTTTAGTTGGGGGCTGAACATGATGGCTAGTGACGTTCTGTTACTTTCTTGTTGGACCTGTCCTGTAGTAGGTGACTTCTGGGTATCCTTCTGGCTCTGTCAATCTGTTTCTTTACTTCCCCAGGTGGGTATTTTAGTTTTAAGAATGCCTGATAGAAATCCGGTAGGTGTTTGTCTCTGTCTGAGGGATTGGAGCAAATGTGTTTGTATCTGAGGGCTTGGCTGTAGACAATGGGTCATGTGATGTAGTCTGGATGAAAGCTGGAGGCATGTAAGTAAGTATAGCGGTCAGTAGGTTTCTGATATAGTGTGATGTTTATGTGACCATCACTTATTTGTACTGTAGTGTCCAGGAATTGGATCTCTTGTGTGGACTACATTGATGACATCTTCATAATCTGGACCCATGGGAAGGGACCTTGAGGAATTCCACCTGGATTTCAACAGTTTCCACCCTACCATCAACCTCAGCCTGGACCAGTCCACACAAGAGATCCATGTCCTGGAAACCTAAAGGACTCCTTGTTGTTATAACATTGTGGAAACTTTGCTGACTGGCAGTTTCCTCTCTTTAAAGCTATGGGCTAAAGAAAGAGGTGGGAACTTTCTCCTTTATCTGGGAAGGTTAATCTCATTGATTTCAGACAGTTTTTGCAAGAGTAGAGATTCTGACTAATCCACGTGCTTTCTGAACTGGGTAACCACATTTTTCCTACTGTATCTAGCATTCCTCCTGTATTTTAGTAGACTGTTATCCTTCACTTGCTATTATAAAATGTTGTACAGTATTGTGCACTGTTCAACAGTACATAAGAACATAAGAATGGCCATACTGGCTGTAAGAATTGGCTATACAGTGGCCAATGCCAGGTGCCCCAGAGGGAATGAACAGAATAGGTAATCATCATGTGATCCATCCCCTGTTGCCATTCCCAGCTTCTGAAAACTGAGACTAGGGACACCATCTCTTCCCATTAAGGCTGATAGCCACTGATGGACCTATCCTCCATGAATTTAGTAGCTACTTTTCTTGGCAGAACTGGCTGCTTTCTGTGGTGACTGAAATGATACCAATGTGTAAATGGTATTTACATTTCGTAGGTGCTTTGGGATTCTTTGGAATGAAATGTTTTATGTAATGTAAGATATTATCTATGCACCAACTCCACAGACAAACCGACCACTTGAGGGATTTAGAACATCATCTAGAATGGAACTGTAAACAAATGAGAAATATTTTCTAGATCAGATTTTGTTAGGAAAATTAATTGTTCACTACTCACTCAAGGTCGGATATGTAACAGAAGAGGTAGATAACTGTGTGAACACAGTTGTGAACCTAAAGATAGGAAAAAGTGGCAACCTATAAGTGGTAGAAGAGTGAAAGTGATGTCAGGCAGATGTCTACTGTAGACCACCCACAAGTAGTATTAAATGTCTTTTTTGTTTCAGTTTTCACCAAAAACGCTAGCAGTGATTAGACAACTAACATAGTGAACATCAGTGTAAATTGGGTAGGAACTTAGACAATGTGGGAAGGATGAGTTAAGAATTACTTAGACAAGTCAGATATCTTCAGGTTGGCACAGCCTGATAAAATACAGCCTTAAGGAACTTAGAGAGACAAGGTGGATGAGGTAATATCTTTACTGGACCAACTTCTGTTGGTGAGAGAGAGAAGCTTTCAAGCTTACACAGAGCTCTTCTTCAGGTCCATGTAAGCTCAAAAGTTTATCTGTCCCACTAACAGAAGTTGGTCCAATAAAAGATATTACTTACCCACCTTGTCTCACTAATATCCTGGGACGAACACAGCTACAACAAACACTGCATACTTAAGGAACTGGCTGAAGAGATCACTGAGCAATTAATGATTATCTTTGAGAACTTGTGGAGGATGGGGGTTCCCAAAGGACTAGAAAAGTGCAAATATAGTACCTAACTATAAAAAAGGGGAATAAGGACAACCCAGGGAATAATAGACCAGTCAGTCTAACTTCAGTACTCAGAAAGATAATGGAGCAAATAAACAAACAATCAATTTGTAAACACCTAGAATATAAGTTGATAAGTACCAGTTAACATTGAATAGATTGGTGAGCCATGATTTCCCTTTACAAAAGCCATGTTGACTCTTCCCCAATGTTGACTCTTCCTCATGTTCATCTATGTATCCGATACGTCTGTTCTTTGCTATAGTTTCAACCAATTTGCCTGGAATTGAAGTTAGGGTTACAGGTCTGTAATTGCCAGGTCACTGCTAGAGCCTTTAAAAAAACAAAAACAAAAACAAAACCGCGGCATTACATTAGCTATCTTCTAGACATCTGTTACAGAGGCTGATTTTAGTAATAGGTTATATACAACAGTTAGTAGTTCTGCAGTTTCATATTTTAATTCTATCAGAACATCTGCTCCGGGTGACATATTACTGTTTACATGATCAATTTGCTTCTTTGTTGACACCTCAGTCTAGGATCGTTTTCAGATTTGTCACCTAAAAACAATGGCTCAGGTGTGGGAATCTCCCTCACATCCTCTGCAATGAAGATTGATACAAAGAATTTCTTTAGCTTCACCACAATGGCTTTGTCTTCTTTAAGTGTTCTTTAATACCTCAATTGTCCAGTGGCCCCACTGGCTGTTTCATAAGCTTCCCGTATGTGATGTACTTAATTTTGTTTTTGTTGTTGTTGTTTTCATGTGTTTAGCTAGTTGTTCTTCGTTTCTTTCTGGGCCTGCCTTATTATCCTTGCACACTTGACTTGCCAGAGCTGATGCTCCTATCTATTTTCCTCACTAGGATCTGACTTCCAATTTTGAAAGGAGGTCTTTTTGTCTTTAATGGACTCCATTACTCTGCTGTTAAGGCATGGCAGCATTTTTTTGGTCCTATAACTGTTTTTTTTTTTAACTTTCCTTTTCAGTCCTCATACAAATTCACACACATGCAAAATATAGAGGAAATATATTTCCTCTTTATGGAAGAGATGCTCTTGTCCATTCCAGATCCTGGACAGTGGGCAAAAGGGCCCAAGTGGTGGAATGGGGCTCCAAAAGCCATGAGTTTGGCTGGGGGGATAATTGGCTAGGTGTTGCTACTGAAGAAGGCAGTTGTAAGTCTGCCTTTTAAGGACCCCTTTGCAATCTCTGACTCCAGGGGCATGTCATTGCTGGGTCTTTAGCACCCAGAATCTCTGCAATGATTTCAGCCCATATCATGGCCTGGAGATTGTGTTGTAACTTAGACAGGCCCCCTGTGTTGCTTAAATTATGCTGGAGGCCTCAGAGCAGCACAGGATCAGGTAGGGTGACCAGATGTACTGATTTTATAGGGACAGTCCTGATTTTTGGGTCTTTTTCTTGTATTGGCTCCTATTACCCTCCACCCCCATCCCGATTTTTCACACTTGCTGTCTGGTCACCCTAGGATCAGGCCACCTTAAATCCCGTTCCCCTGTGTCTATTAGAAGCACAGTACGGAATTTCACCACTGATTCCACTTATAACTTTATAAAATCCCAGCAAATATAAAAGAACAAACAGATGATTTATATCTTTTTGTAAATGTTAACGTAATTATTTACCAGATCTGGGTTGTTTCAAGGTCTTCTACTGGGTTTGTGCATGTTGATGATCATGCCAGTTAGATGTAAGTACTAATATAATACCTTTCACCATCGCATAGGAGAGTGCTGCACAGAGCAGAATTTGAACTTTAGCTTCTGACCTTTCACTGTCAGAGACTGACCTTTCAGTTTCACTAATCAAAATTCAATTTTTACTATATTTTGAGAGAAGGTATTTTCTTTTTTCTCTCTCTGTTTATGAAAGTTTTGAAACAGAACCAGGAAATTGATTTGTTTTGGATCCAGCAAAAGATTAACTTCGCTGGCATTTCTAATTTTTTTTTATGAAGTACTAGTTGAAAACAAGATGCATGGATGGGGGGAGGGAAAAAACACAATTTTATTTTGTATTTTGGCAATTTGAAAACATATAGGTATAGGCCTGAACCAGAATCCTAGCCCCCAACACTTTTAAATTCTGTGTCAGCTGGGGTCCAGAGTCAGACATGAACACTTGCTCCTATTTCTATAAAGCTTTGAATCAGAACCAGAGTTCTGAACACACTTGAGTTTTGAGAAGTTCAACTCTGGGTTCAATGTTTGTCATCTGACCATTTAGAAGGGAATAGGTGGCAATCCTAAGAGGCAATTTTAAAAATTATTACTCTTATGTACCAAATGCATCCCGGGGGTCATTCCAGTGATTTCAGTGGAGTTATGCCAGGGATAATTTTGACCCATTTATTCCATTAAAAGATTTCAGATATTGATTCATAAAATGTCATTAGAAGCGTTTCTTATTGTTTAGCTTCTGCCTTTGTGCTGAGAAGTCAGATCACATGTGCACAATAATCAAAGCTGAGTCACATGGTGGAAAAAAATTCAGTTAGGAAGAAACAGTCCCCTTTCCTTTTGTTTTCTTTTCTGTATAAAAGGATTTGCAGAGATTTTGCAGATGAAAGCTGAAATGTGAGACAGGAGCTGCTCCTTTGAGCTTCAGCCTTGCTTTCAGCCAAAATCACTCAGCAGTTTTTGTTACATACAAAGGAGAAAAAAAGGTAACCATAGACAGTCATGGTAAATAGCACTAAATTTTGTTTCCCATTAAGGAATAGTAAATTCAATTAAACAGCACTGTGGAGAGACACTGTAAAGGGATGACTGGAGCTGTAACATGAAAAAAGAGGCCTTGATTGGTTGCACAGTTCTCACTGGCTTAATTGGATAGTCCATCATATGTTGCTATCAATTTTTGTTATTTATGGTGTGTTTCTTTTCTGTTGCAGTTTATGAGTCCTCACTGAAAATAAAGCATTGACCGTCCCCTGTACATCTTTAGAGAAAATAAATTACTTGGATTTGGGGAATTTTATCAATTATCCTTATCCTCAGAAGTATTCAATACTGTAAAACAAAAATCTGTACATAATATTCTGTTTCCATTGTTCCCCAACAAGCCTCCATTGTAGTGGACCCATTACAATTTTACTGTAGTATGTCATCATGAAATCACTCTCAAACACTAGCAGCTTGAATTATTTTTGTTCATGCAAAGAGCCATACGCTCTACATTATTATAGCTGCTAGCTATTACATTAGCTCAACATAGTTTAACTACAGTTTTCATAGATTCAATTATTAATGAATATTTCATTCTATAGACTGGTTACTTTGCATAATGGAACTGCTGGGAAGTTAATTACTTTGCAGTTTTTTACATTGCAAATGAAAGAAATTGCTTTTACAGCAAAATTCTCTTGCAGAGTCTGTGTGTCATTACACTGTAATACCAACAGTTTAGTTTGAGGAACAAGCAAAGCAGGTCACAGTTGTTTCTTATTGTTAGGAGAGCTGATAAAATATTCATAAAGCTAAATTCTTGAAGAGTGTGAAACCTGCAACATTTTAAATTCAGGCTGCATTCAGTTACTTTCTTGGTAGACTTTCACAGTCTTGGAAGTGGTGAGAATTTTTTTATGTTTATATTTTGACCCACCAAGCTCCTAACATTTAGCTGACAATAAGTGCTTTCCAAAAATCAAGGTACTCCAGGCAGCACAAAGCTGAATGGGACTAGGTGATCTGGTCCCTGGAGCACTTCAACAGCTACAGTATGTGGTCAGCTGCTTTTTGTGAAACAATCAGTATGTGATATTATTTCAGATGTCTCTTTGTGGGATTAGGGTTGACTTTAAGTCTAGTCAAATATAAAACATATTTTGTGGCCATTAAAAATAACAAAGGTTTTGTTTTAGATTGTAAAGCAGAATGGTACATTAATAGTCCGCCAGTATTATTACAGGGCCTTGCTTCCCCTGCACAATAGCATGATGGGTTATATAAACCCCACAGTGGGCAACGCAGGATTAATGAGCTAGCATGGGTTCAGATGGCCCCTCCATGCAGCACTTGTGAGAGATGTCAGACCAGGAGGGAAGAGCTTAAAAGGGGGAAAGCCAGCACAGTTGGTGGCAGACCAGAGAGGAGAACAGGCCTTCAGGCTTCAGCACCTGGCGAGAGGGCTGACTGAAGGCCAAGCGCTCCTTGGATGACCACTACCAGGCAACTCCTCCCTGAAGGGAGAGTGGGGGCTGATGCTGATCTATCTTTTGAGCAGACTATTTCTCCATATTAGCCTGTGAGCCAATTGGAGGCCAGAGCTTAACAGGGAGTACTCTGAAGACAGAACTGTAACACACTCCTGGGACAATTCATTTATGTTTGTGTTTGTCAACAACCCCACAAGGTGTGGACTGCCTGGGGCTTAGCCAGAGGGCTGAGTTCTTATGACTGGGCTGTCCAGGTGTAACCACTGGACAGCAAAGAGCAGAGGCCCAGGCAAGTGCAGAAGCCCAGCCAAGGGCCTGGGGGGTAACACGAAGAAGGAACTCAATGACAATGTGGTGGAATATGTGGTCGTGATCTTCCACATCCGGAGAAGGGGAAGGCTGGAATGACCCAGGCTGTCAAACACTCTAGGCTGAAGGACATGGGTTGGTAAGATGGAGACAGGGTGGATCTGGAATGTCTTCTAAAATGGATGATCAAGAACCAGTTGCAGCTTCTGTAGCAGATGGCTGCTCAGCAGTAACAGCTGGTCCAGGATTTAGGGGGCCAACATTGGCCTTGATACAGCCTCAGGGACACCAGGGGCATTTCACCCAGAGGTGGTTTCACCACAGCTGTGGTGACTGTGGCCATGCCAGTGAGTCTCGCAAAAATGGATTCTGTGGATGACTTGGAGGATTTCTTTGTTATGCTTGAGAGAGTGGCAATGGCAGACTCATGGTCAGCTGAACAGTGGGCCTTTTTGTTAGCACCTGACCTAATGGACTACCTTGATATCATGGAGAAGACTTTTTGTCAGTGATTCTTTGAGGAGAAATACCCCCAGGGAGCCTGGCCCTACACAGTGGCCCAGGAACTGAGGGACTTTTGTTGATGAAGGCTTAAGCCAGAGGCTCAGCCTGGAGTTCAGGTAGCTGAACTTGTCTTGGTGGAGCAGTTTGCCCAACTACTCCCAGATGGGGGTAGGGATGGTGTGCTCAAATGTGGGGCAGAGACCCTAGATGATGTATTCTGACTTATGGAGAACTATCTGGCTTCTGAAATGGCTTTGAAGACATTGTGTGAGAGGACAACATGTGGCAAAGGGGATTTCTTGAGTTGAAAGAGAACCTACCTGGGAGGATCAGTGCCCTGATGGCCTGATTCCAGTCCCAGGGGCACCAGCTTCTACGGGTGACAGCAATCCATAGGTTCCTAGGTTGGTTCCCACTAGAAACTCCAGATGCCTTAGGTTCAGGCCTGGACAAAGGACTCTGGGCCCTGCAGTCTCCTTACCAGGAAAACCAAGGAGTAGGCCATACAGGGCAAGTCTACTTTGAACATTAGGCTCAGGGTCAGAGCCCACCCAGCATTTAGGCACAGTTTGCTTTTCATGTGTCACTCAGGACATCTGTATCTGGAATGCGTCAGTATGGAATGTAGTTATGGACAGGTGTTGTCTGCAGAAAGCCAATCCCATAAGATAACCCTGGCTAAACCAACTGTCTGCATATGGATAGATGGGACAGAGGTGACAGGCCTGGTGGATTCTGGGTGTGAGGAAATTATTTTCTTACAACGCTTTCCCTGGGACATTAAACCCTACCCAAGTGTGCAGGTGCAATTGACTGTAGGGGAACACATGAGGCCTCTGGGTCTGACCTCAACTCTGGCCTACTTTGTTATAATGGCACAGGATTGGGTATATTTTTATGAGGTACTTGGGGGAATTAAAATGGTCCAAAAGCCTCCAGAGGGCCTAACTTAGGAGTCCATGGGAGGTAGGGCTCAAACCCCTGGCCACTGGCAGGTGTGGATAAGGAGCTGGACTCTGGAAAGGGGGAGTCTGGCCAAGGCGAAGATCTCCCAGAAGGTCCACCTAATGATGAAATGATGCTGGCACTCTTTGAGGAAGCAGACATCTTAACTAGAGGGGCCAACTTTTCAGAGCTCAGAGGGAGGATGAAACCCTGAGCTGGGTCTATGACCAGCTTTCAGTGGTCAATGGAGTGGTGATACATGCACATCAAACAAAACAGTATGCTTGATTTGAACTAAGGGCAGAGCAACCGTAGTGGCAGGCAAGAGACCGACAGACAGGTGAAATTTGATCACTGCTGCTCATTATCTGGTCTCACTGTGTAGCAAAGGGGTGTGGTTTCCCTCAGAGATTAGACAGAACCAAGCAAGCCATGGCTGCCATGCCAGAAGCAGAGGGGCAGGACAGAAACAAGAAGTATAAAAGGTGGGCCATGTAGCTCAGTTGAACTGAAGCTCAGAGGGAGGCAGATGCTTACACCCTGCCAAGCCTGCTGGAGCCAGAGCCTGCTGAGGACTCATCCGAGCTACCAGACACACCCATCCTGAGGAGTGGTTGGGATTGCTGCAGTGTACCAAGGGGAGATGGAAGACAACCCTGAGATCCAGGTACACCTGAGGGAAGGGGAGAAGTGGCCCAGGGACAGCTGACTATGGTCTGGCTGGGTTGATGCCTGAGTCCAGTTTAGCTGCTGACCCAGTGACAGACCACTCTGCCACTGCTAAGGCCGTGGGCTGGGATGCGCTGCAGTCTCGCCTGAGGTGCCAGCTTCCCCACCTTCAGCCAAGAGGCCTTTGTGAGTGTACCATCCACTGAGCTAGGACGCTAGACTGTGTTAGGCGCTCACCCCTTGCCGGAGCACCCTACACTTTGGTGGGGTGCCCATCACTGCCTGAGGGCTGGAGTCCCCAGGTAATTCACTGCTCTACCCTGCCTGGCGGGTGGGGCCCTAGATGGTGCTTGATATCCCATCCCGTCTGAGGGTCTGGGTTCCCAGACTATGCCTGGATCTACCTTGCCTGAGGGTAGGCTTTAGATTGCTTGGTAACCTGCCCTGCTGGAGGCCTTGGCGCCCTGAACCACTCACTACTTTACCCCACTGGAGGGATCAATCTCTGAAACTGTTAACTTCCTCCTTGTGTTACTGTTACTACAAGGACGTGACAGCAAAGAGGTGTGGCCTCCCTCAGAGATTGACTGTGAGGGAGGCCACTCACGTCTACACACGAGCACAAGGTCATGTGATTGGCTCATGCTGTCCCCTCTGCAGGCCACCTTGGCCACGAGAAGACACCGGCTCAGATTCTGGACTGCTTCTACTAGCCTGGGATTTATTTCTACAGCTCCTGTCATAAGTGCCAACTTGTTGGCCATAAAAGGGTGGCTAAAGCCCATCTATTCCCCCTCCCTTGGTGGGCATTCCATTTGACTGCTTCTTAATGCATCGCCTCTTCCCACAAGCCACCTGGGTCACTAAGAAATTTTTTCTCAGCCTCACCTGAATGGAACACAAACAGTTAGATGAAGTCAGGAGCTCTTTGTCTAGCATTGCTGGCCAACAGATCTGAATGGGAAGTTCTTTTGGGCTACGATAGGAATGGAGATAGTGGGAATAGCGTAGTTACTCCCTCTTCTATATGCCAACTCACAGAGAAACTGCTGCTGACTGGCTTCAGAGCAGATGGAGACAAAGTCATCAGGGAGAAGAAACTGAGCAGTGGGTTGTGTTGAGTAATTAGCTTCTTGGCCATTGCTCTGACTGTGCTACCTCCTGATAACCCTTTCCCGTGGAGGACTTCCATCATTATCTATCATTGAATCTACAATCCCTTAGATCCCATGTGCCCCTTCTCACTCCAACAGCAGATCCATAGATCCTTGGATCCTGCATTAATTCATCTCTGAGAGTTGGGTAGTAGCTGTCTTACATGACATGCCCTAAGGGGAAATGGCCCTGATTTTCTCAGTGACTTGCTGCATAGATTAATCTGTTTCTGTATTTGTTTTCAAAGCTTAGCAGAAGTGGCTAGAGTGCAAAAGTTTGGAGGGGCAGCCAATTGCATGTAAAATAAGCAATATCATCATGATTCAGTTTTTCCATTTCCTCTTAGTATTGGACACACACAGTATAGCTGAACAGACCTTGCATGAAGGTAGAGTGTGGATAGGGTGGAGATTTATTAACACCGTATCAACTAGCTATGGGAATAAAGGGAAACAAGAAGACTTTTTATCAATACATTAGAAGCAAGAGGAAGACCAAGGACAGGGTAGGCCCACTGCTCAGTGAGGAGAGAGAAACAGTAACAGGAAACTTGGAAATGGCAGAGATGCTTAATGACTTCTTTGTTTCGGTCTTCGCTGAGAAGTCTGAAGGAATGTCTAACATAGTGAATGCTTATGGGAAGGGGGTAGGTTTAGAAGATAAAATGAAAAAAGAGCAAGTTAAAAATCACTTAGAAAAGTTAGATACCTGCAAGTCATCAGGGCCTGATGAAATGCATCCTAGAATATTCAAGGAGTTAATAGAGGAGGTATCTGAGCCTCTAGCTATTATCTTTGGAAAGTCATGGGAGATGGGAGAGATTCCAGAAGACTGGAAAAGGGCAGATATAGTGCCCATCTATAAAAAGGGAAATAAAAACAACCCAGGAAACTGCAGACCAGTTAGTTTAACTTCTGTGCCAGGGAAGATAATGGAGCAAGTAATTAAAGAAATCATCTGCAAACACTTGGAAGGTGGTAAGGTGATAGGGAATAGCCAGAATGGATTTGTAAAGAACAAATCATGTCAAACCAATCTGATAGCTTTCTTTGATAGGATAACGAGTCATGTGGATAAGGGAGAAGCGGTGTATGTGGTATACCTAGACTTTAGTAAGGCATTTGATACAGTCTCGCAAGATATCCTTATCGATAAACTAGGCAAATACAATTTAGATGGGGCTACTATAAGATGAGTGCATAACTGGCTGGATAACCGTACTCAGAGAGTAGTTATTAATGGCTCCCAATCCTGCTGGAAAGGTATAACAAGTGGGGTTCCGCAGGGGTCTGTTTTGGGACCGGCTCTATTCAATATCTTCATCAACGACTTAGATGTTGGCATAGAAAGTATGCTTATTAAGTTTGCAGATGATACCAAACTGGGAGGGATTGCAACTGCTTTGGAGGACAAGGTCAAAATTCAAAATGATCTGGACAAATTGGAGAAATGGTCTGAGGTAAACCGGATGAAATTCAATAAAGACAAATGCAAAGTGCTCCACTTAGGAAGGAACAATCAGTTTCACACATACAGAATGGGAAGAGACTGTCTAGGAAGGAGTATGGCAGAAAGAGATCTAGGAGTCATAGTGGACCAAAAGATAAATATGAGTCAACAGTGTGATACTGTTGCAAAAAAAGCAAACGTGATTCTGGGATGCATTAACAGGTGTGTTGTAAACAAGACACGAGAAGTCATTCTTCCGCTCTACTCTGTGCTGGTTAGGCCTCAACTGGAGTATTGTGGCCAGTTCTGGGCACCGCATTTCAAGAAAGATGTGGAGAAATTGGAGAGGATCCAGAGAAGAGCAACAAGAATGATTAAAGGTCTTGAGAACATGACTTATGAAGGAAGGCTGAAAGAATTGGGTTTGTTTAGTTTGGAAAAGAGAAGACTGAGAGGGGACATGATAGCAGTTTTCAGGTATCTAAAAGGGTGTCATCAGGAGGAGGGAGAAAACTTGTTCACCTTAGCCTCTAATGATAGAACAAGAAGCAATGGGCTTAAACTGCAGCAAGGGAGATTTAGGTTGGACATTAGGAAAAAGTTCCTAACTGTCAGGGTAGTTAAACACTGGAATAAATTGCCTAGGGAGGTTGTGGAATCTTCATCTCTGGAGATATTTAAGAGTAGGTTAGATAAATGTCTATCAGGGATGGTCTAGACAGTATTTGGTCCTGCCATGAGGGCAGGGGACTGGACTCGATGACCTCTCGAGGTCCCTTCCAGTCCTAGAGTCTATGAATCTATGAATCTATGAATAAACTTCAAAATGAAGCTGATACGAACTCATGTTTCCTAGATGATCATTCAACTTGCCTGATTCCTTATATTACAAACAGGGCAGCCAGTGGCATTTAATAAAAGTCCTGAAATGGAATAGCTTTTGAAAAATACTCAGATAATCCCTGCTGAGCTGCCCTTGGGCCTGCTCATCTGAGGTGATGATCAGTACTGAGTATCTGCCATTTCCACTGAGTGAATTAATTCTGGTACCCAAGCAAAACTGGTAGAATTTTTTCAGCTAAGAGATAAGATCAGCACCACAAATATGAAAGTCAAATATGTTCACTTCAACTTTCCTTCCATTTAAAAGACCTCTTCATTAATGACATGGAGACCTGAATATGTTTTATTTTAATAGGTAGCTTGCAAAAAAGAAAATAAGCTTAATGTCTTGAATTGAAAGGTGCATCCCAGTAAAACCAGAAATACCAGAGGCCAGATTCTCTATTGTATTACAGACTCTTTATGCCAGCAAAAGAGGCTGTACACCAAGAGGATATGGCCATCAGAGAAGTCTCTCAGTATACAGAACATCCTGAGGGGTGTAGAGATGGAATAAAGGCTGTTCACTACTCACACCTTGCAGCTATTGGTGTAGGAGGTGTGATGCAGAGGCCCATTGGTGGTTCATTTGTCAGCAACTTATCAGGCTTGACATTCATTACGTCTCACACAGTGGTGTTGTGATATATATTTAAAAAGTGAAATGTGATATATTGTTTGAAACCTAACAACACACTCCTCATTAATATCACTGAGAAATGTTTGTAACTACGCTGTAGGTAAAATTGGTTGTTGTGGGTGACTGTAAAGAGACAAAGATGACAAATGAGGTTTCATCTGTATGAAGGGGAAAGATAATATGGCTGCCTTGTCCAGGAAAGGGAGCTCTGACCTGCTGCCTCCAGGCCCGCCAGTGGTTAACCTTCCTGCAGCTTTGTAAGCAGGAAGGTAAGAGCATCCCAGTGCCAGAGGGCAAGGGGCTTGCTGGTACCAGGTAAGGAGTTTCAGCTGGCCTGACCAATTCAGTGTACCCCAACTCACTATAATTATAATCTGTACTTAAGAGATATGTCACACGTCTTAGGAAAAAATAACTCACTGATCATTAATATTCTTGTATGATGTATGTATACATTTTGTATTAACTATATATCGTTCTGTGCTGAAATTATGACTAAAGTGAGTTTAAACCAGGCATGTCAGAGGGAGTTGGTAAACAGGTCTGCCCTAGGCAAAGGAATGTGTGTGCTTCTGTCATAAACAGATAGCTAAGGGTTAATGTCTCTTTCACCTGGAAAGGAGTAACCTGAAACACCTGACCAGAGGACCAATCAGGAAACAAAACTTTTTCAAATCTGGGTGGAGGGAAGTTTGTGTCTGAGTTCTTTGTTCTAGTCTTCTGCCTGTACTCTCTCGGCTATGAGAGGATTTTTCCTCCTGCTTTTCTAATCTTCTGTTTCCCAGTTGTAAGTACAAAAGATAAGATAGTGATTTATATGTTTTTTTTATTTTGCATTTACATGGTGTAGTTGCTGGAGTGTTTTGAATTGTGTTCTTTTGAATAAGGCTGTTTATTCATATTTCTTTTAAGCAATTGACCCTGTATTTGTCACCTTAATACAGAGAGACCATTTTCATGTATTTTTTCTTTCTTTTTACATAAAGCTTTCTTTTTAAGACCTGTTGGAGTTTTTCTTTAGTGGGGAACTCCAGGGA
The DNA here is from genome assembly GCF_025201925.1 of Gopherus flavomarginatus. Taxonomy (NCBI): domain Eukaryota; kingdom Metazoa; phylum Chordata; order Testudines; family Testudinidae; genus Gopherus; species Gopherus flavomarginatus. The sequence continues at coordinate 168,954,079 of NC_066620.1, read as the reverse complement.
ATTAAGTCTGTAGCTCACCAGGGAATTGGTGGGAGGAAGAAGTCAGGGGGAAATCTGTGTGTGTTAGATTTACTAGCCTGACTTTGCATTCCCTCTGGTGAAGAAGGGGGGTCGGGGGGAGCTTGGCTCTCTCTCTCGGTACCTATTTCCAGGACTGGAAATAGGGAGGGTGGAATCCCTCTGTTTAGATTCACGGAGCTTGCTTCTGTGTATCTCTCCAGGAACCCAGGGAGGGAACACCTGTCGGGGGGAAAGGAAATGGTTTATTCCCCTTTGTTGTGAGACTCAAGGAATTTGGGTCTTGGGGTCCCCAGGGAAGGTTTTTGGGGGGACCAGAGTGCCCCAAATCACTCTAATTTTTTGGGTGGTGGCAGCTTTACCAGGTCCAAGCTGGTAACTAAGCTTGGAGGTTTTCATGCTAATACCCATATTTTGGACACTAAGGTTCAAATCTGGGAATTATGTTATGACAGCTTCTCTGACCAGTCTGGTTGTCTGGCAGAGACAATGAAGGGCCATTTAAATATTAGGTAAACAAAGCCATCAAGCTAACAAGTAGAGGAGGAGGCAGCTTGACTACACCACAGCAGGGAAGATAGACTTTATCTGGACTATAAAGAGAGTGGGGTCTTACCCTCATGTGACAAGCAATTGAATGAATTGATTATATACAGTATTACTGTATTTTAAAAGTATAAAATGTGAGGTGTTTTACTAAAACCTATGACACACTGATAATTAATATTGTGAATTGTATGTATTAACACTACATAAGGAATTCATTAATATTATGCCTCACCACATGTGACCAAAAAATGGAAATTCCATTTACATTCAGATGAGCAGGCAGATGGGAAGACCACAGTAAGGGAAGAACAGCATTAGGTCATCCTGTTTCTTGAAACCAGGTCATTGAATTTTGATAGATATAAACAGAGATAGAAAGTCATTTTGACATCTGTCACTAGACTAATACAAGAGGCTGGAGCTCATGCAAGCTGAGAAGGATGGGTCTTTCAACCAAGGAGGGAACTGAGTATAGGTGAGAAACCAACATACATATAGATCTTTCACTTGAAAATCAAGGTAAGCCAACACCTTGTATTTCTGTGGAGGATCCTGACTGAGGGAAAGTCAGCCATGGCTGGGAAGAGGGAAGATTGGTTAGAAAAAAGTCTTGAACAAAGCCTGCAACTGTTAGATTAAGTTTTAGACTTTTAGAGGAGTGTTTTCATTTTTATTTGCTTGAAATCATCTCTATTTTTATTTCTTTTACTCGGCATCAATTAACCTATGTCCTGTTGTTAATAAAGTTGTTTTACATTTACTGTAAACCAACTCAGTGCTGTGGTTGAAGGGAAGGGTATATTTACCCCAGTTAAGTTACAGGCTGTAATGTGCTTTTGTCTCTGTATAGGAGCAAACAAACCTATTATTTCTCTGAGTGGTCCAGGAGAGGGCTGGACATTTCAGGGAACAGGGCATTGAGAAAACTTAGGACTAGGGGTGTGTTGGGGTCACCATGCAAGTAGTAACCCAGGCTGGTGGAAGCCAGGGTGAGGCTGTTGTGCTGGAGTCAAGAGTTGCTGATCCAGGATGTACAGACATAAACACTCAGGGTGAGACCTGCTTGTCTGTTGGCTGCTGGCATCCAGGTTGTGAGCTACAGCTGCAAGGCATTTCAGGCACCTAGGGTTACAGAGTATGTGGTGTCACAACCTCTCACTGGTCTGAATTGCACCCCAGAACCTGAGAGAAGTCTATAAGAGGGCATGACTGGATCATCTTTAAGTTATGCTTTGGCTATTCCTGGCTGCCAATGGCCTCTTGTGGCTATAGGGATCAGGAATCAAGTTGCTGTCTGCAGCTGCTCTAGTTTATGCTGGAGTGTGACACAAGAACAGAGTGAAAACAATCTCCCCTCTAATCCTGTTCCTATGCTGTGCATAGCTCACCTGGAACAGAGAATCAAGCCAAAGGTGTTCCAAAGGTGAGAATAATGACAGAGTATAATGACAGGATTTAAATGTACTTAACCAACATTGCTCTTCATCATGAATCAAGCATCAATGTCAGTCCTAAATCAGAAATTATGTGCCTTCAGTCTAGACTATGAAGAGGTAATAGACCCTTCCAATGATCTCAGATAAATGCTTGGCTCAGACTGGGACAGAATCACAGATAAATGTCTTCAGTTGTGCACTCCATTATAACTTTTCCATTCATCTTTAACCTCTTGGTGCTGGCATCCATTGCTCACATTTGATTGCAGCGTGGAGTTTTGTGCTGATAAATCCTGTTTCCTGCTGTAAAGATGTTAAATATAATTAGAAAGCAGTGGGGGCAGCCAACAACCCAAATCCATTTCAGATATTGGAACTTACACATCACTACTGGCAAACTTTTTTTATATAAAAGGTAGGAACAATTTCTTACATTTTTGAAAGTAGCTTATTATCAGCCTTACTGGTGAGCCTTATTTCTATCTCACTAAATCCTTGTCTAATTATATCAAACTTTTAAGTCTCCATTCTGAATTCTAAAAAAGATGAACAATTATGAAAAAGAGATATGAAGAAAAATCAATTGAGAACATTTGCTGATTACTCTTCACACCTCCTCCCTGTGTTCTGGTTGCATCCAGGGCTGGCGCTACCATTTAGATAGCCTAGGCAATCGCCTAGGGCGCCAAAATAATTGGTGGGCACCGTTTTGCCGGAGGAGGCGGCAGGCGGCTCCGGTGGAGCTGCCGCAGTGGTGCCTGCAGAGGGTCCGATGCTCCGCGGCTCCAGTGGAGCTGCCGCAGTCCTGCCTGCAGACGGTCGGCTGCTCACACGGCTCCAGTGGACCGCCCGCAGGCATGACTGCGGCAGCTCAACCAGAGCCACGGAGCACCAGACCCTCCGCAGGCACCACTGCGGCAGCTCCACTGGAGCCGTGGGACCAGCGCGCGGGGCGGCGAAATTGCCGTCCGCCTAGGGCGCTCAAACCCCTAGCGCCTGTCCTGGTTGCATCACATGGAGACAGAGAAAGTACTGCTATGTTAGAGCAATGCCAATAAGATTTTCAAATTATTAATAAAGGCTTGCAATCTTTTCCATTGTTTTAAAATATGGATTCTATCAGCAGTTGGTCCCCATATACTGACAGTTCTGTAATGATCTATTTTAGTGATTACAGCAGTAAGATTTGCACCAGATTGAGGCATGGGCAGCTTTAGTTATATGTAGTTACCATAACTTAAGTATCCCTCCCTGTGACGAAGTGGGGAATTTTCTTGCATTTTCCTTGTTTTTCCATTGGTTTGCATGCAGAGGGAGTGGGACTCAGTGTCCGTGGTTTAACGAGGTGATGGGAGAGGGAGTTTGTTATTACAGAGGACTGGAGAGGGAACTTGGGACCCCAGCCAATGGCCTGGAGGATGGATACTTCAGTGACTGGTGACCTGATGACCTGGACATCCAGCTCAGGAGTCGCAGCTGGTTCTGGCCAGAGGGAGAACAATGGGCTGTAAAAGACCCCATGACCTAACCAGCCGGTTCCAGCCAGAGAGGCCCAGAGGGCAGAAGAGAGGAGAGGAGTCCCAGGTGACCCGGTTTATAACCCTGTTTCCCTGGAGAGAAGACAATGGACAGAGGCAGAGATGGGGGCTGGTGATATCAAATGCCCAGCTGGGAAGCAGGGGGGCTCTGGGCTGGAGGGAGGGAGTAGGCAGAGCCCACCTGGATGCAGGGGTGACTGGGATGTGCTGTGCTGAGGGAGGCCAGGCCTGAGGCCCTGGGAGTTTCGTGTGCTGTGTTCAATGCTCAATAAACCCTCCTGTTTTACGCTGGCTGAGTGTCACTCCAGTCTAGAGAACAGGGTTGTATCATCCCCTTTGGGGGGTGGAGGCCCTGGGGGTCCAGAGCGAGTGGACTCCCTGAGGGGGCCCATGGCGAGAGACAGGCATGCTAAGACTCAGAGAGGTGCGGCTCCAGGAAGTGGAGGGGCCTAACCCCAAGAGAGAGTGGACCCCCGAGAAGGGCTGTCTCACTGAAAGGGGCACCTCCCCATGGACTGCACGGGGCCAAGAGTGAGCACAATCTGTAGGTCCATGACACCCCCGCATATTTTTGGTCGATGCTCCAAATAGACAGAGCAGGTCTCCAACTATCCTGAAACTTGTCAAATGGTCCCAGTTCTCAAAGTTTTGTCCTGCCTCCTGCAAGCCCAAGAATTGAAGATTCCCAAAATGTTTCTGGCATTGTGGTTTGGTTGTAGGTGATAGCTCTGTTTGGGTGCCATTTTCTGTATTGGGTGCAGGTGGCAAATTATGTGCAGTTCTTCTACTCTCTCTTTTTCAGCATTTCATCTTACGTCTTTGCTGAAACATACACCAGAATTTTAGCTTTCCAGAACTTTTCAGAAAGCATTACGCAGAGTTAAATCCCAGGGCTAGTGTATGTAAAGCTTTGAATGAAGGTGTTAGGATATGTCTATGTGGGGAAGTTATTCTGGAATAAGGTAGGGTTTATTCTGCAATAACTAGTCTAGTCTGTTTCTCTGTGTAGACTATCCCTTAGTAACAGCTCCATGTGAGCCTCAAAATGAGAGTACCCCCCAGTTCTTAGTAAGCAAACATTTAATACAAAACATTGTAAAAACAGGATGTGGAGTACTTATGAGTAACTTTTAAACATAAACTATTTGGAATTACACCTATCGGTGTTCTTTATTGAGACGTTTACCACTTTGCTGCTCTTAGATTACATTTACACTTGGAGCTGGGGGTGTGATTCCCAGATCACATAGATGGACCTGTATTAGCTATTACTGAGCTAGCATGCTAAAAATAGCAGTGTAACTGGGATAGCATGGGTGAGGGCTTGGGCTAGCCATCGGAGTACAACCCAGCAGGTCTGGGCAGGTACACACTTGGGTGGGGTAGAGCCACTGTTTACGCTACCCCAGTTTCACTGCCATTTTTACCATGCTAGCTCTGCTTGAGCTAGTGCATGTACATCTACATGAGCTGGGAATCACACTTCCCAGCTCAAATGTAGATGCATCCTTACATATACATATATTTCAATGTAAGTTTTCAGCATAACATGGGCACTTCTACACTTCAGTAGGCACACATAAACACATTCCCCTCTGATGATCTTTCAGAGATGATTTCTCAATCTCAATAGTGTGTCCAGAGATGTAGTATATATCACCTGAAGTCTTCAGAGCTTGAGAAGAACAACATCTTTTCAGTTTCTTCCCAAACTCTTCAGAACCTTGTCAGCAGACAAAAGTCTGAGGTTCCTGATAACCAGCAGTATTCCTTGACTGATCTCAATTTCTGGTGAAAAAAGAAATCTGCAGACTGTGACCCAAAGTGGTACAGACATTGGGACCAGCATATAAAAAATCCATTCCCTGGTTCTCTCTTGGGTTTTGTCTCTTCCCCTCCCCCTCCCCTGCCTGCAAACCCGGTCAAGTCAGTTAATGATTTACAAAATCTCACCTCATTGAGCTCTGCCCCTTCTCTCTCTAACTGAGACAGAATCCCAATTTAAAGCACTTACTAGTAGTTAAATGTCGTTTCTAAAGGCTCTATAGCCTCTAAGGGTGATAAACCCTCCTGTCCCAGCTCACCCTCTTGATCCATAAAACACATCACAGTGGGCCATACATTAGTTTAACTGAGGGCTTCCATGAGATATCACTTACCTGTGTCCAAAATGTACAGGTATTAGGCTCTAGCTCTCACAGCAGGCATATCTCTTGGTCCTGTGTTGATCAGCTGCTGAGTCCACAGGGATACATTTAACTCCCGTATTTATAACCTCTTCCTCTCTGAGCTCTGATTGGCTCTGCTCTCAAATGGTGATTATGTGTGGGGCTGCAAATCTGCTTGCCCTTAATGGACATTTTCTATAGAACTTCAGAAACAGCTATTGAGCATGTCTAGTATTTGCCACACCCTACTTCTGGATGTGTCTGGGTCCTTCTAGCTGAGTTGGTCTGCCCTGCATTCTGCATGTCTGCAAATACTTAGATAATTCAAAGAAAAAACATATCTCATCCCCACTGCTTCTCTCCCTTTGTTTGACTTAAAACATTCAAGTGCTGCAGTATAAAGCACGTGGGTTATATCTTCACATTTTGACATTGCATCACAAATAGCTGGATCCTCAGCTCAACACTCAGCCCATGTAGCTGGGCTAGGTAGTGGGCTGATCCACAGGGAGAAGGAACCTTCCTCCCACCAAGTCTGAGATAAGCTTTTGGAGTCTTCTTGGATGTCTCTTCAACTCAGTGGCTCCAGCATGGGGCTGTGTCTTTGTGCCACAGTTTAGACTAAAAGGAACATTGTACATACACCTTGAATACATACCTACAAGGGAGCTGAAAGCATGACTACATCCACAGATCAGGAGATCGCATCCTTGTTGGGCTGCGGAGCATTGTTAAGATTGTTAACTGGACCCCTCTCCTAGCTCTCAAGTGCGCAGGAGGGTAAGTTTCTCTGTTGCTGTGGAAGTGCCCTGAAAGATGCTTCTGTACCGGTGAACCCATGCAATATGGAACAGGATGTGTGGCATGTCCATGTAGAAAATGAAGAAAAATTCATCATGCCATTGAGATGGCTTAAGGTTCAGTGTGTTAACTGTTCATACAACTGAGTACCAGAAGGATATAGGGACATTGTCACCCTAAAAAAATTGCAACATGAAATTGCTCCCTAAAGCAATCTTTGCTTTTTTGTTTTGTTTTTTAACTTTTGCAACACACTGGAACAACAGGAGAAAAAACATGACTTCAGAGTAAAATTGTAGCAATAAATCTATCAAAGTTACCTAAGTTATTTTGAAGCTAATTATGACTGTGTGCAAAGCAAATGAAGTGAGAACTGAATTAATGACGACCAGCTACCTCCCACAAGCTAATGAGGCATGCTTTATACCAATAGCTCTTCAAATTGAAAAATTAAACTACACTGCAGCCAAAAAGAAAAAAAATAGTGCTGGAAGTTTGTTAAGAACATCATAGAAGCTAGGAGAATCTGATACTGTAGGATTTGTACTACCTGGGATTTTAATGCCTCTGCATGGGATATCTGCTTTTCTTCAATATGCTTTTCTGAGAATTTGATTACCTTTCATTTTTTCTCCCTCCCTTGTTAGGTACTTTTAGTGCCACAAGGCTAAAGGAAAAAACAAAACCCTGTGGCTGATGGCTTGTTTTACGGAAGTCTTCCTTGGATATTTTCCCATTGAAGAGACAGCCTTGTATATGCTGCACATTTTCAAGTCTCAGGTACTGTGTCTGATTTTGTGCATTCAGACATTCAGCTTAGTTTGCAGCCGTTAATTCCATCCCTCCTAGTGTGACATGTAAGGGTTATTTTCAGCTGGCTCTCCGTTGTCCATTCCACATGCTCTCTTTCTCACTCCCCATTAACCTTTATTTTCCCCCTTTTGTAATCTTTTATTTTCATTTTCTCTGTCTGTTTCACTCTTTTACTTTCATAAATCAAAATCCCTGTCTTACAGTTAGTGAGCCTAGTTGGTTTTCCTTATCACTGTACATTCACTGCCATGTTTTCTCCTATATAAAAGCCCTGTTTGTGTCTTACTAAGGGGGTTACAAATTAAATGTTGCTTGTTTAATGGAAATATCACGTCTGTTTGTTAGGAATTTATAAATTAAGGGGACGTCATTTCATTATCTCTTGTTTAGCTCAAAAAGCTGTTTCTTCATAACGTATTAGCATTGCAAAATGTAATTTCAAAAGCGATACCAATATTACATAATCTCACTTTGGCATTGTCACAATTTAAACTTGGAATACTTCCTGGAAACATAATGTGTCAACAAGGAAGTGCACAGTAATATTTTTTGGCCACATAGTGCCTAGAAAGATGCTTGAGCTGCCAAAATCCCTTCATTTTGTACATGTTTAGTAGCTATTTGAGATTTGCTTAATAAAGACTTTCTTAGCAACAGGAATTTTACTCCACCTCTGGTAATCAACTACACAAATTATAACTCAAGGTCCAGTGATATTGGTTATTTTACCACTTTCACCCAATAGCTGCTGGAAATGAGGAAAAGCCAGTGGGCAAAATACTCTTGTCAGCACCTTGTGTGGGCAAAGCCCCATTGGTGTGTTGATCTCTGCATATGGATAGGACAGTAGATCTCAGTTTGAATCCCTATCTATCAAGCAGTTAGGGCTGCGAATGGGTGAGGATGGGGAGGAAAGGGATTTGAAGTTCTTCTCATTATAAAGATAGGGTCAATGAAAAATCTATGTCTGAGCCTAGATTTGGTATATGGTGCTGATATAATGCACTATGTTTTGGCTGCTGATGCAAACAGATCTCTTTTCTTAGTTTCCTCAGTTTCCCTCTACATTTGGGCTTTCACATGATGACTTCTCATTACAACAGACCTACAGCAAGGATGGTTGGAGACCCTCCTATAATTATGTCCCTCCCTCTCCTGCCATTATTTTATTTATTGGTGATATGAACAGCCATAGATATGATGGGTAGGTCTGGTTATGGCTTGGTTGAGGAATTGCCTATTACAGCAGAAAGCAAAATAGGCAAAGATAGTCTTGCAGGCTGGGGTGGATTGCTGCTGCCGTTAGTAGATATGAAGCATAGGCAACACTAGGCTTTGTGCCTGTGAATGGCTGGATAGAGTTGCCTCTTCAGTTGCCTCTTTAACTGTAAATTGTTATATGTTTGTTAACATAATTGTAGCCAAGCATGCTAGTGTATCAGAAAGCAGTACTTGCAGCCAGGCTTCCCATGACACCTTGGGCATGTATGTGGGTATGTGGTATACCTGTGCACCCTGAGCAGAATGTATGTGGACAGTTTTGAACTTTAATACAAATGTGATTTTGTACATTCCTTGTGATTCATTCCTCCAGATTCTGTTCAGTAGAGGTTATGGACAGTTGTTTGCCTTGGCCTCTTAATATTAGTATTTATATGTATTAGGATACATATAACCATCCATCCCTCTAAGGGCTTTTTATCAATAGAAGTGGTTGTATATCAGGTATTCTGGAATGAATATCTTTTGTGCTTGAACAGGCATTCCACAAAGAAGGCTCCTGAAATAGGGATGCATTGGGGTGAAACCTAAAGATATGTTTATTGGTTCAGATAAAATAGCTCAGTTAATTTGTTTTACGTATTATTTTAATTGTTTCCATTCTCCTACATGCCTGTGTCCATCATCAGCTATTCTTGTGATATTGGTCACCCAATCAAAACCACAAAGTGTTTACTTACATGGGAAAGCTTGGTCAGCATTTCACCTAGTTTTGCAGTTCCAAACATTTTGGATACTCTGAATAAGCATCTAAATTGGCATCCAACGAAGTGGATATTCACCCACGAAAGATCATGTTCCAATACGACTGTTAGTCTATAAGGTGCCACAGGACTCTCTGCTGCTTCATCTAAATTTGGAACAGCTGATCTGAAATGAACAACCTTTTGGAATTATTTCACTGACAAATAATGCCTATTTTTGGCCTGACCATGTTTCCTTTAGTGATCTACGAGTAAAAAACTATTTGGGTGAACGAGGACTTGAAGAAACATTTCTGCTTTGCAGGTGAGTTGAACCTTCATTTGTGTCACTTCTCCAGACACACAAACTGGATTAAAGTGGAGGATTTTGTTTATTTTACATTTCTTTTGATTTATATCAACAAAAGTTTTGCTCCAAATGTTTGATTTTTTTTTGTAATTGTCACAATTTAGGCTCTCCCACCAAAGGAAAAAACAAACACTGAGTTGTAAATTACTTGGAATACATTGCTGACAGTTATGGGAATAGTTTAAGTACAAAAATAGTTACCTATGCAGTTCTTGTCTGTTTCAATTTTATCCTTTCAAAAACATTTTATGCCCTTAAAGAATTAAGGTCTTCTTGAGACATCAATGCAAAGATTTAATTCATCCATTAAAAGGTGTGCAAATGACTGTACTGTTTGTGTTCCAGATGTTTGTGAGAGATGAATGCTTGTAATTGAATCATGTCATTGCATGGGCCATGATTACATTACTTCTGCTGAATCCATGCATAATGACATTACTTTCAATATAGTGCACAACTAACATTTCTTTCACCCCCCATTTCATCCCCTTTGGAATATTTCATACCAGGCTACAATGACATCTATTGTGAAGAAAAGGCTATAGCTGGCTAATCTCTCTGGCCTTTCTGACAGCAGCTTTGCTGGTTTTGCCTCTAACTCCAAAATAGGTCTGTATTAGCCTGGATGAAATAAAGTATATTTATTTCTTTCCATGTTCAAGTTGTTCATGCTGTCAGCTTGAGAGATTTCTCTTTTGGTAACCTTAGCTCAGCAGAAAGACGTTGACCTAATCTATTATCTCTAGTGCTGAGAAAATCAGTGTTGGATTAAGACAACCTGATTGAGAGAAAAAGGAATGGCTATACACAAATGACTGTGAAATTAATTAAAGTGAGACTGTATGTCCCTCCATAATAGTGATGGTTCTGGCTGTGCAATTTCTTACCAAATTCTTAAGACACAAATCCTACAGTATAAATGCACATGCAGAACTTCAGAATGAATTTAACAGTCAGCATGACACTTTCAGATGCATGGCTTTTCATAAGAAAGAGCAAAACAATTATTTTTAATAGTCGGTACAGAGTAGTCTTCAAATTATACCTGAATAATGTACATATTTACTTACTGTAAGAATGATCTTATTCTGCTTTCTCAGCACTGATTGCAGAGCTATTGTATATGGGTGTACAACATGTGTTTGTGTATATGTGTGTGCATGTATATATATAATATATATATTAATATATATATTAAAATTCAATTAGATCTTTCCTGAACTCTTCCCCTAGATGACAAATAGTTTGAAAATATTCTGTCACCGTGACGGATAAGTGTGATCCAACATATCCAGTCACTGGGATCTGTTTCATTTTCCCATCTGCTTTGAATGTCTTTTACAGTATTTCAAAAGTAGGGTCTTGTAAACACTGGAATTTCAGTTGCCAGTTTGACTTTGAATGTAGACAGGATTTATACTTTTTTAAAACTATTTTTGATCATCTAACTGATTGACAGTTGTCCCTCCTCCTCTAAGAAGGAAGAGTTCCCTTATTTCTCTCCTCTTTGGGCATTTGGTCCTATACTTCTGCTCCAGGGAAAGAAGTAATAATGGGCTCAAGGATCGCTCTGAAAATATTTCAAGTGATTAGGGCTCTCCCTGCCCTCAGAAAGGCTGGGCTTGCTGTCTCTCAGTGAGCTTTGGGGTCTCTCAAAGAGTGAGCTGGAATTTGAAAATAGACATTCTAGAAGTCAGATGTCCTGGCCAGGCTTACCCAGATCAGGAGAGGCTATAGCTCTATCTGTTTCTATCACACACAGTTCATATGGGCCAAACAGCTGGGAACCCCTGAGAAGCCTTCTCTGAAGCTGACTGCCAGAGCGGGGAGGGGAATGAGAGAAGGACTAGTGCATGGAGCCCCTTACTGCACTTGGCATCTGCACAGTCTATGTTGTGTCTGAAGCCTAGGTGTGTTCCAAGAGCAGGAATAGAGGGAGGAGGAATTGGTTGAGCTCTGTTGTCTATTGTGGGCACTGAGCACTTAGGTGTGACATTTCATTATTGCCACTTTTCTGCCATCACTCCTGTCATGGAGAATGAGGGCGAGGAGCCAATTACCACTGGAACTGTTTTTTCCAATCCTACCTTCCTCCATTTCTGCTCAGAGTAGGAGGTCCAAGGACCCTGCCCAGACTTCCTGTTGAGATGGTGACCTGTATCTTGCTCATTAAAGCTGACCTATCCAACCCTGGCACCTCAGAGAGAGCAGCAGAGCTGAGGGGAACAAACTCCCAAAGAGGCAATTGTAACCTTTGGATACAGCTGATACTTAGATGGCCACATTTTTGAGTCAAAGTGTTAGTCAGAAGTTTGAAATAGGGTTTATTGTGTTAATTTTGATGTAATAAGTGGGCCCAGAGAGTCAAAGGTATTAACATGACCTTGTTACTGCACACCATTAAACAGCTAATGACAGTTCAGGGATTTGAGTACAGAGACCTTGGCCTGCTTAGTTCCATGGCAAACATGTTAGAAAAGTCATGCCAGAATTTGGACATTCATTAAGTAGGCTATACAGATAAAGAAGAATGCAAAACAAAACAGTTTGAAATGGAAACTGAGTGGTTGTACAAAAGTTTCTCTTTTGAGAGGAAGGATATTGGTTAGAGTCTCTTGTTTTATCATACAGTCCTTAGTGGGGAAGAAAGGCTCAGTTCTTTTGTTGGATCTTTAACTCAGCTGTGAGTTTTATTGTTACTCTTGCTTTTGACAAAACCAACAGACACTAAGGATGGGAGAGAGATGCACTAGTAAAAGCTGGAGGAAATGTGGCTTTTTGTTGAAGTTTTCAGGACTTGAGGTGACTGGTTAGTTACAGACAGAAACTCTAGGTTGGTAGGTTGACCTCAAGAACCCTTGCTCTGGAAGCTGGGCTTGTTTCACTCACATGGAATGTCATCTGGCTAGTCTTGGAAGGTCCATCTGTCTCACCAGAGCTGGGTGGTTGGTCTCTTTTCATTCTACTGGTGGCATGCGATGCAGTTGTTCTCTGATCAGATCGAAAAATGAGAAAGATAGAAGGAAGATAGCGGGGGATGGAAAGGAACACACAAGGAAAGGGAAGACAAGCAAGATCCCATATTTTATAAACCTGGGGTTCTTGCTGATTCAGTGATAATGGCCATATATCCTCACTAGTGTTTTATGGTCTGGGAATCTCCAGTGATCCTCAAGTATTGTTTTCCTTAGATCTAAGGGCCTCAGCTTCAAAAGGCAGAAAGGCATCCACAGTACCTGTTTTAATATGGTGTAGATGGAAAATTTCTGAGAACTTCTTATTCCTCTGTCACATGTCAGAGCCCATTCCATAAGAATATTTCCAATCTAATGGGCGGAGAAGTCACATGTCTCTGTAGGCCATTTACAAGGAGGTCACATGGCCATTAATAAATAAATTCACCAAATTCTACAAATTGGCAATCCAATCACAATTTTTGGGAGAGATCTTTTCCATATTATAGTGCCCCAGTAAAGAGAAGATGAAGTGGCTGTGTATATGGTTTATCTCATCTTTGGATTCTTGTAGTTAAAAAACATTCCTGGAATTTCACTGTTGTGAAATGGCTTGTCATAAATCCGAGGATCTTTGCACAATGAAAGCTAGGAATATTAATCTGAATTTACCTGAATATTTCCTTTCTTGAAGTGACAAGGTCCACAGATGCAGTCCACTTTGGAAACTAAAGGATCATCAAGATTGAGAAAGAGATGAAAACTAAACATCCAAAACTTTGTGTTGATTTCATTTGGGGAAATTATCTTCATGTTCAGCAGTAGGGAAAGACTGTTTATGTTTTTCAAAGTATAGTTAATACAATCTCTAAATTGTGAAAGTAGGATGGAATTATATTGGCTATGAAAGTTGTCTCTTCTTTCAGGAACTTCAGGGAGTGGGGAATTCCTCAGCTGCCAATGATTAAACGTTCTGGTTCTGTTCCCAAGGAGTAGTGCCCCCGTAACAGATCACTAGACCTTGTTATTTGAACAAAAAAAAAATTCAGATGAGTTCATAGTGTTTCCCATGTTTACTTTGGTTGAACAGCATTTAAAGTAATATTTATTCTTGCTTGTATTTTCACCTTAATATATTTGTGGTTCTCTAATTTTGGAAGGCCAGCTCCCTGAAGAAAGCTCAATATTGATAGCTATTGTAAAATTTATCTATATCTTGTGTCTCAAAAAAACCTCCTTCCAAGGTCCAGACTCACACTGGGGTAAATTTGGAGTTACCCCACTGAAATTGAGAGCAAAGTCTGAGTTCTATACTTTTTTTTTGTTATTTGTTTACATTTATTGCAGCATTTTTAGACTTTTGATAACTGAACTGTCTCATTCCAAGGTCAATCACTTTAAAACTTTCACTTTCAAACTAGTTTGGGGCAGTGGCTCCAGGGACTTGAAACACCTAGGTTCCAGAGTGGCAGAGTGGCATCTGTCAATTTCTTGGTGCCTTTTTAATTTTTATTCACCCGGCAGCACTCTGGGTCTTCAGTGGCACTTTGGCAGTGGGCCCTCACTCGCTCCGGGTGTCTTCGACAGCACTGAAGGACCCATCAGCGAAATGCCACAGAAGAACCGCGGAGCAAGTCAAGGTCCCGCCGCCACGGTGAGTAAAAGCACCGCCCCATCAGTAAAACCGTCGCAGAGGGTGGTGCCTTTTTTTTTGATCGCTCCCCCTGTTCTCTTCAGCTGGCTACACCACTGGGCAGAAGTTTGGATTCCCCCTCACTGCAGTCCTAGTCGCCACGAGGGGTTGCTCACTGAGTCACAAGGATTCAGTAGTTGCATTGGTGGTTGGTGCCTTTTAGGGCTGCAATTTCTTTATTTATAAAAAAGTATGTTAATACAAGTAGTATATATCTGATTATATCTGTTCTCCAGCACTTGGTACATCACTTGTGTTCTTAGACTCTAGTTCTCTAAGCCGTTACACATATACATAAGACGGAGGCGAGCCAGGTGCTCCTAGCCGTGAAGCTCACACTAGACTGCTTCCAACCAGTTCTTCCTAGCATGTGGTCTTCTCTTAAAGGCACAGCACATACTCCGCACTCTCCCGTCTCCAGCAAAAGCAACCCCAAACAATTCAACAGTTTCTCTACAAATACCATGTAGCCATAGCACCCCCCTATGGCCAGGATGGAGTCTGCTCTGGGCAAGAAAAGGCACTGGCAGGAATGCAAGAAATTTCCTTCCAGGTCAGGGGCACTGTTCCAAACTCCCTGCCCCAGAAAACACACACACACACACACACACACACACACACACACACACACACACACACACACACACACACACACACACACACACACACACACACAAAATAGTACAACAAATATAGGAAAGGGAAATATGTATTTACAGAGAGTTGAATGGAGAAAAATGGGGAGAAGATAGGATGAGGGCTGGAACAGGATTACACCCAACACAAGGACCCACAGACCCCATGATACCACAATATAAAAAACAGAGACACTGAGCACTGCATCTACTCTCCGAATTCAGGAATCCCAGACAGAGTTCCAATCTGGCAGTGAGTTCTTGAGTGCTCCTGTTCGTCTTCAGCACCAGTAAATTTTTCCCAACCAACCTCTCCAGTGCCCTCTTCTGCCACTCTCTGCAAACCCACATAGAGTGACAACCTCCCCTCTTGGCTGGCTACAACCTCCCTCCTTATTCCCAGTGTGAAGTCACAAGCCCCAGTAGCGACAGCCCCATACAGCTCTGGGTGATGGCGATACTGGGTACAGCTCTGGTTTTCCTTTTCAGGACATTCCTTCCTGGCATGGTGCTCCTGCTGACTGCCATCATTGGACATCCCTGGTCATCTGCTTTGTCCCTCCTGGACTGTGGGCTAGTTTTCAGTTCCTTCACTAGTGGAGAGCCTGTTCATTGTAGGCTCTCTTGTTGGGAGCAATGGACACACATGCCCTGTCACTTTCCTACCTCGATGACTCCTCCGCTGGAACAAGCATTTCCTCTGCCTTAGGATGAGGTTTTAAAGGGGCCATGAGCTCTAACTCCAAGAGTACAACCATAACATACTCACCTTTATTAGCCCAATGAGTCTTTCAGGGGCCCTGAACAGTCTATTAGATTTTTGAGTGATCACTTCAGTCCTTGCACAAGCTGAATCAGGAGACTGCTCTGCTTGCTGATCTGAAGGATCCTCAGAAATATTCTCAGTGCTTTGTCAGTGAAGTATCTGCCTCTTTATCACCTTCTTTTTCAGGAAGGTGTTGCAGATATCTCCTATTCCTCCAAAATGTATGTCTTTCAGGAATACTTTATCAGATCGTGGGGTGACCTCATGAGTCACTACTACCCTCTATTCCCAGCAAGTACTATCATGAATCCACATTGCAGCTCTAGGCATCAGAGGCTCTAACACACTGGACCCTCTGTCATAATACATATTTTGTTTACACTTACGTTGCTTATACACATCTAAGTCAATATTGCCATTAGGGTTTACTACTATGTTAGGGAGTCTTGTTCTCAACTACCTGCAAAACAATACCTCTGTAGGTGACAGGCAATAGTACATTGGTGCTGCTCTATATTCATAATAGCCAAATATGGACCTGTACCTGTGTCAGTGGCCTTTTTCAAAAAAGTCTTTTAACAATTTTCACACCGTTATCTACAAAACCATTGGATTGAGGATACTTGGGGCTTGAAGTTACATGATTAAAACCATACTTTCTAGCAATTTTTTTTAATTCATGTCCTTCAGACTGCAGACCATTATCAGACATGAGCTTTAGGAATTCCATGTCTGGAAAATATGGATTTCATGTGCCTTGTTACCTGTTTTGACATGGTGTATTCTAATAAAGCAACCTTTGGATAATAATAACAATCCCAAATCAAAGCAGTCTTTTTCTGCATATATAAATAAATCCACACCAACTTTAGACCATGTCCTTAACTGTTCATTGTTTATCAACATAAGCTCTTTTTCTGTTTAGTTTGGTATTTTTGACACGCTTCACACATTTTAACAGTTTTCTCTATCTCATTATTTATTCGTGGCCAATACAGTGTCTCTCTGGCTCTTCATTTACCTTTCTCCATGCCCAAGAATCCTTCATGTATTCTTGTGAGCATGTCGTCTTGTAACATCTCAGGCACTACTCTTCCGTTTCCTCTAAACAATATATCATCAATAACAGATAGTTCTGTTTTTAACTGGAACTATGGACATGGTATGTAATGTCCTGGCAACCTGGTACGAATAGCAGTAATTACCCTGAGTACAGTCTTATTAGCTGTAATCTCAGAAAATCCATCCACTTCCTTTTTGAGACAGGACAATTCTTTTTTATCAGGTTAGCATGCACTATGTCTTACTTCACCTCTGTTTCTATTACAGTTTTATCATATGCTCTGGACAATGTGTCCACCAGCACTAACTCTTTTCTTGGTTTATATACTATTGTTAAATCATTCAGCTGGAGCTGAAAAATAGTTGTTATATTCTGGGTGAAGTGTCAACTTGCCCCTTCTTTGCAATTGATATCAGGGGCTTATGGTCTGTTTCTGCAACAACCGGTCTTCCATAAATGAATATGTAATTTTTTACAACTACACACAAGAGCTAAAACTTCCTTTTCTAACTGGGAATAGTGGCATTCTATTTTTATAAAAGTCCTGGATGTATACACCACCGATTTTTGTAGCAATATTGCCCCTATGCCTTCTTTGGAGGCATCAGTGGAAAATTTGGTCTGTCTCCTGCTGTCAAAATATATTAGGACAGCGACTTTCTGAATCAATTGTTTTAAGATACCAAACTCTTTGTCCAGGTTTGCATCACATGTCCATTGACTATTCTTTTATATGAATGCATAGTTTTGCAGTCAAATTAGGTATAAATTTACCAACAAAATTAATTATTGCTATGACCCTCGGTACTCCCTCCTTATTTTCTGGGTCTGGCAAATTTGCTATAGCTTGTGTTCTGCTAGGATCAATACATATCCCATGTTCAGTTAACTTGTCTCCTAAAGTGTTAATGTTTCTGAGTCTGAATTTACATTGTTATCCATTTCGCTTCAGGCCTATTTCTCTAGCCCACTTCAATGCTCTCTTTAACCTGTAATTATGTTCCTCTGTTGTGCTGCCCCAGTTGAGAATGTCATCTATATATACTTCTGTGCCTTTGGTTCCCACAAATATTTGCTGCATAGGCCTACAAAAGACTTCTGGAGCAGATTTTAGACCAAACAGTAACCTGAAAAAGCAATACCTTCCATATGGTATAGCAAAAGTACATAATTTGGAGCTCCTCTCATCTAAGAGAATCTGCCAGAATCAAAGAAGGCATCTAAAGTAGTAAAATACTTTGCACAAGTCATATCCCCCCCAAGTGTCTTTCAAAGTGTGTTCCCCTTTGAGATATTTATGAAGCTCCTTAGGATATAGACATAATCTTAGTGTTCCATCCTTTTTTCCCCTACTCTTACTAATGAGTGCACCCATTCTGTAGGATCTTCTATTCTTCTGATTCATATCTGTTGTTACTAAACGATGTAAGTATTTTTATGGGTATGTATGATAGTTCAATTTGGTCTGTTAGTTCAATTTGATATCCAGTTGCTAGTTTTTGTAGGTCCTCAGAAACACCCTGATACTGTCCCTTTATGCCAGTGTCCCTTATCACCTCTACCGTATGCATACTGTGTATTAGCCCAAGGGCTTGGCTTGTTTTTAAACCCATTAGGTGCTTTATTTCCTTTAACTATCGCAAAATTTATCAGATCTATTCGATCTTTTATCTTCCCTTGTAGTACACATGTACTTCTAGTAGGAATGAGTTTTTCCCAACAAGCTTTCAGTGTAACCTGTTTGCTCACCATGATCCCAGGCTTTTTCTCCAACCTTTTAACACTAATATCAGAAACAACATTTATCTGTATCCAATTCGTAGGTTCTATGAGTCCCTTTAGTCTCTAAAGAAATTGTCCATTCATTTGTTCCTTCCTCTTCAGATACAGCTCATAGACCAGGGATGGGCAAACTTTTTGGCCTGAGGGCCGCATCGGGGAATAGAAATTGTATGGTGGGCCATGAATACTCACAAGATTGGGGTTGAGGTGTGGGAGGGGATGCGGGCTCTGAGGTGGACCTGGGGATGAAGAGTTTGGGGTGTAGGAAAGTGCTCTGGGCTGGGACTGAGGGGTTTGGAGGGCAGAAGGGGGATCAGAGCTGGGGCAGGGGTCCGGGAAGCAGTGCAGGTTCTGGCTGGGTGTGCAGGCTCTGGGGTGGGGCTGGGGATAAGGGATTTGGGGTGCAGGAGGATGCTCTGGGCTGGGATCGAGGGGTTTGGAGAACAAGAGAGAGATCAGGGATAGGGGAAGCAAAAGTGGATGGGAACCTGGAAGGCAGTGACCATGAGATGGTCGAGTTCAGGATCCTGACACAAGGAAGAAAGGAGAGTAGCAGAATATGGACCCTGGACTTCAGAAAAGCAGACTTTCCCTCCCTCAGGGAACTGATGGCCAGGATCCCCTGGGAAAATAACATGAGGGGGAAAGGAGTCCAGGAGAGCTGGCTGTATTTTAAAGAATCCTTATTGAGGTTGCAGGAAAAAAAAAATCCCAATGTGTAGAAAGAATAGTAAATATGGCAGACAACCAGCTTGGTTTAACAGTGAAATCCTTGCTGATCTTAAACGCAAAAAAGAAGCTTACAAGAAGTGGAAGATTGGACAAATGACCAGGGAGGAGTATAAAATATTGCTCAGGCATGCAGGAGTGAAATCAGGAAGGACAAATCACACTTGGAGTTGCAGCTAGCAAGAGATGTTTAGAGTAACAAGAAGGGTTTCTTCAGGTATATTAGCAACAAGAAGAAGGTCAAGGAAAGTGTGAGCCCCTTATTGAATGAGGGAGGCAACCTAGTCACGGAGGATGTGGAAAAAGCTAATGTACTCAATGACTTTTTTGCCTCTGCCTTCACGAACAAGGTCAGTTCCCAGACTGCTGCACTGGGCAGCACAGTATGGGGAGAAGGTGACCAGCCTTCTGTGGAGAAAGAAGTGGTTCAGGACTATTTAGAAAAACTGAACAAGCACAAGTCCATGGGGCCGGATGCGCTGCATCCGAGGGTGCTAAAGGAGTTGCTGGATGTGATTGCAGAGCCATTGGCCATTATCTTTGAAAACTCATGGTGAACAGGGGAGGTCCCGGGTGACTGGAAAAAGGCTACTGTAGTGCTCATCTTTAAAAAAGGGAAGGAGGAGGATCTGGGGAACTACAGGCCAGTCAGCCTCATGTCAGTCCCTGGAAAAATCATGGAGCAGGTCCTCAAGGAATCAATTCTGAAGCACTTAGAGGAGAGGAAAGTGATCAGGAACAGTCAGCATGGATTCACCAAGGGCAAGTCATGCCTGACTAAGCCAGTTGCCTTCTATGAGGAGATAACTGGCTCTGTGAATGAGGGGAAAGCAGTGGATGTGTTGTTCCTTGACTTTAGCAAAGCTTTTGATATGGTCTCCCACAGTATTCTTGCCAGCAAGCTAAAGAAGTATGCGCTGGATGAATGGACTATAAGGTGGATAGAAAGCTGGCTAGATCGTCGGGCTCAACGGGTAGTGATCAATGGCTCCATGTCTAATTGGCAGCCAGTTTCAAGCGGAGTGCCCCAAGGGTCAGTCCTGGGGCCAGTTTTGTTCAATATCTTCTTTAATGATCTGGAGGATGGTGTGGACTGCACTCTCAGCAAGTTTGCAGATGACACTAAACTGGGAGGAGGGTAGATATGCTGGAGGGTAGGGATAGGATACAGAGGGACCTAGACAAATTAGAGGACTGGGCCAAAAGAAACCTGATGAGGTTCAACAAGGACAAGTGCAGAGTCCTGCACTTAGGACGGAAGAATCCCATGGACTCCTACAGACTAGGGACCAAGTGGCTAGACAGCAGTTCTGCAGAAAAGGACCTAAAGGTTACAGTGGACGAGAAGCTAGATATGAGTCAACAGTGTGCCCTTGTTGCCAAGAAGACTAACAGCATTTTGGGCTGTATAAGTAGGGGCATTGCCAGAAGATCGAGGGACATGATCATTCCCCTCTATTCGACATTGGTGAGGCCTCATCTGGAGTACTGTGTCCAGTTTTGGGCCCCACACTACAAGAAGGATGTTGAAAAATTGGAAAAAGTCCAGTGGAGGGCAACAAAAATGATTAGAGGGCTGGAGCACATGACTTATGAGGAGAGGCTGAGGGAACTGGGATTGTTTAGTCTGCAGAAGAGAAGAATGAGGGGGGATTTGATAGCTGCTTTCAACTACCTGAAAGGGGATTCCAAAGAGGATGGATCTAGACTGTTCTCAGTGGTACCTGATGACAGAACAAGGAGTAATGGTCTCAAGTTGCAGTGGGGGAGGTTTAGGTTGGATATTAGGAAAAACTTTTTCACTCAGAGAGTGGTGAAGCACTGGAATGGGTTACCTAGGGAGGTGGTGGAATCTCCCTCCTTAGATGTTTTTAAGGTCAGGCCTGACAAAGCCCTGGCTGGGGTGATTTAGTTGGGAATTGGTCCTGCTTTGAGCAGGGGGTTGAACTAGATGACCACCTGAGGTCCCTTCCAACCCTGATATTCTATGATTCTATGATCAGGTGAGGGCGTGGGGAGAGACTAGGGGGTGCAGGCTGCAAGTGGCGCTTACATCAACGGGCTCCCAGAAGCAGTGGCATGTCCCTTCTCTGGCTTCTATGTGGACGCATGGTCAGGCAGCTCTGCATGCTGCCCCATTCGCTGGCACTGCCTCAGCAGCTCCCACTGGGCACTGTTGAGGTCTGTGTTTGTGTCCACATCTTGTGCAATCTTTGAAGTTGACCCTTGTGTTTTGCTTTTATCATGCTTTTCTGAGTTTTTTGTTCTGTGTCATCTTATTGCTTGCCAGTTATTTTTCTGTTTTGTCACTCTATCCAGAGTTGTAGTGTCCTATTTTCCTTCCATTATTTTTATTCTGTTCAGAATGATTTCTGTTGCCTGACACAGTCTTACTACTTTATCCAAAGTGAGATCTACATGTTCCAGTAGTCTTTTGTGAAGCTTTGGATCTCTGATTCCAATTACAATTCGATTCCTTATAACTGAATCTTTTAACTGTCTGTAGTTGCATGTTTGGCTGATTAGCTTCATCTCTGTTAGGAATTTTTCAAAGGACTCTCCTTCCTTTTGTCTTCTAAGGCAAAACTTACACTTCTCAAGTGTTTCACTCTTTTTCAGGTATGCAGTCCTGTTCAAATTTCTGCAAAACTGTCATAACTTGCTCTCTCTGCCTGACTTAGTTGTATGCTCTTAATGACATCCACTGCCTCAGGTCCTGCAGTGCTTGCTATTTTCTGCTGGTTTTCTTTCTCACCAAAGCCAGCTGCTTGCATATATATGTCAAAACTCTGAATCTCTTCCAGGAGTCTCCTGCATTACCTGAGAGTTTCAAATCCTTGGGGCTTTTAGTTGCTCTACCTCCAAGATGACTCTCTTACTTCTTCAGCACAGTCCTCTTTTCTACCTCACTCTGGTAACATGTGTTGTCTCTTGGACTAATAAGAAGGAGGCACAATATGGGCTCTTAGAAATAAGGCTTTATCAGAATTAAAACACAGTTACATAAGACAAAGGAGAACCATTTGCTCCTAGCAGTGTATCTGGTGAAACTGTCACTAGACTGCTTCCAACTGGTTCTTCCTAGCATGTGGTAGTACATACTCCTAATCTTCTGCTACAATCACTAGGCACAACTGCCCATATTCCAGTCATATGACACTGAGATCTTCTAAATGTGACTATGACCCTGACTTAGAATCATAGAATCATAGAATATCAGGGTTGGAAGGGACCTCAGGAGGTCATCTAGTCCAATCCCCTGCTCAGAGCAGGACCAATCCCCAACTAAATCATCCCAGCCAGGCCTTTGTCAAGCCTGACCTTAAAAACCTCTAAGGACCTTAAAAACCATGCTGTATGGTCATGGGCAAGTCACTAACCTGTTTATGTCTCGGTTTCCCCACCTATAAAATGGGGATAGTAGTACTTACCTACCTCTCTGACTTGTTATGAGAATTCATTTGTTGAAGTTTTTAAAGCACTTAAAATATGTAAATTACAGCAAGTGCTAACCTTACATAATTGTTCTGGTGGGACAAGTGCAAATCTTGTATCTATGTATAATCTTACTTTTTCTTTTTAGGTAATTGTTCAGTACAATCCATTAGTGTAGATTTCTGTGTTATCCCACAGAGGTCAATGGGACTCGGTAAGCGTACAGGGGTCCATGCTTATGGATTTTGTTCTAGAAACAAGGGCTTATTTTCTATATTAGGAAATAAGGCCTTTATACTGCAACATAGTCTGCTATAACTATTTGTATAAATAAACAGGTTAAAATTTAGAATTTGTAGGATTTGTTGAATAGAAAAGTTAGCAGGTTTGTACAGATTTTCACTGGCATCTAGATACAAGTTGGACACTGCCAGTAAAAAAAAAATCATGCAATATGAAATTATTGGAAAATGTGATCTTTAAGGGTTTGACTAGATGCAACTGGCTAACTGTAACAATTTAGCAAGGGAACACAGAGATGCCCTAGAGAAAGATGGAATTATGGTAGTTTAGGCCAAGACAAAAAAGAGCTAACTTTATATTAATGAACTAACATCAGGAAAAGAGAAAATCTTTCTTTATGTGAAGGAAAAGTAACTAATTATTTATGTGACTTCAAAGGAGCCCTGGTATTAAAATTGTACCAGAGAAATGGAAAGAGAATATGGGCCAGACTCTCAGCTGGTGAAAAATACATAACTCAATCGACTTCAGAGGACCTACGTTGATATACACCAACTCAGGATCTTGCTCTGTTGCACTTATCAGCCACCGGATCTAACCAAGCAGAATTCAGTTTAGAACTCCATGGCTATTGAGTTAATATTGCCAGTTCATTTTTGTACCACATTACAGTGGATTGAAGGGCATATATGACAAGCTTCATTTCTACTTCAGGAGAGGCAAGGAGTCAATACCAGGAGGAATCCGTGGGAGAGATTGATACCAAGAAGGTGGAGCTAGGAAATGCAAAGGGAATCCCTCAGATGGGGCCATTTGTTTTCTGATTTGTCTTGTCCGTAAATTGAGGAGTTGTAATTTGATAAGGCTAGGGAGTCTTAGACCTACATATGTTTTTTGGTACAATTTTTAAAATTAATTTTCTCTCCATTTTCTAATAGAACATTAGTTTATTAAGACATTGCAGTCTACACCAAGAAGAGTGAAAGGCTCTTTCAGACCTGAGTGAATGCAAAAGTGAATGTTTATGTCTAAGTCCAGTGCTGATTCTCAGCTCAATGAATGGACCATATTATTTGGTAATTGAGGCAGTGGCTGTGGCAGACC
This sequence comes from Gopherus flavomarginatus, assembly GCF_025201925.1. NCBI lineage: Eukaryota > Metazoa > Chordata > Testudines > Testudinidae > Gopherus > Gopherus flavomarginatus. The sequence continues at coordinate 168,930,018 of NC_066620.1, read as the reverse complement.
CAAAGCACTGGAAAAGTTTGAACACCACAAGGGAAAAAAGAGAAATTTGAGGGATCCTGTGACACCTCATGAGTGACTCCTGTCAGCTGGGTCTGATGTTGCAGTCTCTTTTCCCCCACTCCTGACACCTCCAGTACATTGATGACCTCACTAGGTGGGTCTTCAGTGGCTTAGCCCTCTGGCTCAGTCACACAATTAATAAATGAATGGATGAACCCGTTCCGGGGTAACAAAGTTCAACAAATGGTTGGTGCTCTGCAGTCTTCAGCCTCATCTCTGGGCCTGTGTAAATTCCATTCCTTTCTCAGGCTTAGTAAAGAGTCTTGCTCCCTTTTCAGGACTCAGGCCACTTCCCCACTAGTCCGGGTCCCACCCCAGGGGTCCTGTAAACAGCTTCATTCCCTGGGCTGCTTCCCACTTAGTCCCATCACCTTCACCCAGTACCTTAGGGTTATAGTCCTTCAGTTTTCTGTGTCTTATCCCTGCTTGAGCAGGGTTTCTCCCAGGCCTCCTTGCCTGGAATGTTTCTTTGTTTTCCAGCCCTTCTTGACCCTTCTGATCCCAACCCCCATTTGATCTGCTCAACCCCTGCAGCATCTTTTACCTAAGCCTGCTGCTTCCTTGCCATCCTTAGGCAGGCCCGAAGGGCCCACCTTAACTGCTTCTTTCCTGGGATGGGGTAGTAGGACTTTGAGGCCTCTAGCAGGAAGGGAATATAGTCTAAGAACCAGGAGTTCTGGCTCGGACACTAATGCATGGTGTTACTGTGGCTTAACCTCTATTTGCCTCTGTTTTCACATCTCAGGAATAAGGGTAATAATGTATATCAACTGTTATCGTTGTAGTATATAAGACAGTGGTGCGCAACCTGCAGCCTGCGGGCCACACGTGGCCAGTCAGGGTAATCCACTGGTGGACTGCAAGACTGTTTTTCACTGGGAGCTGCGGGTGACTGTGTCTGCGGACAGGCAATGTAAGCAAACTGTCTCGTGGCCTTCCACTGGATTACCCTGATGGGTTGCATGCGGCCCACAGGCCACCTGCAGGCCACAGGTTGCCCACCACTGATATAAGCACTTCTTTGAACATCTCAGATGAAAGATGGCTGCAGGATTCCCTTGTTGTCCCACTCTCTCAACAGCTTGTAGAGAGCTGCAGGTTGATTATTGCTGTCTCACTGGTGGCTCACTAGTCTCCACTCTGAATGTAACGGAAGTAGTGATAGTCCTTTGGGAAAGGGAGTTACGGTTTGGATGCAAAGAGGCATAAAGAAAGGAACCATGGGAGCACCCAAACCTATGAAGAAAGTTAGGTGTTCATGAGCAGTTATTTTGGAGCTGCCTTTTTGTTAATAAGGCCAGATCCAAGGAGGGGTGAATTTTTTTTGCAGTATCTTTTATTTGGAGCTGGGTGGGGCCATAACTGGTGCTACTAGTCACAACCTGCAGCTTTTTGCTGTTCAAGTTCATGGTTTTATGGGAAGTAGGGGTGGGTGAATGTGTTGTACAGAGATATGTTGTGTTGATTTGAATGGATGATGAATGGAGGTGGATGTGTTGATTTGCGTGAGAGGAGTTATGCTGGGGGGTATTTTATTGTGTGTGTATTGTGCTGGGAGTTTTGTACTGATTTGTGAGGTTGGCAAATGAAGGGTGTGTACTTCAGTGAGGGTTCTATGTATTTGTCGTTATTCATAGATTCCAAGACCAGAAGAGATCATTGTGATCATCTAGGCTGACCGCCTGTAAAACACAGGACATAGAACTTCCCCAAAATAATGCCTACAGCATATCTTTTAGAAGAAACATCCAGTCTTGATTTTAAAATTGTCAGCGATGGAGAATCTACCAAGACTCTTAGTAAGTTGTTCCAATTGTTAATTATTCTCAATGTTAAAAATACACCTCTATCTTGATATAAAGTGACCCGATATAACATGAATTCAGATATAATACGGTAAACCAGTGCTCTGGGGGAAGAGGGGAGGCGAGGCTGCACATTCCAGTGGATCAAAGCAAATTGGATATAACGTGGTTTCATCTATAATGTGGTAAGTTTTTTGGCTCCCAAGGACAGCATTATATCGAGGTAGAGGTGTATATGCTTTATTTACTGTCTGAATTGGCCTAGCTTCAACTTTCAGCCATTGGATCTTGTTATGCCTTTCTCTGCTAGATGGAAGAGCCTATTATTAAATATTTTTCTCCATGTAGGTATTTATAAATTGTAATCAAGTCATCCCTTAACTTTGCCTTTGTGAAGCTAACTAGTTTGAGCTTCTTGAGTCTATCACTGTAAGACATGTCATCTAATCATTTAATCATTCTCATGGCTCTTGTCTGAACCCTGTCCGATTTATCAACACCTTCTTGAACTGTGGATACCAGAATTGGACATAGTACATGGTCTCACCAGTACCAAATAAGAGGTAAAATAACCTCGCTACTCCTACTTGAGTAGAGTGTGCTGTTTGTGTGTGCTATTTCTGATGATGTGTGGATGGTTTTGAAGAATTGTGGCAGTTGGGTCAAGTAATCCATCATCTCTGCAGTCTCCCTCAGACAACCAATGATATAGTTGCATGCAAATAAGCTGTAGATTAAGAGTGTGACTGGTTGAGTTACCTCTGATATTATAATGGTCTAGGATTCTTGGCATGGCAAAGATACATATCACGTGGGTGTCATTCAAATTGGCTGAGAATTTACAAATTAGATAGTTATGGACTGTCAATACCACTCATGATTGAACCTGGTGATATTCTGAACAAAAAGCTGGAAGTACTTCCATGGCTAAAAGTCCAGTTTTATTTTCATCTGGTACAGATATAGTTTTATTGGGAACAATGGGCATTATATAGATAAACACAAAGGCAGGTAAAATGGTTTCACATTCTCTGCAGTTATAAAGCCTGCATCAGATTATCCAGCCACAAAGAATTGCTGTCATGTTTATGCTACAGCATATACTAATATTTGCCACAAAATTATCTTACCTTAGCAACAAACACTGGTATTGAAAGACAGTATAATTTTAGGGACTCAAAATGTAACAAAAATCACTGACAGTAATGAGGGCACAGAAGTAAAACAATTATTAACACTGGAATAATTTATTTTGTATCATTCTGAAGATGTCTACCATAGTTTTCTGCATAGCAATGTCTCCATCTCAGCCCTGCATCATTTGAGAATGTACTTGACAGCTGGTGAACCGTTAATTTGCTAGGAACAATGAAAAACCATGTGACAAAAAATGAAACTAGTTCAAGGATGATAGTCTCCAGTCTTGAATTATATCCAAAACTCAGGTTATTTTCTACCCTATTATTTTGAATGTGGCTGATTATTATTCAGTGAACTAAAACAACTATAAATTGCTGTTTTTAAACATCAGAGAGCAACTATGAATGTATTTTATAAGAGTCTAAAGGTTAATTCAAACCTGTTATCTGAGAGATGCTGTCAGTTTGTATATAACACAAGATTGTCTGGCAGCTTTCCCTGTTTTCTGTGCTTGTCAAATAATTCCCTCCACCTGCTAAACATTCCGTCAAATGCACATGCCCAAATGAATGAGGGCAAAAATCTTGTTTTATTAGTGAATCCTGGAGAGTTGTATCTTTTGTTATTCTTACCAGTAAAAGCCAAACCATAAAAGATTCCAAATTTGTCATCAGTTCAGATCCACAGTGTGGGATGGAACCTAGAAGCAGTGTGGCCCAGGGGACAGAGTGCTACCTGGGTTCTGTTGACCTATTGAGTGACCTTGGGCAAATCACTTCATCTCTCCATGCCTCAGTTTCCCCATTTGTAAAATGCTTTGAGATCTACTGATGTAAAGTACTAGATAAGAGCTATGAAAGTATTATTAAACTTAAAGATGTGGGGATAGGAGAGGGGAACTATCTGTTGGAATATTTTAGAGTTTTGGTCTTACTGAGCCCTTGTGCAAACAGGCATTGATTCCAAGAGCAATTGCAACACATTATGCCAGTTCTGGATTTGGTTGAGTTTGCTTCTGTAAAAGGGTGAAGGTTTCAGGATATATTTTTTCCCAGGTTGTTTAACCCACACGCAATTTCCCTGCTGGAACATCATAATTTTGCTGTAAATATCTGCAAGAGACTGGAGGTACACAGTAGTGGGTTCTCTCTGAAAGTCAAATTCATAGACTCAGAACAAGGCCCATATACTACTCAAATCCTACTTGAGCCCTTCAAATAGGGTGTAAGGCGATGAGCAGCCACTTTGTGGGCGTTCTGCACAGAAGTGAGTTTCACTTGAAGAACATAAGATAATGCTGCAGGTTTTTGAATAATGGTATTTTTACTGATGGTTATGTATTTATATTGCTGTCGTGTCTAGAGGCTTTAGTCAGGGATTGGAACCTCATTCCATATGGTGTTAGGCACCTGTCAAGGTCTTATTCCCACTTTGAACTTTAGCGTCCAGAAAGTGGGGACCTGCATGTACCCCTCTAAACTTAATTCCTAGCTTAGATCTGATAACGCAGCCACCAACCAAAGTATAGTGTTTGGTACACTTTGTCCCCCAAAAACCTTCCCTGGGGAACCCAAGACCCAAATTCCTTGGGTCTTAAAACAAAGAGGAATAAACCATTCCCCCTTCTTCCTTTTCCCCCACCTAGCCCTGGTGAGTTTACTGTGATTCAAACTCCTTGAATCTTAAAACAGAAAGGAATTCACCTTCCCGCCTACTCCTTTCCCCCCACCAATCCCTGGTGAGTTCAGACCCAGTCCCCTTGGGTCTTACACAAGGAAAAAATCAATCAGGTTCTTAAAAAAAAAAGCTTTTAATTAAAGAAAGAAAAAGTAAAAATTATCTCTGTAAAATCAAGATGGAAAATGTTTACATGGTCTCAGCTTTACATAGACCAGAGGAACTCCCTCCCCCCTAGCCTAAGTATAAATTACAGCAAACAGAGGTAAAATATCCTTCCAGCAAAATACACATTTGCAAATAAAAAAAAACAAACAAAAAGACTATACCGCCTTCTAGCTATTACTTACTATGTTGAACATGAGAGACTGTTTCAGAAAGATTGGAGAAAACTGTTTGCATGTCTGGCTCCTCTTAATCCCAAGAGAGAACAAACAACAACCGAAAAAGCACAAAGAAAGACTTCCCTCCACCAAAATTTAAAAATATCTTGTCCCCCGATTGGTCCTTTGGTCAGGTGTCAGCCAGGTTCACTGAGCTTGTTAACCCTTTACAGGTAAAAGAGACATTAACCCTTAACTATCTGTTTATGACAGCACCAAACACACACATACTGGAAAAACAAAGTGTCTTCCCCAAAGAGTTTGTGATCTATTTACAATAGTTCAATGAGAGGGAGGATTGTCCAGTGGTTAAGACCCTAATGTGGGAGATCTGGATTGCATTCCATACTCCTCCACAGATGTGCTGTGTGCCCTTGGCCAAGTCACTTAGGGCAGTGTTTCTCAATGATCAATCTGTGGACTGGCACCGGTGCTTGAGACAGTTTAGGAAGGCAGCAAGCTGGTCCCTGGTATCAAAAAGGTTGAGAAATAGTAATTTTGGTTATGTCTGGAGGGCAGTCACTGGTTGCAGCTCAAGGCTCCATACCTGAGCTAGCTTTAATCTAGCTAGCTCAAGTCCTGGAACAGTAAAACCACAAAAGTGTGAGTTAGCTCCACAAGTAATTACCCAGGGTTCAAAGTGGTTTGGTACAGCCTGTGATGAAGCTCCCACTGCTGCAGCTTCACTGATCCAGGACCTGAGCTAGCAAGATTAAAATTAGCCCTGGCATGTTGGTTCAAGCTGCAGTCATACCCAGTGACTGTAGTCTAGACATATCCTTAGTGTCACTAGGTAGGTCTACACCGCAATGAAAGACTTAGTATTAGACTGCTGGGACTGTACTGGGGTGATTCTGGTTTATGGCAGTGGGACTTTTTTGGTAATAAATTAAGTCTGTAAACAGGGCTATTTATGTATTCTGAAGGCTGTACTGAGCTTATCTGAGGAATTGAGAACAACTTGCAGGGTTGCCTTGAGGCTACTAGGGGGTGCCAAGGAGGAGGCCACGTGTTTAGAAGTTTCTTGCACCTGACAGTCTTCTTAATAGAAGCTCTTCCATCAAGTTTCTGCCAAGAAAAACTCCCACATGAACAAATTCCCTTTATCCTGAGGCAAATGCTTACCATTTTCATGAATAGCCACTAATATGGAGGAAGAGAAAGACTCTTATCTTTATATAATTATTCTCATTTTCTTTCATCCTACAAAATTCTCTCCTTGGGCCTCATTTTCAGATCAGCCTTCATTCCTGCATTGTAGTTATTTTCCAGTGCCATTCATATCACCTTAATATTACCAGATATGCAGGTGAATCTGGTATTTAAATGTCTACGTTTTCATCCAGGCTTTTGTTTATTAGAATGAATTCAGAACCCTTATTCCACGTCCCTTTTCCACGCTAACTTAAAGAGCATTAGAGAGGCAATTCTCAATAAGAGTGTTTTTATTCAGCTCCTGCCAGTAATCTTGCGACTCTCAAGTTTCTTATTCTAATTTGGCTCTCCTTCGCTTCTAAATGTTACTCTCTGCTTTATTTCCTTTAATCAGTTTTGCTGACGCAGATGGGATAGTTAGGGGAAATGATGTATGGCTGCTACATGCCTCTTTCTTGCAGCTCAGCCTACTGCTTTGCTGCAGCATTCACCAGACCTCTAATGTCATTTCAAGACATTACAAAAGAGTCCCACCCAGGGCTATAGCATTTAGATGCTGAACTTTAAATTATATCACTAGCTCCTAGTCACCTTCAAAGAGAGTTTTGGTATATAAGTAAATACAGAGAAAGACACAATTATCTGATCTGATGAAGTGGGCTGTAGCCCACGAAAGCTTATGCTAAAATGAATTTGTTAGTCTCTAAGGTGCCACAAGTACGCCTGTTCTTTTTACAATTATATCAGCATTTTAAACATTCTTAGACACATTTTAAACAAAATCTATAAGTAGTTAAGCTGTCTGTAAGGACCCACGGAAACTCTTCTTGCTGCCTATATATTCAGATTCCTGGGATAAAAGTATAAATTATAACAAGAATACAACAGCTAAAGAGCTTTCAGCAAAATATTTGTCCTTCTTGATTTCAGCATCTCACACATCCTGTGATCATCTTCAGAGACCATCTGCAACCTAAGATGAAGCAGATATGTATGTCATCTGAGTTCTTCCGTTGTCTATGTAGAATTGGAATTAGCACTTATTTTTTAGCACTTATTTCATTTTTATATGCCTCTGCTTAAGCAGTAACAAATAAAAAGTCAGATCCTGAACCTTGCTATGATTGCTCTGCATTGCTTTGTGGCATAAAGCATCCATAATGCTATTTTAGATGGCTGGTGGAATATTCCCTTGCTGTGGAGGAATCCTCACATAATATAGGGCTGCTGAAGATGGTGGTATACAAACCACTACTTGTATAAAGCACCGTGGGTATAGCCAAGTAAAAGGGGATGTGGTTGGGAAGAGCTATACTGTGGCAAATCCCAGCTGTTGGGACAACCTTTTAGGGTGAATGCAATTGTGCAAAAGTTCAAGCAAACCAGCTCTAACTTATTTTGGGAACCAGACCATTCCTTGACCAATATTAATATTGGGGGAGTGCATAAGTGGTTTAAATCCAATTTGTGGAGTCCCGCAGGACTCAGTTCTCTCTAAGGTACTATTCAACCCATGCAGCCACTAGGTCGACAGGTCAGATGCCATGGACTCAAGTGCCAGCAACATGCAGATAACACACAGCTCTATTAATCCTTCACCACATGCTACTACCATCAAGATGACCTGGTACTTGGATGAAAACAGCTCATGAATGAAGAACAGCTGGTGGAACAAAATAGAAGTGATGCTGTGTAGCCCATAGGGCTCGCTTAGCTTTTATTATATTCAGTTGTAATGCAAGGAACCTGCAGGCCTGTATCCTGTAAGATATGAACTTAAGCAAGTTAGCATAAGTTAGTATGAGTATAGTCAAGTATAGAAGGCCTGTAACTTTGGCACAGATAAATGGTCTGATGGTTCTGGGGAACTCGGATGAGCTTTCTCAATGGTAGGAATTGGAACTTAACAGTAAATGTAAACAGTAAAAACAGGAACACTGCAAGAACATGGAAGTTAACTATAAATAGGCTTATCAATATAATAATAAGTAAGATAATAAGCTAAACGGCATTGATATGTTTATATGTTAACCTATAGAATAAATACACCTCAATATTATGTGAGTGAGGAAGTTAGATTTGGGCATGGAAGGTGGAGCATTAGCATGAGTATTCATTACGGTGCTCATGCCTTATAACAGAGCAAACCACCATGTGGAGTTAGCCCAGCTAAGCTATGCTTTCTCAATCATTTGACCCTTCAGCTCTACTATCAATCATGGACATTGAGGAACCTGGACCATCAGACCCACTGGCATGCCAGAGGCAGGGCAGTCCTTTGTTTCTTACTAGCAGGTCCTCAAGGAAGGGTGTTAGTATGCAAATCTAAGAGCTTATGCAAAGAGTGACACCACAGGTATCCTCAATTCTGTATTATTCCTATCTTTTCATGTGGCTTGCAGCTTTTCTGGCTTTATTCATTATTTTAATGAAGATCTGTAAGGCTTTATTTTGTCCTCAGTGTAAGTGTCCTTGTCATACCCCGAGGCTCCCGACAAGATATTGAAATAATTGGTTTTAATTCTGTGCAGCTGTGATGCTGTATGATTGAAATATAACCATTTATATCATTAATATTGCCACTGTTAGACAGTTGCAACAAATCTTTTACAAAGTATGTCATGTAAGATATCAATGGAAAAGTTACAATCTATTGAACATGATTATTCTGTTTGTATGCATGTATCATCTTTGTGTCTGAAGTTATGACTATTGTTTATGTACAGGTATTTCAAATGCATTTCTCCTGGGGTAACACCCACAAGGTAATTTACATTCAGATTAGCCAGTCCATTGTGAATGGACCATTCAAGTTGATGGCCCATTAAATTATACAATAGGCCAAAGAAGAAGTTTGTCCCTGACTGGTGAGCCTTCCTGTTGATGCTTTAGCCAAAATATGGGTAATGGCTGCTCCTATGAGTCAGCAAAGCATGTATGTGATTTGCTCATGTGACCATGGACTCCATCTTGTGCCTGTAATTTTCCACCAAGACTGAAAGCAGTCCCTCCACATAGGAAAATGTATAAAAGACCCTGGACACATCTCCATTTTGCCTCTTTCCTGCTCTGATGTCTGGACTTTGGACTTACTCTAAAAGGAGCATTCCAACCAATGGACTGAGGACTTTCCAATATTTGGGAAGTTACCAGAGACTTTACAAGCCAGCAGTTTATTCCATCACAAGCTACAAACCTGATACAATAACTCTGCAATGAGTATATGATTTCCTTAACCACTATAACTCTCTCCTTATTCTTTTCTCTTATAAATAGATACTAGATATTAAAGGATCAGCAACAGCATAATTGTTGGGTAAGATTTAAGTTACATATTGACCTGGCTACTGACTGATATCTTGAGATTAGAAGAACCCTTTGTTTGATTAAACTGGTTTTAAATAACCATTCATCATAAAGTCTAGTGTCTGGGTGATTGTACCAATGTGGTACTCTCCCCTGCAGCACCCCCCACGGGTCATCTCAGGGAATTATCTCTTCCAGTCTCCAGAGTGCCCGCTGCAGGCCAATGTCCCACTGCTTCTAGCCCCCATGTCCCTCCCAGACCCCACTGCCCTTTTATCTGGGGTACTGCTGTCAGTAACCTAGTCCCAGATTTGGACCTTAGCGTCCAAAATATGGGGGTTAGCATGAAAACCTCCAAGCTTAGTTACCAGCTTGGACCTGGTACTGCTGCCACCACCCAAAAAATTAGAGTGTTTTGGGGCACTCTGGTCCCCCCAAAAACCTTCCCTGGGGACCCCAAGACCCAAATCCCTTGAGTCTCACAACAAAGGGAAATAAACCTTTTCCCTCCCCCCCCCCTCCAGGTGTTCCTGGAGAGATACACAGAAGCAACCTCCGTGAATTTAAACAGAGGGATTCCGCCCTCCCCGTTCCCAGCCTGGAGAACAGAATTACCGAGAGTCAATCTCTCTTCCCCCCTCACCCAGAGTGAATGCAAAGTCAGGCTAGTACATCTAACACACACAGGTTTTCCCCTGACTTCTTCCTCCCACCAATTCCCTGGTGAGCTGCAGACCCAATTCCCTGGAGTTCCTCACTAAAGAAAAACTCCAACAGGTCTTAAAAGAAAGCTTTATATAAAAAAGAAAGAAAAATACATACAAATGGTCTCTCTGTATTAAGGTGACAAATACAGGGTCAATTGCTTAAAAGAAATATGAATAAACAGCCTTATTCAAAAGAATACAATTTAAAGCACTCCAGCAACTATAGACATGTAAATACAAAAGAAAAAAACCAATATAACTCACTATTTGATCTCTTTGTAGTTACAACTGGGAAACAGAAGATTAGAAAAGCAGGAAATAGAAAAATCCTTCTCTAGCTGAGAGAGATTCAGGCAGAAGACAAAGAACTCAGACACAAACTTCCCTCCACCCAGAGTTGAAAAAAATCCTGTTTCCTGATTGGTCCTCTGGTCAGGTGCTTCAGGTTACTTTTTTTCCAGGTGAAAGAGACATTAACCCTTAGCTATCTGTTTATGACAACTGCCCCCTGGCAATACCCCCACACTCTACCTCTGGGTCACCCCTCTCTGGGGAACCCCCAACCCTCTAATCCCCACATTGCCTCAGTCTGGGCTACTGCCAGTCATCATCAACCCCCTGCTCCCTGGGGCAGACTGCAGTGTAAAAGCCACTCATCACAGACAAGGGGGTTCAGACCTGCTCCCTCCCTCTGCCTCCCAATACCTCTGTGGTCCTAGGACCAGGCCCTGCAGCCTGGGGAGTTGTCAGCCTGGAGCTCCCCTGGCCTGTCCCCAGCCCTGCTTCACTCCAGTACCCTTTAGCACTCAGGCAGCTAGATACATCTCCCTCCTCAGCTAGAGGGAGACTCTACCAGCTCCTGGCTCTCTGGCCTTTTATAGGGCCAGCTGTGGCTGCTTCCCCAATCAGCCTATTAGCTGCTTTCCCTGCCACAGCCCTGTCACAGGGCTGTTTTAAACCCTTCAGCGGAGGAGTGGGTGATCACCCTGCTACAGTGATGAAAAAAGGGTTAGGATGTCTAAGGAGACTGCAGTTTGGGCTTCTTGTTAACCAGTATGGTGAGACAGCAGTTGACTTTTGTTTCTTGCTTGATATATCTAATAATAGAATAACCACCAGTTTGGGGTGAGCATACCCTATTTCTCAGCAGTTTGTCCTGAATCTGGTATGCTCAGCTGTGACCCACCGACGTGAGGTGACAGCAGCCTGATTCTGGGACAAGAACCTTATCACAGTAAGATCAGTACAAATATTATTAACCTTTAAAAGGGTTAGGCAACAGCTGGTGGGCAATGGAAAGAATTTTGAAGTTTTCAGCCACAGTGCAGTCTTCTTTGTTGAAGGTACGCAGCCACAGCTGGCCAATTCAATGCTTAGCTTAAGAGTGCTCCTGGATTCCTTATTAATGCTAAACTTTCTTATATAGCAGCTTCCATACATAACATCTTCTGTCATCTCTGGTTGCCTAGGAGAATCCATCTCATCCTGGCAGATGATGACTGGCCTCAGTTATTCATGCTTTCATCACCTCTCTGCTGGACTACAATAATAAGATATATCTGGACATGAAACCTTCAATGCTTAGGAAACTCCAATTTCTACAGAAGCTGCAGACCATCTCTTCAGCAACAATGGCTATTCTGAGCACATCATACCTTCCCTCCACATCTGACACGTGTTTTATGTACTATATTGAATCAAGTCCAAAATCTCTGTCCTTGTCTTCAAGATATTCAGTAGCACGGGGCCATGGCATTTAAAAGAATGACTAAAGCTCTGGATTGATGATTATCAGGACTGGGCTGTGGGCAGCATGTGTGTACCAGTTATCATGTTGAGGTCAGGAGATGCATAGCAGTGTGGGGGCAAATATCAGGTAGTTGGGGTCAGGTACAGGAGGCAAGTAGCTGAGTCAGGAACGACAAAGGTTCAGAAGTCGGAGTCTAGTGTCCACAGCAAGGCACAGTCTGGTGTGGAAGCAAGCAAATGTCTATGTCATTGCTGAGACCGCTCCCCATGCTGGCCTGCTGCTTTACACAGCATCATGAGCCAATCAGTGGTCTGCAGGGGACCCTCATTCAGGTTCTGCTGGGTGATGCATTCTGCAGTGTCTAGTTTCACAGAGTCCTCCAGCAGAAACCCAGCCTAAGTTTCCAATGGTCATGTGAGTGTGTTGTCAGCACAGAGTCCCAGGTTTTAGTCCCCCAGTCTCTTGCAATGAGGGTTGTTGACAGCATTGCTCCTCTGGCAAAATGGAGTCTTCTACAATAAGGGTAAAGTTTTTGTGTGCATGAGACAAAACTTTCTCAGGGGCTGGCCCAAGACTTTGAAATGAACTCCCTCAGAAACTACAGACCATCACAAATGTCACCACCTTCCATTGCAAGTACAAGGTGCATTTCTTTCACCTTGTCTTCTCTAATATAAACATATAGCTGTGTGTTTGTGTATGTGTGTGTGATGGTACCTTGCAATATGTTATGACTGGTATGTTCTCCACAACACCCATAAGCATGACTGTGATTGGTTTTATTCCCCACTTCCAGTATGACATGACTTTGAAAGTTCTTTGTTTTAGCCATATCCTCAGTTACACATACCTGATTAAAAACCAATCATGTTTAAAAAAACGACAGGTTGAATTGTTGAAGAATGTACTGTTGTCATAATTACCCTCACTTGTTCTTGTTCTTCTTCAAAGATCTATCCTGAAGCAAAACTACCAGGATTGCTTGGGATCCAGGCACTTGACAACCATCAACATTATTTCATGGAGTATGTTATTAAATCATTCAGTGAAACTTGTTCTTTATCATCTTTCCTATTTTCATAGGTGTGCAAAAAGTGCTCACAGTAAATATTAAAAAGTTTGTCATATGGTTCAAGAACAGATAATCCTTGTCATAATATTTACTCTGCTAAAGTCAGTGTCTGGATGGAATAAACCTATTTCCTGTATTATATGAGAGTCCAGGCTGAGTGATGAGTAACTCACCTAGAATCACCTAGATGAATATTAATTTTGTTATACTACAATCCTAGAGCATCACATCATTAAAAAAAAAAAGGAGGATCTTATGTGAAAACCACTCTGATAAAGAACATCAGAACTTTGTGAAGAGAGATCTGGAAGGGCTCTTCCAGTAAGTATGTAACACACACTAGAGTCTGTCATTCTTGTTACTGTACACCAGCAGTACAGATTGATCCTGCCAATCCATGTGTGCAGCAGGAAGGATAAAACTGTTGTACTCCAGCACAAGCATAAGCTGAGGCTAGATATAGGAGCAAGCATAAGCTGAAGCTAGATATAGGAGCAAGTATGATTAAGTGCTAGGAATTGTCCTCTATTCTGAAGGGTAGGTGGTAATTACTCTACCACTCATTTGCCTGCTTCCTTACTCTCAAGAGCACAGACTATACAGGGTGCGTGCCAGAGAATGGGGGTGACGGAGAAGAAATGGGCTTAATGATACTCATCATGTGAGCAAGCTGCTTGCCTCTGCCCCCCTCTTTTAGGCTTTACCCCTTTACTAGGCAGAGATAATTTGGGATCCATGCAACAGCAATCGTATTAATACAGGATCAGATAATGCTGCACTTCTTGTCCTTCTCCTCACTTTTCACAGCACTCACATCTGTGTTGAGACAGCACTGAATCAATGCACTAGCGTGGTTCCGAGATTATCTGTTTCATCAGTGCCACAGCACTGAATCAATACCCTGGTAAATTTCAGTTTGCATAGTATCTTAAACAGAGACCCTTATCATTTGTGATCATTAAAGTTCCCCAGAAAATATTTTCAAGAAACGTGATGTTAGACTTGTTTTGTGGTAGGATTCCAACTTCGGTAATTACATTCAGTCTGCTTAGGAATCCTTCTCTAGTTTCAAGTGGAGAAGTTTATTATTGTTTTCTGCCCTAAACTGTTTGTGCAATTGCTAGTAAAAATGGATGCCATGTTTCATCCCAGCAAGAAATGGATTTAGATGATGGATCCTTACATGGATTGAAAAGCTCTTTGACATCCTTCAGGATGAACATACCTGTATAAAGATAAAATTATCATTATTGATTTCCTGTTTATCTCAAGTATGTCAACAAATGAAGCAGATTTCTTGGAAGCATAATTTCTTACTCTTTAAACTTACTATAGTAGGTCTTAGTTCAGTAAGGTTTAAACATGTATATAGTCCCATTAGCTTCAAAGTTACAAAGGTAACTTGAATTCTAGCCAAGTATATTGTGGGAAGTTATTCTATCTCCTTTCTCTGAAGCAGCGGTTTTCAAACTGGGATAAATGTATGCAGGGTGACCACCTGTGCCAAATTGGGTAGGACAGTCCTGAAATGCACAGTTCGAGTCCCAGTCCCGGGTTGAATGACTGAAGGACAGTATTTGTCCTGGATTCCCTGAGGTGCTGCTCTGCATTTGCCTGAAGCTCAGGGGCAGCTCAAGCCTTTTCACACAGGGATGGTTGAGGTGGGCCTTAGATCCCTCTTGTTATGAGGTCCCACCACTGGTTCTCCTCTTCCCTCCTAAGGCCCTGCCCCCTGGCAGGCCAGAAGCTGCAGGAGGGCTGTGGTAAGAGCTACCTAGGGAGTCTTGGCCTCTGTGGGGAGCTCTGAACCCTCCACCTGCCCTGGGCAGCAATCGCCAGGGGTGAGGACCTCATAACTGGGGGCTACTCTTGGCCACCACGCCCAGAGCAGGTGGAAGGTCCTGGACTCCCCCAGTGACCTGGGTGACTCTTACCATGAGCTGGTTCTGGCTTCTGGCCTGACCAGGGGAAGAAGAGAGGCAGGGGTAGGGTCGCAGAGAGGGTAGAGCTCCTGCCTGTGCCTTTTGAAAAGGTGGTCATCCTACGTGTACACCTGGGGGGATATGAGCTCTTGTCAGAGGGAATGTGAAAAAAATCCTGTAATGGTGGGCAACATATTTTATTTGGTAAGACTTGGCAATGTAATCATGGGATCATTATATACCTATCTCAGAAGGAGCTATGCGGTAGACTAGATTATTTGGAAAGGGTTACACAGCCTAAAAAATTTGAAAACCACTGCTCTGTAGAATGGCCGTGGCTAGAGATGGGAAACTGGGAGGGTGGGCCAGGGCTCTGAGGTGGCATCAATCATGCTCTCTCTTTCTCAAGTGGTCACTTCCCAGGATTATCTGGGTATTTCTTACTTAATCATTCCTCTGCCATGTGAGGGGCCTCAAGAACTGGTGCACTTTGGTCCTTCCTGTTCTCTACCTGTGGCACATAATAGGGTAGTCTTCTGTGGGCTGTAATACTATGGTCTCATTTCTGTTGTTAGGTTTAGTGTGCAGGTGCAGGGTGGTGTTGGTGCCTGTGATATACAGGAGGTCAGAGTAGATATTTTGTGGTCACTTCTAGCCATATGCTTTATGCTTCTATGTGCTTAAGTACTTTTCAGAATTGGGACCACAGCGGAATTTGGACAATCATATTTCATGTATAAGGAGTGGTATCTTTAAATATTTACTTTATATAAAACTAATACAACTAATTATTGTAATTGATTATTAAATATTAGGTTAAATAAAAGGAGCTGGCCAGAATCCTCACCTAAAATGTGAACCAAAAGGACAACAAATATCTGGAGTTCAAAAAGTTTCTGATAATTTTCCTCCTATTAATTTTTCATTTTGAAAATGCCTGTGAATTTCCTGGTTATTGTCAGGATTGGAAGCAGAAATGCCACAGTGCTGTGAGAATGGCTAGTTTGAAGGAAAGATTTCAGATCCAGTTTGTCAGACACAAGAGGTTCAGGTAGTTTTTATCCAGTTTTGGGTGCTACAATTTATGGATTTCCCCATCTTTAATTGTTAAGCTTAACATTTTACTTCTGAAATACAAACAAGGCCCCATTCCTGCAAATGGATCTGCAGAGATGTAAGGATTAGCTAACCAAGTCTACCTGAAGAATCAAAACATAATTCTAAACCTTGGCTGTTCTGGCACTGATACATAAACACACATTTCTAAACATTCAAATGGCTTGGTCTGGATAGATTGTACCTCTACAGTTAAGATTATTCTGTTAATATATTTTATTGATTACTAAATTTTACATGAATTTTATGGATTGGGAAATATTTTTGAACTGGGAACAGTTACCAGAATTGAGAAATAATTAACCTTGGCCCTGGAATTTGAAGTTCTGTGCTGGGATCAGCCTATTCTTAGCATAGCTTGTGCGAAGAACTTTCTGGTGCTCTATGCTTCATTATATGTACAATAATATATCAGCTGACCATTTTAAATATTGCTGTAGGTGAATTCACTACATCTTTGTAAGCTATCACAACTTTAAATTAGGCCTTAAAGACCTAATAGTGCTTATTACTTTAAATAAAGCTGATAGGATCAGGCTATTTCCAGTGTAATTTTATTTTAAGTGCATTTAGGCAGTTATCCACAGTTGACAAGGACAAATGAGCTCTGCTCATTCACTCTTTCATCTGCATTGATCCATGCTAAAAAGACTAATATAACTTCTGTTGTGGATCTGAAAAACAATGAGCAAATTTAAGAAAAGTAGGTTAGCTGGGAACTGTAGTCATTGTTATTGTTTAAACTTTTTGTAAAAAAAAGCATCAGCAAGAAACAAACAAACAAATACTAAAATAACTAATGCTGTATCTGGTAGAATTACTATAATTTTCTGCACTAAGAGAGATTTTGTAGCACAGGGTTTTGAAATGCCAGTAGCCAGTTTGGAGGAGAGATAACAAGCAAACAACCCAAATTAATTTAACTTCCTTAGGTCTAGCAGGAAAAGGGAGAAACATTAGGAATAATTGATAGTGATGGGATGAGAGAGATAAAGAGATGGACTGGGAAGTATTTAATGACTCTTTGTGGTATTACATCTGTCACACTTTTTGTGCTACATTAAAGTTTCATTATTTTCATATTTCTTGTTTTCATATTTTCCCATCCCCTTCTTTCTGCTAAATTTACCAAGTAATATAATGTGGATAATGGAGAGCTATTGCTGAAAATGTCATTGAATCAGTTACTGGAACTGAATAAAGCATCTCAGCCATGCATTCCCTTTCGTAATACATTTTCAATTAGTGACTTAGGAATTGTATACAATACTCACTTTCTTTTTTTTAAATCATCATGTAGAGAGCAGTGCATCCCAAGAAGAAATAGTGAACCTTTCTTTATACAACTATTAATAACTTAGATCCATTTAATTTCATCAAAGAAAATGATTGCAGAAGTGAGTTTACTGAAGAGATCTATTCTTCTAAGGGCTTGTAGTCTTCAGGCTGTTAAAACAATAGATTAATTTTATTCTTCTGAGACAACTATAGTAAGCTTCTCCCTAGACATACATTGTAGGATTCAAGGCTCCAGCCTTCTGGTCTCCAAGTCATCTATTTGTATTTATTTGTATATTGGTGGTCTCTGGGGACCCAACCAGAGATCAGGAACCTGGTATCCTAGGCTCTGTACAAATCCATCACTAAAAGGCTATCTTTCCCCCAAAGATCTTATGATTTTCCATTTTTTTACTGCAGCCTAGCAGTACATATTCTATAATTTTGAGGTACTAACTCTTGGGTCACTGGATCAGTGATATAAATGTACTGCTCACGCTCTCCTGGCTCCCTCTGCTTTCATGTAGAGTCAATTGAAAGATGTTCAAAGAAATCCCTCCTTGCTTTGTATCAGACATTGCAGCCTTTACTTACTATAGGGAGTGAAAAGACATGAGGACATTGGAGCTGTTGGGCCTTCCTCCCTTTCCCCCACCTTGTGAGTGGAAGAGAAATGATCCTAATCACAGAAACACCATAAACAAGTTTCTCATACTTCCCACAATCTATATTGCTTTTTCCCTGTTGCCACCAATTTTGTAACTGGAAATGAGTAGGAAACAGTGAGCTCCTAGAGCCGGCAGGGTGAGAAAGCACACATCAGGTCATTTCTGGTTCAGTTTCATCCAGTTTTGCTTTTTGAGTGAGCTGCAGTCTACAACTGGT
Organism: Gopherus flavomarginatus; assembly: GCF_025201925.1. Classification (NCBI taxonomy): domain Eukaryota; kingdom Metazoa; phylum Chordata; order Testudines; family Testudinidae; genus Gopherus; species Gopherus flavomarginatus. The sequence goes on along the minus strand of NC_066620.1, from coordinate 168,911,762 downwards.
GAGTCCGAGCTTCATGGCTGTATAAGATTTTTTTTTTTTTTTTTTTTTTAGTGAGCAAGGCTGTATTGGGCTTCTCACCTGGCAGATACGATCACCTCCCAATGCAAAGGCAAAGTGGCAATTTCCCTCAAATTAGATCTTAGATCCTTGCTCAAGAAACCCTCTCTTGATGTTGTCACACAGTCTTGCCAACTATTACAGTCACCAAGTTAATTCAAAAAGGCAACTGAAAAAATTGGGACAAGGAGTCTTTGGTGCTCTCTGGAATCTTGTTTCTTTATTGTTTTCATTATGGATTTTGGCCTGGTGATAGCACAGAGACTGCACTTGTTTCATTATTTTATTACCTTTTATGGGTGGCAGGTGTCTAGGCTGATTCTTTTAGCCTTGTCAGCAGCCTTCAATCCTGTTGGTCATTAGAGATTGGCGACCCATCTCTATACTGCAATAGTTGGGATTGTGCTTTCATCACTCTGTTGCTTTCTGCTGAAGAAGTCCCAGGAGATGGTTTTAGACATTTGTTCATTCATTGAAAGAGCTCTCTAGTGAAGAGTATAGCAATGCTTCAGTCTGCCATTCTCCTGTTTAATGTGTAACTACATCCAAAGCCAGTAAGTGAAACACTTTGGGCTCCAATGCCATCATTATGCTAATTACATTTAGCTCTTGGTATAGTCTGTCTGTGTTCCATTATCTGGCTGGGCTTGAGCTGTGGATGCAGAGCTGGCTCCAGGCACCAGCTTATCAAGCAGGTGGTTGGGGCGGCAACTCTGGAGCGGGGCGGCACTTTCAGGTATTCGGTGGCAATTCGGCGGATGGTCTCTCACTCCCGCTGGGAGCGAAGGACCCTTCGCTGAATTGCCGCAGATCGTGATTGCGGCTTTTTTTTTTTGGCTGCTTGGGGCGGCAAAACCTCTGGAGCAGGCCCTGTGTGGATGAGAGTCTGTTAGAACATAACAATGGCCATACTGGGTCAAAACAATGGTCCATCTAGCTCAGTATCCTGTCTCCAACAGTGGACAGTATCACAGTTTCAGGAGGAGTGTATAGAACAAGGTTGATTGAAGTTATGTCCAGATGAGCCTTTGATGATACTGGTGGGTAGAAGGAAGCACCTGGGAATGGCTTTGCCTTTGGTATTGAGGGATTTTCCTACCCTTTTGATATTGAGTGTAAATTCCAGCTTGAGGGGATGTATCTGCACTAGCTCTGAGCAAGTCAGCGCACTAAAAATGGAATGTAGCCAAGGCAGCATGAGTGGCAGGAGGGGCTAGCTTCCCCGAGTATGTATATAATGTCTTGGAGGGTATGTACTCAGGGCAGCTACCTCCCACTGCTCACGTCACCATGGCTATTCCCTATTTTTAGTGTGTTAGCTTCATCAGAGCTAGCATGGATATATCTTCTTGAGCAGGAATGTACACTTCTAGCTTGAAGTGTAGACACACCCTTACACAGATAAGATTGGGGGTTTTCTCACCCACAGGTCTTAGATAAGGAGTATGAATCAATCCTCAACTTTGCTTATTCGCTAGTCTAATCTATTTTATATGGGTTTTTATACCGTCCTCTTCATCACAATATCTGAGTGCCTTCAATGATGGTGTTGATTTTAAGCAACCTTTTCCTTCAGCTTTTAACCAGTAATTTGGGGAAATTTCCTCTTAGATGCTTATATTGCCACAGTTATCCATGTCTTTGCAATCATTTAAGTACAGCAAATTGTTCTACATGGGCCAATTCAAAGCAGCAGTTACTACAGAAAGTGGCTGTTCACTTCCTTGGCTGTGCTAGCTTTGTGGTGCATATTAATGCAATTCTCAGAAGTCATAGGTAAGTATACTAGAATTCATCTCTACTCTCTTACAGGGATTCATAGATTTCTAAGGCCAGAAAATACCACTGTAATCTTCTAGTATGATCTTCAGGCATAACACAGGCAATTGAATTCATGTCTGTTTGAACTAGAACATACCTTTCAGAAAAAATATTCAGTTTTGATTTTAAAACTGCCAGTGATGGAGAATCCATCACAAACCTTGGTAAATTAGTCCAAAGGTTAATTACTTCACTATTAAAATTTTGCACATTGAATTTGTCTAGCTTCAACTTCCAGCCATTTGATCTTGTTATACCCTTTTCTGCTAGATTGAAGGGCCCCTTATTATCAAATTTATGTTTCCTGTGTAGGTACTTATAGACTGATCAAGTCACCCCTCAACCTTCCCTTTGACAAGCTAAAGAGCTTGACCTCCTTGTGGTCAATTCATTCATTGTAAGGCAAGTTTTTTAAAACCCCTTAATCATTCTCGTGGTTCTTCTCTGAATTCTCTTCAATTTATCAACATCCTTCTTGAAGTCTGCAGAATGGAACACAATATTCCAGTAGCAGGTACACCAATGCCAAATACAAAGGTAATATAAACTTACTACTTGATAATCCCCTGTTTACCCATCTAAGGATTTCATTAAGGCTTTTTAGCATTGCACGAGAAGTTCATGTTTAACTGGATATCCACCATGACCACCAAGTCTTTTTCAGTCACTGCTTCCCAGTTCTTGATCCCTTATATAACACCTCTTTCCTTGTGTAGTCTCATGGCAATTGAGACCTTTTGATAACATTCCCTAAAATTGAACTCTGGAGGTTGTAGACAGGGTGTTATCAGTGAAGGGTCCTTGGCTGTGGATCTCACGTCTATTGGTTTGACAAAAATAATAAAATAAATAATAATTGGAAATATACCTATTTCCTAGAACTGGAAGGGACCTTGAAAGGTCATTGAGTCCAGCCCCCTGCCTTCAGTAGCAGGACCAATTACTGATTTTGCCCCAGATCCCTAAGTGGCCCCCTCAAGGATTGAACTCACAACCCTGAGTTTAGCAGGCCAATGTGCTCAAACCACTGAGCTGTCCCTCCCAGGAGGGACAAGGCCTACATTTGTGGATCATCAGGCCACAATGTAAGGCTGACTTTCTCACTAAGGATTTTGCCTCAGGGGTAATTGAAAAGGATTTACTGAGGCTGTGCTATGGGCAAAGTGTTCTGGTTAACATTTCTCAGTACCTCAAGTTTCATTTTGTGTGTTGTAGATGTGCCCAGGGATTTAATGATGGGCACTCTTTCATAAAACATAAAATAAATAAGACGTAGCTTTTATCTGAGGCAGCAGCTGATGAGACGCATGGATCCTTGTTACTGTTCATTATATTCTCTTCTTAGATTGTACACTTTTATGAGTAGCATTAGCCAAAGTGCACTCTGGGACTTTCAGTGCGCTGTAGCAATGTTCACATGGGCTATTACTGCACAGCAAGCTAGTGTGCTGTAGATTCACACCCCTGTCTTGCCATGCAATAACATCCCTTGTAGATAAGCCGTTAGATTTTAAACTCCTTGGGCAACAGGTTATGTCTTTCTTGTATTTTTGTTCCACATCTATCACAATAGAATCCTGATCTTGGCTACGGCCTCTAGACACTACAGTAATACTATTCACAGTAAGAATTAATTATTGTATGCCTTCAGATGGGAAAGCAACTATTTGACTTGTAAAATTAACAACTTTATGTGTGAATTATTGTTACAGCAACATTTGAAGTTGAGCTGGAATGTGTGTAAAATACGTGTTAGAAAAATTAATGAAACTTAATACCCCACCAGCAACTCTATCAAAAATAACCCAGCCTTGCAGGAACCTGTCCTGATGAAGAAATGTTGTCAACTTAGGTGCTTTACAAGCCTCAGATCCTTCCCACAATGTACAGGCAATGCAAGCATGCTGAACATCACCAAAAACAAATGATCCTTTCATATTTATAAACGGATTTGAACTAAGAATTGTCTGTGATGAATGCAGGGCTTCTTTCTAAAAACTCTCTCCAGGTAAAGAGAAAGGGAGCAAGGGATGTTGTTAAAATGAGTTTCCATACTTACTATCTTATATTTCAAATGCTTTAACTGTTTTCTTCTTTCTCTGTATCTTTAATAAAAGGTTAAAAGGTATTTAATGGTATTTGCCATGCTACTAAGCAGGCTGCAATTTCTGCATACCAAACCCTGAACCTTGTTTAACACTGTTTAAACATTGTACAGTGACTGGGTCAAGTTAACATTTTTGACCCTTTGGGTCCCTATATTCCATCTAAGACATCTAATAAACAGGACCCAATGGGAGCCCCAGTGATGGAATAATAACTCTTAACAACTGGGAAGCCAAAGCAGACTGTATATGTGAACGCAACACATGGTTACAGCAAGAGACAAAAAGATGTGTGAACAAACTGTGTTTTGAATGCTGATGCTGAGAACACAGGAGTCTCTCTCTCACACACACACACATACACACACAGACTGGGAGCCAAGATGGATCTTGGAAGAGTGTGGCAACTTGGGGCCATGGCTCCTTCTAATATGGACTCTGACTTCAGCGAGGTTTACCATGCTAACCTAAGGACTTTCTCCTGCTGTGACCAAGCAATGCCTTGTTTTGAAGAGGTTGTCCAGTATTACTGAAAATACTTACTGGAAGGTCAAGTCTCTCTCAGGAGTCTGAATTCAGTTGGAATTGCTGCACAGAGCCCTGGTGAGAAATAGGGGCGCTGTCTCAGTCTCAGAGTTGTGGGCTTGTGTGACTCACCTCAGAAAAAGTGTGGACCTTTGGGGCTTGACACACTAATAGGGTTACTCCCAGGTAGGGGTGCCACCTATGAGGACATCTTGACCATTTCGTGCAAAGTAAGAAATAATAAATGAGATGAGGCAGCATCTGTTGCCCCCGGGCATTATGCTGGGTTTGGAAGCTGCCACCTTCCCACTTTATCCTCCTCATCTCCACCAGGTTGTGGCCTCAGACATTGCCAGAAGGAGCTGCTCATCCCCCCACACGGAGATCTGGCTGGGTGCCACGTGGGAAGAAGTTGCATGGCAGTTGCAAGACTGTCAAGCCAGAAATGGGGGAGGAGTTTTGGACAGAAAAGACCCCACAGCAACAGGTCTCCTCCCTCCTCCCACTCTGCAGCAGATTCCCTTCTCCTGCCCTCCTGAGGCATCAATGCTGCCCCAGCCTGGAAGTCCCCTGTCCCTTTCTCTCTGATGGCTCTGCTTACCTGGCTCTGGCAGTGGGCCTGTGAGCCTGGCCATTGTGCTATTGCTGCCAGCTTGTTGCTTCTCAAAGTGGCCTCAGGCAGGGGTGAGCTGGAGCCCGTTTGCACGGTTCGCAGGAACTGGGTTGTTAAATTTAGAAGCGGTTTTAGAACCGCTTGTTAACTCGCTTCCCTGCCAGGGAAGCTTTGATGGGCTCTGGCCGGGAAGCGTGTAATTCCTCCTCCCAGACGCCAGGGGGCGCTGCGCTGCAGGAGCCATGTGGGCTGCCTCCTGGCCCTGTTGCTGCTGCTGCTCCTTGGACCTCTGGCCCTGGGGCTCCTGCTGCTGCCTGGTGGGTTTCCGGCTGCGTCCTGGTGCTCGGGCGGCTCCCAGCCACTCTCTGCGTGTGAGTACCTGCACCAACTGCCCACAGCCACCCCCTGCCTTCACCCCCTGCCCACAGCCACCCCCTGCCCCCTGACACACCCCCTGCCACCGCCTACCTGCAGCCACAGCCCCTGCCCCCTGCCACAGGTGCTGGGGATGCCTCGGCAGAGCAGGAGTACAGAGGAGCCTGGCTGCTGCTGTGGCAGTTCACCCCCCTTCTCTCCATCTATGTTGTTAGAGGCCTGGCAGGTCCCCAGTGGGGGCAGCAGAGCACGGAGAGCCTCATACAGCAGCAGTGGTGGTGGAATGATGTGGGCGACCTGGACAGACACACACACAGCACAGCCGGTAAGGTGACCACAAGGGGCTGGCTCAGCGAGAGGGACGTGAGAGTTCAGGGCTGGGGCCAGCAAGAGTGAAAAAGAGCCTCAAAAGATGCCTGTCTTGGGTGAGCACGAGCAACAAGCTGATTATGGAACTGACAAAAACTGGGAATTTTTATGTTTTGGGAAGATGTACAGATTTCCTGGGACAGCTGCCTCCAAAAAGGGATGATCCTGAAAAAGCTGTATAAAGGCCAAGGCATAGCACAGACCCTCTAACTCTGTGACACTGTCCATCCTGTCATAGCCCCAATTAAGGTACAGTCACATTGTGTTCAGTCATTAGAGATACTAATACAGGATTCTGGTTTCTCTCTCTTGAGACTAGCTAGGGCAATGGTTTTTTTTTTTACTAGATTTCAGTCTAGCCAATTAACGAACAATGAACAATGGATACAAGCATAATGATGTTAACAAATAGTGCTTTGGGCTGGGTTCGCAATAACAAACTTATAAGGCTGTAAAAGGCTCCGTGAGCTGTGCTATATGCATCCTGTCCTACTTCCAGCTTTAAGAAATTAGGCTCTGGATATGCAAAATGAGTCAAGAGAATGGGGTTAAACTATGCAACATTTGAAGGCGAAATACAGGGTTTTTATAAACCTTGGTTTTGCAAACTTCTTTAAATCAAAGGACATTTCATTTGAAAATAAAACAATATTCAAACCAATGAGCCAGAGGCAATGAAATATCCAGCTTTGCCTGTGCGGATGGGAATTTTGGCCTTTCTTTGCTGTTCAAGTCTTTCAGTTCCCCTCTTCTCCCTCCTTTCTTCACTCAGCTGAAACAAGGGAAAGGGTGACTTAGAAAACAGCTTTAGAGGCAGAACATCTAGAGTGAGCTTCACCTGGATGATGCTTTTTGCTGTCTCTGCCCCTATAATAAAATGTAAAAAGCCTCTTTTCTCTTGGTAATGATGAATCACTTTTTAGCCCATCACAGTCTGCCATGTATCTCAATATTTAACCAGAAGAGGCTGTGGAACACGCAAAATGATACACAAATGCCTATAAGAGAGAGAGGTCATAGAAAACACCCAGGCTTCTCAACTTTGCTTCTGGTTTTTAAGGATCTTACTGCTTTTCCTAAAAGTGGCTTTTATTTTTTGTCTACAACATGTGGCTATTGACCACTTTTACATTTTAGCTTTCTTTTCTTGACTCCATTATCAATGGACTATGTCACTTTACTATTAATCCTGTATGTATCATTATCCAAAATTCTTCTCTTCGTCATTACCTCAGTGCCACCCTCCAAATAAAGCATTGGTGATATGCTACAGTCCTGAAGTTTCACCTTACACTCTTTACTCACATGACTGGTCCAGCTCCTGAAGTCATGTTGAAAAGGTTGCAAGAGCGAGTCCATTCTTAAAATTCTGTAGTTAAAATGTCCTACCTTGGGTGATTTAACCACTGAAGCTGCTATGGTGTGTGAATGTGTGTGTATCTGTGTGACGGTGGAGGTGGGAGTGTGTGTGTGTGAGAGAGAGATCCCTTCAGCAAGAGAGGGTGAATTTTAAAGCTCCAGATTGTACTCTATCTGATTGACACCATTTGAAATAAAAACTGGGTTGTAATATGGATACATTAACTTTTTTGGTTTTTACTAATCTTATATAAATATGATAGGTGTGTTCATTTGATATTCCCAGATACTTGTGCCTGAGAATACCAGCATACTTGTTGAGATGTTGTACTGAGGTCTGTTTCTTTTGGAAATCCCAATTTCTAGATGGTGTGTTTCTGAGAATAAAGGAAAGAAATAAAGTGTGATGTATGTGATTTAGTGAAGGCATGAGTATCAAAAACACCAGTGGTCAGTGGGGATATCTGTGTTGAGTATCTCTGATTCGTAACTTCAGGAATCCATATTTTCTTTTTATGTGTGGCTTCTTTGATTTTACTCTTTTGTTTTGTGTGTGTGTGTATGTATACAGTTGGGGTTTTTTTAGGTGACACAGCTTGAGGCTTACAAGTGCAGAGAAATAAATTTGAAACACATTTTAATACAGTGGGCAATGGAGGAAAAAAAGTATGTTTCCTTAAATTCACATAAATATAAGTAATGTATAAATAGTTTGCTCATCCTTATTTAATTTCTCACAAAAAGTTAACCTGACACATTTCTGTCTCTATGGTTCACCTATGGTCCGGCTGAAGATTAAAATCTAGAAGCCTTTCAATACCTGCAATTCTCAAAGTGATTATAATTTCATTCCTCACAGTAATCACTTTTTTTAACCACTCCAGCCTATTTATAACAACTATAGATGGAAATAAAATGGATCTGAAGAACAGACATTCATTAGCAAATAAGTATATGGGGAGTGGAAAAGTCTGTCTGACTCACAAAGCAGAAATGGTATTTAGTATCCAAATCCCCTTCCAGATAAAATTAACAAAGGCTGCAGTGAAGTAAAGCCTGCTGGTTGCAAAATTGGAAATTGGTTTCCTGGGGCTCTTTGTAAACTCTTCATTACTTTACTCAATCAGGGTTCATTAGCAAGTTAACAGACAGAAGACCAGTGCACGTTGGGGTATGATTAGAGCCAGCCCTTTCATCACCTTGAACATCACTTAAAACCTGAATGTCACAGAAGATTAGACATGGTGTCAAACTGCATCTTCTTGTCAGGATGCAGCACGGATAGCTCACAGATCATAGCCACTTAACCTCTTGAAATTGTGAGATGCTTTTTATTATGCATTTCAGGAGGTAACACAAAGTGACTCTGATGGAACAAACAAGGGATCTCAAAAGGCATCTGAGAAAGAAACAAGTTAAAGAAACCCAGTTACTAGATTAATCTAAAATGGATTTAATGTCTCCCATTAACTTAAACCTAATTTACTGGAAGAAAACATCCATAGGTGACATTAAAGCTGTTAACCATTAAGCTAAAAATAGTTGTTAGTCTGTCGGAATTGTTCACATCTCAGCTACAATATAATTTTAAATTACAGCCAAATACAATTATCCAGGTCCCAGTCCAACTATGTGAATCTCCCTTTCTTATGACCTTCCAGTGTGCCTGGCTTGCTGATTCCTGATTTTACTGAAAACCATTTGCTGTTGCCCAAGCAGTTCAAATATCTGAGATTTTGTTGTATACAGATATACTGAAGGAACAAGGTATTGTGTAGAGTAGATATTCAGGCATGTTCTTCATTTTGGAATTTTTATGACTTCTGAAAGGAAATGGTAAGTTGGATATTATTAGAGACAAATTGCTTGAAACTGGATATAGGCTATCGACTCCCCTTAATGTGAGAAACTTGTAACTTCCAGAGCTAACTGGGATAACTGATGGCTGGATATTCTTACTTTAGTTCCAGCACAAAGGATTCATATAATCACTGTGTGCACTACTCATTACTGAAGCTTGGATCCGAACCATATCTTTAGTGGTGTGTAGATAGGAGCTCTATCAAGTGGACCTAAAGGTCCAAGCAGGAGTCAGAAGCTTCTCTTAACTGGAGGTTACTGTTTGTGTAGCTTCCATTTTCCTCTCCTTCTGGAATTGCACATTAGAACTGGGCCCTGCCTTGTTATCTGTTAAGTTTGCTGACTGATTTCCAGAGTTAGATCATGCAGTTTGTGGAGTCTCAAACTGGTGGCTGGGCTTGCTGTTGTGTTTAGATTTTGCTTCTGATTATTAGAACTGAGAGCACTGGCTGTTGGGAGTCTGAAAGGACAGGAAACAGGATGGAGGGGGTAGGAGTTGAGGAGGCAGAGTGAGACTTACAGAGGGTGCAGCAGCATCTTGGTAAAGAGGTTTCCACTTTAAAAATAAAGTCCTGTTGAAGTTTGTTAGTACCTTGCCTGGTTGATACAACATTTTGGTGACGAGGATGGGATCTTCTGCCTCTGAACCCACCTATTTTTGCACCCTTTCCGCAAAGCCCAGGTGAGCTTCCAATTGCTTTTACTGCCTGGATCCATATGTTTGAGACTTACCTGCTTGCAATCAGTGCTCCAGAGATTTCTGAAGTAAGAAAGCATGCTCTGCTAATCCACTGCCTTGGAGCAGAAGGTCAGCGTATATTTTACATTTTTCCCCTTGCAGATTATAAATATGAGACTACATTCACTGCATTAAAGAACTTTTTTGTGCCAAAAGTGACTGTAGTAGCTAATCGCTACAGATTTTGCCAGCCTGAGCAGAAACTGGGGGAGACTATAATGCAGTATATTGCTTCCCCGACAAGTCTGATTGTAACTTGTGACTTGGGAATATGGCAGATGAGATGATTAGAGACCAGCTCATTGAGAAAACAGCCACGCTTCGTGTAAAAGAACGCTTACTTCTAGAACCACAACTTACACTAGAAAAAGCACTAACCATTGCTACTCTGATTGAGTCAGCTACAGCTAAAGACAAAATAATGAGCAGGGATACAGGAGGCAGAGTCTGGGCTGTGACTCCTTTGCAGAAGAGTTCACTATTGCTGCAGACAAACAATTGCAAGAGGAAAACTAATGAAAAGCCACTGAATCAGCACATTCAAAATACAGTAAAAGCATGCTTTCGCTGTGGATTCCCACAACACCTTGAAAACTACACAGGATGTCCAGCAAAAGTAGCTCAGTGCAAGCATTGCAAAAAGATTGGGCATTTTGCTAAAGTATGTCGCAGTAGCCAGTTCAATCAACAGGTGCATGCAGTTACAGTACCAGATGTTACTATGCTGAGCGTGGACAAAACCACTACTGCACATATTCCAGAACAGATAAAGTACATTGTTAACATTTCCGCCATACCCTCAGGCAAATCACACTCTATTCAGCTAATGTTGGACACTGGCTCAGCAGTATCTATACTACCTGATTCCATCTATTTGCATTACTTTAAAGATGTGTCTCTTACTGAACCCAAACTTCAGTTGGTGTGCTATTTGAAAAACCATATTCCAATACATGGCTGCCTGCCAGCAATAGTTACTTTTGGTGATTGCTGTGTAACTGCAGAGTTCTACATTGTCCACAAAGGCACTCCTATCCTTGGCAGAGATTTATTGGCTGCTTTAAATCTCAGGGTAGTTAATGGACGAATTGATTTTCTTCAGCAAAGCACTCTTGCAGTACACACACCAGTTTCAGCTGGGACTCAACACCAGGTTGAGGAGAAACTCGGCTGTGCTTATGGGTTTCTGCGTAAAGTTAAAATGCGGAATAATGTGATGCCTGTACGACAGAAATTATGGCACTTGCCATTTTCAGTCAGAGAAGCTGTTTCAGAGGAATTTAGAAAACTTGTTCAAAAGGACATTATTGAAGAGATTAACTCCTTGGAATGGGTTTCACCTATAATAGTGACACAGAAGAAGGGTGGAGGCATTTGCCTTTGGGTGGACTTAAGGGAGACAAATAAAGCTATTGTGATTGACAGCCATCCTCTTCCTCACATAGAAGAAGTATTTGCAGAACTCCGTGATTATGTTGCCTGAAGAAAGCAGAGACCTCACAGCATTTATTACACATGAGGGACTATTTCGCTTTAAACGTGTTCCATACGATCTCGCATCAGCCCCAGGTGCCTTCCAAAAAATGAAGTCATTGATTCTGAAGAATCGACATGGAGTTCAGTGCTATTTGGATGATATTATCATGTTTGGAAATACTACTGAGGAGCATGACAATAACCTGCAGCCTGTACTAAACTGCATCAGCAAAGCAGGTCTCAAGCTCAATAAGTCCAAATGCAAATTTAGACAAACTGAACTCTCCTTTCTGGGGCATACAGTTTCACAGGCTGGACTAAAATATGATCCAGATCATATCCTGGCAATTTCACATGCTCCTCCTCCAACAGATTTGTTCCTTCATGGGTCTTACCTCCTGGTATGCAAAATTCATTCCAAATTATGCTTCTATCATTGAACCGTTACAAGAATTACTACAGAGAAGTTCAACCTTAGTGTGGGCAACGGATGCACAAGCTCGTTTCGAAACAGTGAAAGACTTGATTGTACATAGTCCAGTACTTGCACTATTCAGTCCTGCATTGCCCACAATTGTAACTACTGATGCTTCTGATTATGGACTTGTGGCTGTCCTCACATATCTTCATGAGGACAACACAGAGAGGACTGTTGCATTTGCTTGAAGGGCACTGAGTAATGCTGAGAGAAAATATTCTACAGTCGAAAAAGAAGCACTTGCTTGTGTCTGGGCTACTGAAAAATGGAGAACTTACCTGTTGTTATACCAATTATATTAGACCAGTAAAAACCAGCAGGATCTTATTAAAGGGGACAAGGCAAAGATGCCACATTTATTATGATAACAATTTATGACTAATAACTAATATCTTAATTCTTATACACACACATTATACTTATTACCTATACACACACACACACACACACACACACACACACACACATTCACATTATACCTAATACCTATATACACACATACACTCACACACACACATCCACATTCATCAGGTGTTCTGCAGCTGCTGCATAGTTACCAGTCCTGAAGATAGCTTAAGTTCATGGCTTGATTTTGCAGCTTGGGTTCGTAGCTTGTGGCAGCTAACTGGCCAGGAAAGCTGGGCACAAGGCTGAGCTGGATCTCTGTTGGGCAGGCACCGATGTTCTTCCATGTTGGCAGCAGAATGTTACCCAGAGTTTCTCATCTCACCCTTCTTTTTTATAGGCTTTTAGTTTGGATTCAAAGTCTATAGGTCTTGCTGTGTCACGCTGCCTCTGGGTTTAGATTGATCACCCATCAATTGCAGGCGTGGCTTTCAGCCTTGAACCTGGCTTTGATCTTCCTTCTGTTGTTCTGTTGTCCTTTTCTTTTTAGGGTGGATGCTTCTTACTTTGTTTAGGGCTCTCAAATGTTCCTTTTTTTTTTTTTTTTCCTATTTTCTTTCTTTCTGCTACCTACGTGGAGGCCAGCAGATTTTGTTAACAATTTTATGTTTTCTGCTACCTACGCGGAGGCCAGCAGGTTTTATTAACAATTTTAAGAGCTCTTTATTTTCCTGCTACCCACATGGGGGCCAGCAGGTTTTGGTTAACCAAGAATAGAACCGTGCTCTGTAGAGCTGGTTGTGTGCACACAGATTGGTTTACAGTAAGTTAGGCAAAAATACCAATAATCCTCCTTTCGCTATTCTCCACCAAAATGTTGTACCAATTATATTAGACCAGTAAAAACCAGCAGGATCTTATTAAAGGGGACAAGGCAAAGATGCCACATTTATTATGATAACAATTTATGACTAATAACTAATATCTTAATTCTTATACACACACATTATACCTATTACCTATACAAACACACACACATTCACATTATACCTAATACCTATACACACACATACACTCTCACACACACATCCACATTCATCAGGTGTTCTGCAGCTGCTGCATAGTTACCAGTCCTGAAGATAGCTTAAGTTCATGGCTTGATTTTGCAGCTTGGGTTCGTAGCTTGTGGCAGCTAACTGGCCAGGAAAGCTGGGCACAAGGCTGAGCTGGATCTCTGTTGGGCAGGCACCGATGTTCTTCCATGTTGGCAGCAGAATGTTACCCAGAGTTTCTCATCTCACCCTTCTTTTTTATAGGCTTTTAGTTTGGATTCAAAGTCTATAGGTCTTGCTGTGTCACGCTGCCTCTGGGTTTAGATTGATCACCCATCAATTGCAGGCGTGGCTTTCAGCCTTGAACCTGGCTTTGATCTTCCTTCTGTTGTTCTGTTGTCCTTTTCTTTTTAGGGTGGATGCTTCTTACTTTGTTTAGGGCTGTTGTCTAGGTCTTCAGCCGTTGGTATTTGAACTTTATCTCATCAGGACTGGCTGGGGCTGGAGGTTGATTCCATCATTCATACATACCTCATTCACACATCTAAACTAAACTAATAAGATTACAGCAGGGTTTGCAGAAATGAAGGTTGGAGGAAGCTTTTACAAAATGGAATGAGTGTTTTAAAATGGGGTTTGAATTACAATATGGAACAGAAGTTACAGTATAGGCAAGTGTAGTGAATGGTGAACAGAAGTTACATTAATAAAGTGAACAATTGAAAACAATTTCATTTATCAGTTCTACACTGTGGGGTCACACGTTCACAGACCATAGTCCTTTGATGACATTGCTCACCACGAAAGGACTGGGAAGAGCAGGATATCGTGTTGCTAGATGGTCTGCAAGACTACTCTCTTTCAATTATGAACTGGAATATAAGCCTGGAAACAAAAATGTGGTAGCTGATTGCCTTTCTCGCCTGTCTTTGACTTCACCAGATGGTCCACAAAAGGATGAGGATGTAGTAGTCATAAACAGATAGTTAGGGTTTAATGTCTCTTTCACCTGTAAAGGGTTAACAAACAGTGAACCTGGAACACCTGACCAGAGGACCAATCAGGAGACAAGATACGTTCAAATCTCGGTGGAGGGAAGTCTTTGTGTGTTTTCTTTGTCTGTTGTTCTCTCTGGGTTCTGAGAGGGTAACCAGACATACCTACAGGCTCTCTAATTTTCTATTCAAATAGTAAGTAACAGTAGAAGGCGGTTTAGTCTTTTTGATTGTTTTCTTTATTTGCAAATGTGTATTTTGCTGGAATGATTTTAATGTGTATTTGTGCTGGGGGGAAGGCTCCTCTCTAGTGTCTATAAGCTGAAAGACCCTGTAACATTTACCCTCTAAATTACCGTGACAACTTTTACTTTTTTTCTTTCTTTTAATAAAAGTTTTTCTTTTTAAGACCTGATGGATTTTTTTTCCCCTTGTTGAGGCTCAAGGGAATTGAGTCTGTACTCACCAGGGAATTGGTGGGAGACAGGGAGAGAGAAGGGAGGGGGGAAAGGTGGAATCCCTTTGTTTTAGATTCACGGAGCTTGAATCTGTATTACCTCTTGGGGAGCGGGAAAGAGGAGGGGGAAAGGTGCATTCCTCTCTGTTTTAAGATTCAAGGAGTTTGAATCACAGTGATCTTCCAGGGTAACCCAGAGAGGGAAAACCTGGGAGAGGCAACGGTGAGGGAAAGGGTTTACTTTCCTTGTGTAAGATCCAGGGGGTCTGGGTCTTGGGGTCCTCTGAGAAGGTTTTGGGGGGACCAGAGTTTACTAGGCACTGCAAGTCCTGGTTGGTAGCAGCACTACAAGATCTAAGCTGGTAATTAAGCTTAGGGGGATTCATGCTGGTATCCCATCTTTTGGACGCTAAGGTTCAGAGTGGGGATTTATGCCATGATGCCATGACAGTAGTAGTTGCACTTATTACAAGCACTCTTATTAGAGTTACAAGAGAACAATTTCAAGCTGCTTGTTCAGCATGTCCAATTAAACAAAAACTACAGGAATTTCTGACAAAGAGATGGCCCAGTAACCCTAAAAACCTTGATCCAGTTTTGCTGCCTTATTTTAGAGTTCGGGATGACCTTTTTTTGCTCGATGGCTGTGTGCTACGAGGTACACACTGGCTACTTGTGCCAGAAGAATTATAGTCAAAACTCATACACCTGGCACACAGTACTCATCAAGGAATTCTCAGAACCAAACAACGACTATGGGATCTGTATTGGTGGCCGGAGATGGACTCTCAAACTGAAGCACTCATAAAATCCTGTGTTGCTTGCCAAATGCATGATAAGACAGCAGTGACTTGTACCCCTACGTTACAGCTTGTTCCTCTTCCTGAATCTGCATGGGGAAAAGTGGCGATTGACATTGTAGGACCCTTTGATAGTGCTCCAATTGACTGTTGTTATGCCATCACTTTAATAGACTATTTCAGTAAATGGCCTGAGGTGGCGTTTACATCGCAAATCTCTTCTACTACAGTAATTAAGTTCCTCTCTTCAGCTTTTAGCAGGGAAGGTAACCCCAAAGAACTGTTTTCCGCTAATGGTAGTCAATTTACTTCCCTGGAGTTTGAAACCTTTGTAGCAGAGAGGAACATTTTACACAGAAGATCATCCCTATATTACCCTCAAGCCAATGGGGAAATCAAATGGTTTAACAGAAGTTTGAAAGAGAGTTTGCAAATGGCTAAACTGGAAGGGCGATTGTGGATACCTTTCACTACTGATTTCTTGCAAGCATACCAGGCTACATGACATGCCACAATGCAAAGGTCACCCGCAGAGTTACTGCATGGGAAACAGATGAATACTAAACTGAACATTGCTGGATTATTAAAGGCACAACCTGAGGCCCCAACCGAGGATGATGTGAGAAAAACAGTTGAACAGAACCAAGCAAAGTATAAGGCTTTCACAGACAAGCGGCGGGGTGCTAAGGAACCAAAGTGAGAGTGTGGTTCCTTCGTTAGAATACGAAAACCTGGAATTTTATGCAAAGGGAACCATAAATTCACAGCTCTTCTTAAATCATAGAGAAGAAGGGACCTTACACCTATCGACTTTCTGATGGACGAGTATGGAATACTTCTTATCTTTTACCTGCCTATGCACCAAGAGGAGATTATGCCAGCACCCAGTCTGCATTGGATGACTTCACTGTAGTATCAACACAACAAGACATTGCACTTGTCATAAATAGATAAGTAAGAGTTAATAGAACAGAAGTACTTCATATCTCTTTTGCCTGTAAAGGGTTAACAAGATCTGTGAGCCTGGCTGTCACCTGGCCAGAGGACCAATCAGGGGACAGGATACTTTCAAATCTTGAGGGAGGGAAGTTTTGTTTGTGCTGTTAGTGTTTAGTTGTTGTTCACTCTGGGGGCTCAAAGGGACCGGACGTGCAACCAGGTTTCTCTCCAGTCTCTCCAATACAGGCTCTTATAAGTTTAAAATAGTGAGTACTGGATAGATAAGGCGAGCTAAGCTTATGTTTGTTTTCTTTATTTGCAAATATGTATTTGGCTGGGAGGAGTTTAAATGTGTATTTGGAAGGAGTTCAAATGTGTATTTGGCTGAAAGGATTTTAATTTGGTACTTGTATACTTAGGCTGGGAGGGTATTCCAGTGTCTATAGCTGAAAAACCCTGTGCCTATTTCATCTTAAATTTACAAAGAATTTTTACCTTTGTTCTTTCTTTAATTAAAAGCTTTTCTTGTTTAAGAACGTGATTGTTTTTTTTTTTATTCTGGTGAGACCCCAGGGGACTGGGTCTCTGGATTCACCAGGGACTGGGTGGGGAGAAAGGAGGGAAGGGGGAGAGAAAGGTTAATGTGTTAGGATTACTTTCTATCTCAGGGAGAGTCTGGGAGGGGGAGAGAGAAGGAGGGGGGAAGGTGCATTTTCCTCTCTGTTTAAGATTAAAGGAGTTTGAATCACAGTGATCTTCCAGGGTAACCCAGGGAGGGGAAGCCTGGGAGAGGCAACGGTGAGGGAATGGGTTTACTTTCCTTATGTTAAGATCCAGAGGGTCTGGGTCTTGGGGGTTCCCGGGCAAGGTTTTGGGGGGACCAGAGTGTACCAGGCACTGGAATTCCTGGTTGGTGGCAGTGCTACAAGTTCTAAGCTGGTAATTAAGCTTAGAGAAATTCACGCTGGTACCCCATCTTTTGGACGCTAAGGTTCAGAGTGGGGAATTATACCATGACAGCACTGGAACCCCGGCTTGAGAGATGGCCTGTCAGACCCAGACGACCACCTGTCTGGACTAGAGACTATGTTATGTAGTATCTACAGTGTTTTCAGTGTAATATTTCTGCCAGTAGTATACTGTCTTGTTTCCTATTTGTTCCTATGTTAGAACAACAATGTTTATTTTAATTGGGAGAGTTTCTTAAGAGAGGAGGGAATATGGTGTTTAGATGTTGCTTCTGATTATTAGAACTGGAAGCACTGGCTGTTGGGAGTCTGAAAGGACAGGAAACAGGAAGGAGGGGGGAGGAGTTGAGGAGGCTGAGTGAGAGTTACAGAGCGTGCAGCAGCATCTTGGTAAAGAGGTTTCCACTTTAAAAATAAAGTCCTGTTGAAGTTTGTTAGTACCTTGCCTGCTTGATACAACAGCTGTGTCTGCTTTCTGCTCATTACCATAAAGGGGACTTTAAGTGAGCTCCTGGTAAAGTGAACTTTTCTGAGTAAAGTGAACTTTCATGTAGGTATAGGAAGAGGCTTTGGATAATTAAGGCCTGGACCAGAACCATATCTGAGCTCTGAAAAGGTCTAGTCATGGCCTCGTCCTATTGTCCTTACATCTCCAGAATGAAATGGTTATTTTTTTAGTTTTGCCTTTAAAAATGTTGTACACAGCTCTGCATTTCCTGATTTAATCTGTGTCCACAAACAGAAATTAAATACCACAGCAGCTGAAGTACTATGATTTACAGGTCAAAGACATTAAGATAAATGTAGATGAGCATCCAAAACATTTGGATATCGATACAAACTGAACAGAACATCTGAATCATTCACTGTATAATGGTGGGACTAATTTTATTTCAGCTCAGTGATTCCTTGTGTATATTAGAGGATTAATATGTCTCTATAGCATCTCTCCAGAGGAGTCACAGACCACTTTGGTTTACTATACATGTTTAGTTTAGTTGTTTTAGATGCATGTTATAAAACCTCAGTAATATTTACCCTTTCTTGACAGTAGTGACAGAATTGTTGCCATCTTGGACAATTGCAAAAAAAAAAAAAAGAAAGAAAGTACAAAGACAAACTTCTGACAGAGAAACAATTCTAATGACCACATAATATATACATTACCTATTTACTAATACTCAAATACACACATATAGGCACACCCTAGGATAACTAGAAATTAAAAAAAATCAACTAGACCTATAAACAACTCAATTAAACAAAGTTAACTACATAAAATAATTTCCAAACAATAAGGAAATGGAGGAAGAGTCCCACTTGATAAAGATAAAATTCACTATTGATAGTATCATTTTCTCTTCAGGAGTTTTCATTACTATTCAGTTGGAGAAGTTTGTTAGAGTGCTGTTGAAAAAGCTATCCTTCCAAACTGTATTGTAAGCATGTACTGTGATCAGTCCTTCACATAATCCCGACTGTTTCTATTAATTCCCTCCCATAACCTTTGTAGTCCCTGAGCTCATGTTCACTTCTTCAGATAAAAGTTGAAATTCAGTCATCTTTCTCTATTTTTAAAAAAAAAAATATGACAGAATCTTGTCTGTATTTCACCTCTGGCCAAAGCATCTCGATTCCTTACGTAATTTCTTTTCCTTCTTTTTCTTAGGTATATTGTGATCTTATCACTGCTAGTAAATGCACTGAACTTTTATGACCAACAGCGTACCATTTCTGGATGAAATGCAGTTACTGGTCTATGGTTCAGAAAAATCTGACCTTCCAGGTCTACCTGCTGCCTAAAGGAACAATATTCTCATACCATTGATCATATGATTTTGACATAATGAATTTCTCAGAGTACCTGTTTGCTTGTATATTTGCAGGTTTCTGGCCCTGATTTGATGGATTATGGCCTAATTTATTCTAAAGACAGCTAACCTGCTGAGGGTGGTGCTATTGTTATATAACATAATAAAACCAATTAAACACTCTCTAAATCATTATCAGAACATTCAGTTAACAAATTTGAAGTAAAGAAGGTTATAGTAATGCACCCCAGAAATTAGAAGAATGACGAGATAATTTCCAAATCAGAGAATCATAGAATATCAGGGTTGGAAGGGACCTCAGGTGGTCATCTAGTCCAACCCCCCTGCTCAAAGCAGGACCAGTTCCCAACTAAATCATCCCAGCCAGGGCTTTGTCAAGCCTGACCTTAAAAACCTCTAAGGAAGGAGATTCCACCACCTTCCTAGGTAACCCATTCCAGTGCTTCACCACTCTCTGAGTGAAAAAGTTTTTCCTAATATCCAACCTAAACCTCCCCCCACTGCAACTTGAAACCATTACTCCTTGTTCTGTCATCAGGTACCACTGAGAACAGTCTAGATCCATCCTTTTTGGAACCCCCTTTCAGGTAGTTGAAAGCAACTATCAAATCCCCCCTCATTCTTCTCTTCTGCAGACTAAACAATCCCAGTTCCCTCAGCCTCTCCTCATAAGTCATGTGCTCCAGCCCCCTAATCATTTTTGTTGCCCTCCGCTGGACTCTTTCCAATTTTTCAACATCCTTGTAGTATGGAACCCAAAACTGGACACAGTACTCCAGATGAGAGCTTACCAATGTCAAATATGGGGAATGATCACATCCTTTGATCTGCTGGCAGTGCCCCTACTTATACAGCCCAAAATGTCGTTAGCCTTCTTGGCAACAAGGGCACACTGTTGACTCATATCCAGCTTCTCGTCCACTGTAACCCCTAAGTCCTTTTCTGCAGAACTGCTTCCTAGCCATTCAGTCCACACAGTGCATGGGATTCTTCCGTCCTAAGTGCAGGACTCTGCACTTGTCCTTGTTGTACCTCATCAGGTTTCTTTTGGCTCAGTCCTCTAATTTGTCTAGGTCCCTCTGTATCCTATTCCTACCCTCCAGCGTATCTACCACTCCTCCCAGTTTAGTGTCATCTGCAAATTGTTCAAAGAGATGTCATTTTGTTCTGTGGGAATCATCATATGGTTAAAAGCCCAGCAGAATGCTATGAAAATGCACTCCATAGTCTTGCCAAGTACAATAGCTATTATTTATAAGGTTCATTTTCAGCATGTTAAGTGAAGAGTTAGATGTATGACTTCTATTATGATAAATGATTTTTATGTAGCTAAATCCCATGCAATATACTGAAAATGTACTTCTAGGCACATTTCAAATGTGAACACAAAAATTAGATTTTCAATGTGCAATTCAGAATATCATAGATTTTTGTCTCTTTCTCTTGAAATTTGATTCCTTCACTACCACTTATATTGATTCTAGTGGTACAGTACTACACTATTACTTTAAAAAATATGGCATCTGCAGCTAATTGTGAATTTTCCTAAATTAGGATGAAAACTCATCCACCAGGGAATCCACATTTAGAAGATGTTATTATATTGGAGTAGATGTAGTCATTTCATTTAGTTTTTTCCCTTGAAACACTATGTGAGCATTTATCAGTGCCCCTCCTGTCAACTTTAAAGGGAGTCAAACAATTATAATCCCATGTGCCATTTGAAAATATAATAGTTAAGCAGGAATCATGGAACCCATGGTACACTGTAATGACTACAACAGCTTGGTCTTCCAGAAGGAAGACTAAATTATCACTAAGAATTTAAAACTATATTTCATTGGTAAATATTGTTGATATTGTAATATGTCTGTCCCCATAAAATTCTATGCAGTGTAGTTGTAGCCATGTTGATCCCAGGATATTAGAGAGACAAGGTGAGTGAGGTAATATCTTTTATTCTGTTGGTGAAGAAGAGCTCTGTGTGGCTCAAAATTTTTTCTCTCTTGCCAACAGAAGTTGGTCCAATAAAAAATATTACCTCACCCAACTGGGGAGGCACAGGTAATAGGGTAAATTTCTGACAGTGTTGTACAGTACTGTACCTTACGTCAGTTGCAGTGATTCTCACATTCTGTTTCATGAAGATATTGATGGGTCACGGAACCCTTTTATGTGAGCCCCAAAATTTACTAGCTGATAACCAAGCAATGGGGGATTGGAATGTTGCTAGGGGAGGTGACTCCCTGACAATGTGTGTATTGTGTCTCCCTGAATGGGATGATCTGCAAAAAGGAGAACCGAATATGTTTTGCTACCCAAAGTTATTCCTACTGATGAAGTGGAAGCAGTCTGTGCTGTGAATTGAAAAGTTGTGGGTTCAATCTTTGCTAATTACTTTAGGGGTGTGTGGGGAGTGAGAGCGAAGGATATAGGTGCAAAATTTAGTGCAATGACACCTCTGGTGGTGGAATGATTTTACAATGCAAAACATTGTCCTTAGAAGTGAGTGTAGATGATATGTTAATATGTGTTTTACTGTTGCATTTTTTAGTGTTTGTAATTATTTAATGACAGTAGACTTTCAGGTTCAAAAAGTTAAAGCTTTATAACTGTTACAACACAAATTGATTTAAGGCTGTTAACTTTGTATATTTTGACAAACTCCAATAAGTTCTCAAGAAGAATTTTTCTTACTTTGCCTAGATGGAAATTTTGATAATCTCTGGAAATATTTTTTCATCAGTTTGTGTGTGTGCAGTGAAAGTGACGTTTATTGACATTTACCACTAAAAATCTAATCCTTCTCAACTTAATTACATGTACAGTAGCACGTCTTGGCTGGTTGGGATTTTGATTAGTAGCCTACGCAGATATTCTCACAAAAGTATTTGAATATTTTCAGGGAGGAGTTAAGACACACAGAAAAATGCAGCCTGGCAGTTAACTTGAGGATAGAGCTGTTTTGCTGAAGTTCTGAAAGCAGTGCTACATTTTTGAAAGCATTTGATGCTGATTTTGTTGTTTTCATCTGTCTTTGTCCAAAGTAATAGAAAAAGTTATGTATATACTGTAAGTAAAAATGGACTAGAAAATTATTTCCTGAGTCAGTGGTTGTCACAGAGGAATTAACCTACTCTTGGAGACTGTTCCTATCTGCCAAAAAGGCAAACAGAATTGGGCAGAGTTTTGCAAATTGAGAGACTGTGCTTTTCAAATTGCAGAATGCTACTTTTTACTCCTGAATTTTATAAAAGCAAATATAATTATTTTAAGGTCCCTATTTGCAGTTTCAATAATGAAACAATTTCTCAAAAATGTCCCTTTCCCAATTCTGTAGATGAGGCCACTGAACAGTATATATATAGATAACCTTGCTATACTTTAATACAGGAAACGTCAACGCTATTTTTCAGATTCCAAAGAGATTTTCATTGCCTAGAATATCATATGTTATCAAGGAATGTGATCAGAATGCTCGTAAAATTTGGAAACAGAGAGGAAACAGCCAACCAATACCTCAAACATTGTACCACTGATGGTTATTTAGGGATTTAAAAGCCACATAGTTATAGGAATGAATTTATGTTAAAGCCACATAAAATGTTTGCCAAAAATTCTCTCCAAAAAAGAAACCACAATTTATGTATACAACAGGCAAAAGTTGGTTAGAAGAGTTTACGCACGTTTCTGAAGGCTGCCTCAGATTATTTCCATAATAGGATACTCTCATTGCTAATGCTATTGTTTGTTCATTGTTCACAAATACATGCTTGACCACAGATAAATGCACGTAGATGAGTGGAAAACATTAATTTTATTTTTGAATCACAATGCAGACTAAGTGCAGAGGCAATCCCTGCCTTGATCTAACAGGCAATTAATCTCAATAGTACACACCTTTATTCTGGAAGACTAAGGAGGGTGAAGTGGTGGGAATGCAGACGTTATTTAACAGAAGGTATCTCAGGGGCTTTATGCAATAACTCTTTTGATGAGGAAGGGAGTGGAAGAAGTTGAGGATATCTTGGTTACAGGCGTGTTCAGTAGGGGGAGGGATTATTCAATGGTAGCAGAGAACGGAAGGAATGGAAAGGGTTTTGGAGGAAAGACCAGGAATTTTAAGTTCTAAATTGTGTCTTCCTCTGCCTGGGTGTGCTATCGTGGAAAGGACACAATGAACTCCTGAGCTGTTCCTAGGCAGGCCCATGTCTCCACATCCCAGTGCATTGCCATAGCAGTGGTGGGGAGACTGGCAGTTACACCTATTCCTTCCAAAGGCATAATGCTTCCTTGCACGAGTGCTTTGGTAATGTACCTCTTCTTCCCTCCCACCTTGACTCAGCCACAAGAGATACACAAAGGAGTCCTCTAGCGTTTGAGTTTAATTTTCTTTCTGTGGCTACTGGGGAACTTTTAAGTGTGTGTGTGTGTGTGCATGCACGCACGTGCTCGCAGGGTGGGCAGGTTATGAGAGGGTTTAAGGGCAGAAAAAGAAAGACAACTCCACTGCCCTCAGTTCTGATGCCACTGTAGTTCTTGGATGGCTGAAAAGAATTGCAGGAAAAAAACATGTTCAGCCCTCAATCACTGCTGAATGCATGAGAGATTGTGCAGTTAGAGTTGGAACTGGGAATCTAATAGCTAATCCTATGCACCCATTTGCATTTTTGTATTTCATATATATATATACACAGTTTCAGGTCCCACCTAGACATTGCACAGGCTCCATAGTTGGAAAGAGCCTGGTTTGACGGATGCTACAAAATTAACCAGTTACTTGAGGTTTACTGGGAAGGAAGTATGCTATTCACTCCATATATATTATTCCTAAATGAGTCTTGTGATTTGGTGACCCCTCTACCAATAAATATGATGATTGGTTGTAGCCACCACTCAGGGCAGTGATTTAACAGATACACTTACTTGTCACCATGAAAAAGAGCATGAGCTACTCTACAATGATGCCAGCTTCTAAAAACCTTGTTGGAAACTGGCTTATGGATCTGTGTCATGAGAACTTCTAATGCTACTATTAGACCACTGGAATAATGTCTGACTATCCTATATGTTAAAGATAGCCTAGAATTCTATTTTCTAACATGTGAACTTTCTATAAAGAACTTTTTGTATAATTTAATATGGAGTTCTGTTTTATCAGCCCTGATTCTGAACAATCGGATATATTTTTGTTTTCCAGCGGACAGTCTGCACTGAAGTATGTAGTTTGTTTGGAATTAAGTGTGCAGTTGTCAATGGAAATAACCCAAATGATTTGTCTAAATGCCTAACTGCGATGCTACAATGCACCCCATTTGGTCTTGCACCTCATTATAGGGATGACTGTCTCCTACTGAGTACTTTAACCTGTGCCCAATTTCTTTTCTTTTATGGAGGAGAAGTTGTAAATACATCACGTATGTACAAAAAAGATATATGCTGAACCTAAGACACATGAAAAATGTTCTCAATGTCAATTTTTCTATGAGTAAACATCCAGCAATAAATCCATTCTCTCTCAGATAATTAGGGAAAACAAGCTTTCCTTGAATTTTGCAATCTAAACTAATGAGTCTATATTTATAATGATTAATAGCAAGTTGACATTTGAAGGTTGGGTCCTTTGTTGAAGTATGTACTGAAAAGAATGTCTGATTTTTACAAGGGTTAGAATGCTTTTAATGCAATCAAAAACCTCTCCTGACTCTTCCTTAAGTGGATTTTATATCCTGACTAAGGGCATGGACAAATTGATAACGACATATGAATATTTTAAAAACTGAATTACATAGGCAAGTAGCTCCAGCTTTCTTGAGGGAAGAGTTAATTAGAAAACAATGTTTTGGACTGTATTAGAGTTATAAAAGAATTGCTATTTATAAATTATAAAGCAATAACAAGTATTGTACTGAATTGGTATCCAAATGTTGATAAGTGTTCTAATGTTTGTCAGTAGCAAAGGAAGAGAAAGAATTAAGAAACTTAATTTCTAAAAAATACTGTATTTTGTATGTTAAGTGAAATCCTCTCTCTTGGTCTCAGCTGTCCAATAACACAAGAGACTATAAATATGAAGTGAGAAGCAAGAAGGTGCTGGACTGCTGAATATAACTTCAGACTCAATTATTATTCCTGCAGAACAGCTTCCTCTTGAGTATGAAATATCTATCCTCATGGTCATCATAATCAGTTGTTCTTTATGTCAATCATAATGCTAAAAGCGATCCCTGTCTGGACTTTTTGCTTTTTCTATTCAGAGAAATAGATTATCTTTCTGTTTAGATACTGGGAGCTCAGATGAAAATCAAGCTGAAAGAACAAACGCTTTAACAATCTTATTCTCAGAATTGGATTTGCTGTCTAAAGGAGTTGAAAGGATGGCATTGCACCAATCAGATCCTGCTCTTGCCATTGTTAGCAATGGAAAGGCATTGAGGTGAAATCACCAGGTAAAAGCGTTCACAAAAATACTCAAGTTTCATCAGCTAACATTAAGAATGAGTGCACTGGGGACTATCATTAGGACCTGAAAGGAGATCAATTTATGACCAGATAAGAATAAATCTGAGTAGGAGTCATTTTAAAGAGCAATGAATATGTAATTACTAGACCTATGGGATAGTGAATGCTCAATAACTAGTAAAACTAGTGGGAACAAAGTCTGAAATTCAGTGCCTGATTCAGTGAAGTCAGGAATCTAACTGAATCCTGAATAATTTACAAGGAAGAAGTTGCATTAGATGAACTCAGACTTGGATGGAACATTACTGCTGTCTGAAGTTAAGGAGTCATATATCCAGGCATAAGCCAACAATAAGTCTATTTCTACAACCCACCCATTCGATCTGGAGGATAAAGCTACAGGGTAGCCAAAACCTCCGATTATAATCATGTTTCAGTTACGTCAAGCCAATCAACACCTTTGTCAGTAGCAAAGTTATGATGAGGCGGGGCTTTGCTGGCTACTAGACTGGCATACTATAAGAAGCCATTAGTAGTAGAATAATAGCTGGAGATGGTAGACAAGACATATATTGATTAGACTTTTGCTGTTTGTTCCAGTGCCACAGCCGGAGATTTATATGTTTAACGTAGTTTTTAGTCACTGTAATTCCAGTGGAATATTGTCTCTTCAATGAAGTGGCTTCACTAGGAAGGCTTGAGCCATGTTTTCAAACTAGTGGTGTTCAGCTGTGAGTCTAGACTGGAACTCTGCTTGCCCCTGCTAAGACCAGGCAGCGCTAGTGGAGAGCCAGTAGTAGGGTTGTTTCTCATACTGGCTGTCACACACTTGAGGACTACAGAGCTGAGCCAATGGATTGGAGATCCTGGGAATCCTCCTAACAGCCAGGAATGATGGAGGAGGTGGGAGAGAGAACAGAAAACACCCTTCTTTACTTCCTCCCTACAACCAGGAGTAGGAGCAATGCATATTTTTAAAACTAGCCATAGCTGCTAATTTTTACCACCTTCTCTCAAGAGTCTGTTTCTTCCCTTCTATATTTTTTCTGACTTTTAAAAATTGCTGCTAATTTATGTGTAACTCTGCTTTCCAGACTCATCTGATTATTATTATAGTGTATAATACACAATATTATATGGTGTCCCGCAATTCTCTTTTTACCCTCAATTGTTTCTTTCCCTCTTTCCTTCACTGTTTTTCCAATTCATTATTTTACTTTAGCTCTTTTAAGTTTTTTAAATCCTTTTTCATTTCTTTCCTTTCTTCTATTCTTCTGTGTGCTGTTTCCTACTGTGCAATTCCCATCTATTATTTTCCCCAAATGCTTTCCTTTCCCATCTCACAAACCCTCTGTGTTCCCTCTGTAGGGAACAGAGTGCGCAGGGAACATCTGCTCAGCAGACTCTCCTCCTGTGACAGGTACCCAGCAGCTGTTTAGGTGCTGGACTGAGCAGCAATCTCACTCACTGCAGTTTCCTGACAGACTATTGTGTCCACTGTAGTTAGCCTCTGCACATCTTTTCTCAGCTCCCTGACTATTCCCATTCTGCTTCCTCCTAATTCAGGCCCTGTCTACACACACAACTTGCACTGGTAAAGGATTAGCTGAAAGATTTGGGCAGACAATGAAACACTTTGAAATCAGCAAGGGGACAACACTCCATTCAAAAGCGTCTGGATACCTTCTTACTTTCCTACAGAAACACACCTCATGCTACGACCCAGGCATCCCCGGCCTTTCTAATGATGGGACGACAGCTGTGCACTTGCTTTAATCTGCTGAAACCTTCTGAACCCCGACAAATTGTACAACATCAGCAGCAATATCAAGTCATCAGACGGGCACCCAGAGCAAAAGACTGAACCTTTAGCCCAGGACAGCCAGTTTTTCTCGGAATTATATTTCCAGAGCTAAATGGGTCCCTGCCATGATCATCACTCAAACAGGACCTGTTTCCTACACAGTCTGGACTGCAGAGAATCTTACCTGGCGGCGACATGTAGATCAGCTGTTGCCAGGTCATGCCAGTCCTCAGGACACATCTGCAGTTGAGTGGTCTGACTTCACCTCTTCTGGTGAGACACCGAATCACGAATCACCTGTTCCTGACTGTTCTCTTCCATTACTGCCGGCGGCTGAGATACCCCTTTGCCCAGCACGAGCTGATACCACCTCCTCACCTGTTCGTGCTGCAGACCCTGAGCCCATGGTACTTTTGGTTGCAACAACACCAGAAGTTCGCTGTAATCCACCTAGAGACAGAAGGCCTCCTCATCGGCTGGATCTTTAGCTAGGGCGAACCCACGGTTATGGGGCAAAATAATCCCCAGGGTTTAGCCAGGGATGTAGGCAGTCTACCCTCCTTCTCTAGTCTAGTGTGTGTTTTATTTAGGGGATGTTCTTATTGGGGGGGAGGAATATGTTGTGTATTTAGTTGCCATAGGAACAAAAACATGACAACCGAGTTAGATTATTAGGGGATAGTCCAGCCAGCTTCGGCCGGTTAGGTGAGCTCTGTGTCTGTAAATAAATGGTAGTTTTGTTAGCTGTCTGCTGTCTGGCCTCAAGTGATTTCTTCCTAAACCGGCTGCCCCCAAGGATATAACACCCTTAGAGAAAGTAAGGGCAATAATAACAGCCTGCATTACATGGGAAGTCTTTTCATTTTGACTTTTTTAGGGGAGAATTGTCAGGAACCAGGACCTGCAGCAGAGCCAATCTGGAAGCAAGACCTGCAGCAGAGCCAGTGTCTGGGCAACCTAATAAGCACAGCTGGCCTAATGAGCACAGCTGCCTGATTGGCTGTGCTGCCTGATTGGTGGGAAGAATCGAAAGACTGGTTCTTGACACCACCAACAGCAATAATTTGTTGACTGGACTGGCCTGGCCCAGACTGGACTGGACTGGACTGGGGGGAGGGGTGGCTGGACTGGAGGGAGTTGGAGGATTTTCTGACCCCAGATGAAATCACTCTGGAACTGAGAAAGAGTCTGTTAGAGAGGGATAATGACTATAAAGTAGGGAAAAAAAGACAGGAGTAGAAGCAGATGATAATGATATTAGCAAAAAAGCAAAGTTGAAGAAGAAAATAAATCAAAATTTTATAATTGTAAGATCCTTAGCCAAAGATATAAGATTAGGTGACAACCTTGTGAAAGTAGCTTGCTGGATTAAAAAAAGCATAGGGGATATTGTAAGAGCCAAGAGCATGTGAGATGGTGATCTTTTACTGGAATGTAAAAACAAAGAGTGAGCTGATAAACTGCTAAAAACTAAAATGCTAGGGAAAGTCAAAATAAGTTGCCAGCTTCCAAAGTATTTGACTGAAATGAGGGGGATAATGCATGGAGTGTCATTACAGCTGACCAATGATGAGATAACCAAAAGCAGAAGAGGAGATAAAGTATTCGTAAGTAAGTGACTAATTAGTAAATGAAGAGGAGAAAGCAAAAGATCAATAGTTGTACTGGTTATATTTAAGGGAGGGACTCTGCCTGAGAAAGTAACACAGGGCTTTAGATATTTCAGAACTAAGCCATATATCCCCCCTCCCCTAAGGTGTTATAAGGGCCAGTGGCATGGACAAGCGGCAACCCTTTGTAAAAGGATATAAGTGGTATATGTGGGGAAGAGCATTCCTATGAAAATTGAAATGAAAATGAAAATTGACAGATCTAAAGTAGTAACTGCGATGGTAATCACAGTCCAGCATATAGAGGGTGTATTTTGGCAAGACAAGCTAAAGAGGTACACAAGACAAAAATGAGCAAGGAGTCACGGAAGCTGCGGACCCGGTGGTAAGCCGCGGCACCCTGCTTCCCGGTCCTCGTGCCCTCCCCCATGAGGGCCCTCGCGGCCCGGAGGATCTGGTGGAAATCCCCCCAGCGCTGGAGAGCAAACGCTACCTTGTTGCGGGAGCCCGACGTCTTCCAGGAACTCCCGCAGCTCCTCTCGTAGCATATGGGGGGGTGGGGTCACTGGCCTCCAGCGATCCACCGACGGGGCCTCTGGGACAGCCCCGTGGCCTACTGAGATGGGCAGGCAAGGGGTGGACCCGCAACGTGGCGCCCGATGGGCCGGCGCCACGCGCTCCGCCTCAGACCCCGGCTCGATGGGGGGCAGTAGAGGGAAGAGTGCAGCCCCGAGGGGGTCGGGACTGTGAAACGTAAAAGCCGCTCCCTGGGGGTCACCCTCCGGGAAAGGGAAGGAGACAGCCCCAGGGGCGGCAATAACAGCGTGGGAGGTGGAGGGGACAGGAACGGGGTCAGGAGTAAGGGCAGGGCTGGGGTCAGGAGGAGGGACAGACATGGGACTCTGGGCCGCAGGAGCTGAAATGTCAGGAGGCAGCTCCTCGCGGCCAGGCGCAGGGGTTTGAGAGGCAGGGAGGGAGTCCCCGGGGACACCGGGTTCAGGCTCAACCGCTGGCAGGGCAGCTTCAGCGGTGAGGGATGCAGAACCCTCAGTGGGGCCCCCGCCCAGGAAGGAAACCAGTTGCCCCGCGCCACCGAGGGATACCCCTGGTGGCTTGCCTCCCGGCCGAGAGGCACCGGCCCTCGCCTCAACAGGCTCGGCGGCCGTCAGCGGGGTGCCCTCCGTGGCCGGGCAGGCAGAAGAGTCCAGGGGGCCCCCGGAGGCGGGAGTGGACGCAGCAGTCGGGGTGATGGGACACAGGGAGGGGGAATCCAGGGTGGGGTTGGCTAGGTCGGGGCCCGCTGACAGAGGGTCGTGCTCCCCCAGGGTAACTGGGGTCAGACCCAGGGCCTCGATCTCCTCAAAGAGGGAGGGGAGCTCACCGCCCACCATCCCGGGGTCGTCCCCACTCGCACCCGAGGTGACGCTCACCATGGGGGTTGTAGGGGGCACAGGCGGCACGGGGATAGGAGGGGACTCATCAGGGGCCTCCACCGGGAGGGACTCCGGAGGAGGGACGGTGGTACTCTCCAGTGCTGCCACGTCTTCCCCAGCTGGGACTGGCATATGGTCCGATCCCGCGGGCATGGCAGAAGGCTCGGGGTCTGCGGCCCCCTTCCTGGTCTTACGGGGGGCTTCCGCATCAGATGGCGCGAGCGGAGCCCAAGCCTTCCGCTTGCCCCGCCTGCCCTGTACTAGGGTCCAGCCCTCCATGGCATCACCTGTGGGCTGGTCGACAGGGGTTGGGTCGGAGGGCAGGGATGTTGGTTCGTGGACTTGGAGGGGCACTGGTGGGACAGCCGGAGGAAGGGAAGATAGCCCCTGGGGAGGGCCCTCTCCCACGCCCGGCAGTACCCCTGCCGCACCCTCCTCCACAGGCCCCGCCAGGGCGCAGGCAGCGGAGGCGTGGCTCTCCCGCTCGTCTGGGCATGCCGAGGGAGGTACCCCTGCAGCCTGAGCGGGAGCAGTGATGGATTGAGGAGGAGGAGGGGCGGCCCTGGGCACCGGGCGGCCAGGCGCGCTGTCGATGATGGGCCGGCACTCTGCTGGGGCTCGGGGGTCCCGGGTGCTCCTCCGAGCTGGGCCAAGGGGTAGTCCCTCCGGACGTGCCCCGTCGCCCGGCAGAGGTAACACCGGGCCTCCCCCGTAGAATAGTGCGCCCGGTAATGGGCCCCCTGATAGGGGACCAGGAAGGACCCCTCGAGCGCCTCTCCGCAACGCGCCGCCAGTTGAAGCTGCACCTGCTGGCGGAATGAGAGGACGTGACGGAGGGCGGGGTCCTTGCAGCCCAAGGGGAGAGGGCTCACTATAGAGATGGGCTTCCCCAGAGTCGAGAGGGCGGGTAGCAGGGCGGCATTGGGAAGGAAGGGAGGGACGGACGTCAGAACAGCATGGACACCCAGGTCCTCCAGTGGCTCCAGGGTGACGAACACGCCCCCCACCGCCAGGCCCTTCTCCACCGCCTCCTGGGCGGCGGCCTCCGAGGCAAGGAAGAAGTCCACCTTGCCATACATCTTGGAGGCCGCCATGATGGCCGTGGGCCCCACCACCCTTGCCAACGCCCGCACGTAGGTCTCCACGTGGGGTGAGGCGAGCACCAAGAGGCAACGGACGCCGTGCCTCCTGGTCAAGGTGGGGAACGGGCCCCGGCCGCCGTAGGTGGTACCGGAGGCGGCGGTCGGGGCAGATGACGTAGCAGCGGGGAGGGGCGCTGCGGCCGGTGGCGGAGCCGTGGCAGCGGTGGCAGCCACTGCCATGGAGGACTTAGTCTTCCGAGCAGGGCCCTTCCCCTTCCTCTTGCCCTGGCCCTTTCTGCCAGCTGGGGGGGATCCCCCAGAATCCGAGGGGGCGAGGGACGTGGCAGCAGTGGAGGTCACCCCGGCGCCTGGCGCTGCCGGTGCTTTAGCGGGAGTGGCGGCAAGCGATCTGGTAGCGGCGGTTGAGGCTGAGACTGGGGGGTTTTGGGGGAGAGCAGGCGGGGGAGGGGCGACAGGGGTTGTCCCAGGAGTCCCACCCGCTGCGGCTCCCGCTATGGTGAGTAGGGAGGGAGGGGAAATACCCGAGAAGGGGAGGGGAGGGAAAGCAGGTCAACCACTCCTCCCTGCTAGGCTGTAGGCAGGGGAGGAGGGTGCCAAAATGGGGGAGGGGGCAGAGAAGGGGACTATCAAGGACTTGGGGGGGGGGGTCAGTCACCGACACAAGATTGAAATCCGGCTCCTCTAGCTGCACTAGGGGAGGGGAGGGATACAATAGCAATCGGGGGGTGCAGTGCAAGAGGGGCAAACTCAAACGGGGGAAGCACAAGCGCACTAAAGGGGCATGGGCGCACGAGGGGGGGGCGATCAGGACGAAGGGGCCGTAGGGAAGGGGAGCAACCAGGCTGGGAGTGGGGCAGAGGGACCAAGGGGCTAGCTGCAGGGCTGGGGCAGGACAAACAAAGCTGCAAAGGGAGACGGGCGGGGCAGGCAAACAAACTGAAGCTAGGGGAGCGGGGAAATGCTACAAGGGGCAATGGGGCAGGCAACAAGGGGCAAAGCTAGGGGGCCTGTTGCAGAGGGGAAGGTGTCAGTCCAGGGGAGGGGGAGTGCGTGCACCCACGAGCACTTGTGCAAAGTCAATATGGGGGCTGGCTGCTGCTGGAAGCCCAAACAGTCTAAACCCCCACGACTAGAGCACAGTCAAGGAGTTACTCAGTTCCTGACGGCCCTCTCCACAGTGGTCTCCAGAGTCTTCCTGTGTGCTCCCCCAGCAGCCGGTGGTCTTCTCAGTCCTCACCTTCCTCCAGGCTCCAGCAGCTCCCCAGGCAAACACAGCTCCAGCAGCAGCAGCAGCTCCTTCTCCAGCAACCCTGGTGGCCAGGCAGGAAGGACCCCACATAGGTGGTAGCAGCAGTGGTGGTGGTGATGGGATCCTGGCTTCTCCCCCCGGAGGTGAAGGAGTGGGGGCTGGCCAGCAAGGCCCCCCCACCCCGCCTCGCCCAGCAGCAGTGGCAGCAAGCAGCAGCAGCAGCAGTCCAGTAAAGGAGCACTCCAGCCAGCAGCAGCAGCCCAGGAAGGGAGAAGGGGCTGTAGCCAGCAAGGCAGCCAGAGAAGGGGGAGCACTCCAGCCATCTATTGGGTGTCTGGGAAGTGGGCGGGCGAAGCCTGCCCACTGCTAAAGGATCCCCCCTCAGCCTAAAGGGAGGACCCACAGGACCACAGAACCCACTGATTTCGGGGGACAACTAATAATAGAACAGGGACAGGAGTGAGGTCAAAGGGTCATAAGAAGGGAGCCTGAGGGGGACACCGAGCAGAGAACCCCGGACAGCGCCCACTGCTCCTCGAAGGCGTCAAGGGAGCCAGTGGACGCCGCCCAGAGGAACTCCGCCCGGATGCGTGAACGGACCATGGATCGGAAACAAGCCCCACAGTCGCCGGGGTCTCCATCGGCCAACCTCCTCTCCCTGGTCGCGTGGATGGCCTTTTTTGCCAGGGCAAGGAGGAAGTTGACCAGGAGGTCCCGGGACTTCGTGGGGCCACGGATAGGGAGTGCGTAGAGAAGGAGGTGAGGGGAAAAGTGCAGCCAGAAACGTAAAAGGATGTGAATGAGGAGCCGGTGTAGGGGCTGCAACCGGGCGCACTCTAAGTAAACGTGCGCCAGGGTCTCCCTCACGCCGCAGAAGGGGCAGGTGTCCGGGACAGGGGTAAACCGCGCCAAGTACATGCCCGTGCTCACGGCCCCATGAAGGAGCCGCCAACTGATATCCCCAGTGGGCCTTGGGACCAAGGTGGAGTAGAGGCTGACCCACCGGGGCTCCTCACCCTCCAGAGGTGGCAGGAGGTCCCTCCACTTCGTATCGGGGCGGGACACGAGGGTGAGGAAGTGAAGGGTGTGGAGCACGAGCGCGTAGAGCTGCTTCCTAGGCGCGGTTTGGAAACGGACCGGCTGCAGGTCGTGCAGCCGGCTCGCGGAGAAGGGGTGGGCGGGCCGGTTGGGCCTACGGGGCAGGGGCCCGATGAAAAGGTCCGGAGGGCCTGGGGTAGGGGGTGGGCGGGGCGTGCCCTCCCGCAGGACCCGGTCGAGGTAGGTTCGAGCAGCGGGCGGCAAAGCGGCCTCCACCTCCTGGAGTATACGCCGGGGAGTACAAGGTCTGGAGAGCCCCATGCGGTGAGCGAGCGTCAGGGGATCCAGCCAGCCTCCCCGGTCATAGTCCAGGAGATCTCCGACCCTGGTAGCTTCCGCCAGGACCAACCTCCGGCGCACCGCGGGGGACTCCGCCACCTGCACACGAAGCTGGGGATTGTGTAGCAGGGGCTCCGCGAGGAGGTCGGCCCCCTCGGTGGCCGCCACGGACCTGGTCGCAGAGAACAACTTCCAGGTCCGGAGGAGGTCCTGGTAGAAGACCAGCAGCCCGGAGAGGTCTCGCGGAAGACCCCTCGGTTCGAGATAAAGGAGCTGCCGGTCGTATCGGAGCCCTCGGAAGCGGCGGAGGAAGGCGTGCGCCAATACGCTCCATGCCGGACTACCCGCACCAAACAGGAGCCTCTGCAGGGCCTGGAGGCGGAAGACATGGACCTGAGTGCGTAAGCACTTCAGGCCCTGCCCCCCCTCCTCCAGGGGCAGGTGGAGGACCCCTGCAGAGACCCAGTGCGTCCCAGGCCAAAAGAACTCCAGAATCGCCGTCCGGAGGTTGGCCAGGAAACCCGGGGCCGGGACCAGGGTGTTGAGTCGGTACCAGAGCATGGACAGGACCAGTTGATTAAGCACCAGTGCCCTCCCCCGAAGGGAGAGGCACCGGAGTAGTCCTGTCCATTTCCGGAGCCGCTCCGTCACCCTGCCCTGCAAATCCTGCCAGTTCTCCGGCGGAGACGGATGCGTGGCAGAAAGGTAAACGCCGAGATAGAGCAGCGGACCCGCGCTCCACCTGATGGCCTGAAGAGCGGGTGGGAGGGAGCCTGCCTGCCACCCGTCCCCGACCACCAGGCCAGAGCTCTTGACCCAGTTGACCCGGGCGGAGGAGGCCGCCGAGTACACCGCCTGGCAAGCCTCCACCCGTGCCAAGTCGCCTGGGTCCTGGACCACGAGAAGCACATCGTCGGCGTACGCCGACAGGACCAGCCGCAGCTCCGGCTCCCGAAGCACCAACCCCGTCAACCTCTGGCGGAGGAGACAGAGGAAGGGCTCGATGGCCAGAGCGTACAGCTGGCCCGAGAGGGGGCACCCCTGCCGCACTCCCCGCCCGAAGCTGACCGGCTCGGTCAGGGTCCAGTTGAGCCTGACCAGACACTCTGCGGAAGCGTACAGCACCCGGAGAAAACCCACAAACTGGGACCCGAAGCCCAACGCTCGCAGAGTGCCCAGGAGGTACCCGTGGTCCACCCTGTCGAACGCCTTCTCCTGATCCAGGGACAGGAGGGCGAACGACAGACCATCCCTGCACCCAAGCTCCAAGAGATCCCGGACCAGATAGAGGTTATCGAAGATGCTACGGCCCGGGACGGTGTAGGTCTGGTCTGGGTGGATCACGTCCTCCAGCACGGACCCCAGACGCAGCGAGATGGCCTTGGCAATGATTTTGTAGTCCGTGCTGAGGAGCGAGACGGGACGCCAATTCCGTAAATCGCGGAGGTCCCCCTTCTTCGGTAATAAGGCGAGCACAGCTCGCCTGCACGAGAGAGGGAGGACCCCACCCTGCAAGGACTCGGCCCAGACGCCGGCCAGGTCTGGGCCGAGGACGTCCCAGAACACGCGGTAGAACTCCACGGTCAGCCCGTCCATGCCCGGAGACTTGTTGGTGGGCATGCGACGGAGGGCGTCCGAGAACTCGGCCAGAGAGAGAGGCAGCTCTAGCCGGTCCCGGGCGCCCGCGCTGAGCGGCGGGAGCCCGTCCCAAAGCACTCTGCGAGCGGCAGGATCGGTCGGATCCGGAGAGAAAAGGCGCGCGTAGAAGGTCCGGGCCCTCTCGCACATCTCCGCCGGATCCGTGAGGGGGGTGCCGTCCTCCGCCAGAAGGCAGGTGACGTGCTTCCGGGCCCCCCTCCGTTTCTCCAGGGCGTAGAAGAAGCGGGAGCCGCGATCCATCTCCCGCAGGAGGCGGATGCGGGAGCGAACAAAGGCGCCCCGAGCCCGATGGTCCTCAAGGACCCGGAGCTCCTCCCGCTTCTCCTGGCACGCTCCGCAAAGGGATGGATCCTCGGGGCTGGCGGCCAGACGCCTCTCCAGCTCTAAGACCTCCCGTTCCAACTGCCCTATCGCCGCATCCCTCCGTCGGCTGACGCCCCGGGTGTAGTCGCGGCAGAAGAGCCGGGCGCGCACCTTCCCCACGTCCCACCAGCGCCGTGCCGAGGGAAAGGCGCGCCGCTGCCCTCGCCAGGCCAGCCAGAACTCCCGGAAGGACGCCACGAAGCCCGCATCCTCCAGCAAGCTGTTGTTGAAGTGCCAATAGGCCGGCCCCGGCCTCTCCGCACTGAGAGAGGCCTTCACGGTGACGAGGTGGTGGTCGGAAAAAGGGGCCGGCCGGACGCTGGAGGACTGGGCCCGTGAAAGGTGAAATCGCGACAAGTAGATGCGGTCCAACCGGGAGTGGCACGACCGATGGGCTCCCACCCGGACATAGGTGAACGTGGAGACATCGTCCGGGTGGTGGTCGCGCCAGACGTCCACCAGGGAGTGATGGTTGACGATCTCCCGGAGGACGTCCGCGGCGGCCTGGCTCTGCTCGGTCCCCGAGCGGTCCCGCTCCTCCAGGATGATGTTGAAGTCCCCGCCCAGGACCAGGCACTCACGAGGATCCAGGGAGCCGAGGAAGGCGGACGCCTGCCGATAGAACGGCAACCGCTCCGGGGCCGATGTCGGGGCATAGACGTTCACGAGGTTCACCACGAGCCCCTCCAAGCGGACCCGGAGGTGCAGCAGGCGGCCCGGCACAGCCTCGGCAACCCCCAGCACCTCCGGCCGTAGGTCGGGGGAGAACAGGGTAGCCACTCCAGCACTACGGGTGGTAAGGTGGCTGAAGTAGACCCCGTCCCCCCACTCCAGCCGGCAGCTGGCTTCGGCGGCTGGATCCGTGTGGGTCTCCTGCAGGAAAATCACAGAGTACCTCCCCTCCCGAAGGAAAGAGAGCACCTGGCTCCTGCGGAAACCCACCCTACAGCTCCGGGTGTTCAATGTGGCAAAGATGATGGGCGCCATGAGGAGGGCTGGGGGGGATCCTCGCCGGCAGGGACGCCCACGGCCCCCAGCGGGCCGCGCAGCAAACCGTGACCCACCCCGAAGGTGAGCAAGGAGTCACGGAAGCCGCGGACCCGCTGGTAAGTCGCGGCACCCTGCCTCCCGGTCCTCTTGCCCTCCCCCATGAGGGCCCTCGCGGCTCGGAGGATCTGATGGAAATCCCCCCAGCGCTGGAGAGCAAGCGCCACCTTGTTGCGGGAGCCCCTGACGTCTTCCAGGAACTCCCGCAGCTCCTCTCGCAGCGCGTGGGGGGGTGGGGCCCCTGGCCCCTGGTGACCCACCGGTGGGGCCTCTGGGACAACCCCGTGGCCTAGGGGGACGGGAAGGCAAGGGGCGGACCCCCGACGTGGCGCCTGATGGGCCGGCGCCACACGGTCCGCCACAGAGCCCGGCTCGACGGGGGGCGGCGGAGGGAAGAGTGCAGCCCCTAGGGGGTCGGGACAGTGAAATGTAAAGGCCGCCCTCTGGGGGTCACCCTCCGGAAAAGGGAAGGGGACAGCCCCAGGGGCGGCAACAACAGCAGGGGCAGGGGAGGGGACAGGGACGGGGTCAAGGGCAGGGGCGGGGCCGAGGTCAGGGATAGGGACAGAGATGGGATCCGGGACCGCGGGAGCTGAACCGTCAGGAGTGTGCTCCTCGCGGCCAGGCGCGGAGGTCAGAGGGGCAGGGAGGGGGTCCCCAGCGATGCCGGGCTCAGGCTCGGTGGTAGGCGCGCTAGCCACGGCATCGGGAGATGTAACACTGTCGGTGGGGCCCCCACCCGGGAAGGGAGTCAGGTGCCCCGCACCACCGGGGTATACCCCCGTGAGCCCGCCTCCCGGCCGTGGGGCACCGGCCGTCGCCTCAACAGGCACGGCGGCCGTCAGCGGGGCGCCAACCACGGCCAGGCAGGGCTGGGAGTCTAGGGGACCCCCGGAGGCGGGAGCGGATGCAGCGGCCAGGAGGAGGGAACACGGGGAGAGGGGAGCTGGGGTGAGGACGGCTAGGTCGAGGCCCGCTGGCGGAGGGTCATCCTCTCCCTGGGTAACCGGGGTCAGACCCAGGGCCTCGATATCCTCAAAAATGGAGGGGTGCTCACCTCCCACCACCCCGGGGTCCTCCCCGCTGGAGCTGGAGGCAATAAGCGCCCCGACCGTTGCAGGGGGCGCAGGCGGCAATGGAGCAGGAGGGACCAAAGCCGAGGCCGCCACAGAGGGGGCCTGCAGGGGGGGGACGGTGGAACCCTCTGGTGCCGCCACGGCTTCCCTGGCTGGAACTGGCGGACGGGCCGACCCCGAGGGCACAGCGGAAGGCTCGGCATCCGTGGCCCCCTTTCTGGTCTTACAGGGGGCTCCCGCATCAGGTGGTAAGAGCGGAGCTCGAGCCTTCCGCTTGCCCCGCCTACCCTGGACCAAGGTCCAGCCCTCCATGGCGTCGCTGACGGGCTGGGTGTCAGGGGTCGGGTCGGAGGGCAGGGTTGGTGGGTCGCGGACCTGGAAGGGCACCGGTGGGACAGCAGGAGGAAGGGAGGATACCCCTCGGGGAGGGCTCTCTCCCACACCCGGCAATACCCCTGCCACACCCTCCTCCACAGGCCCCACCAGAGTGCAGGCAGCGGAGGCAGGGCCCACCCGCTCATCTGGGCATGCCGAGGGAGATACCCCTGCAGCCCGAGCGGGAGCAGCGATGGATGGAGGAGGAGGAGGGGCGGCCCTGGGCACCGGGCGGTCAGGGGTGCCGGCGATGACGGGGCCGGCGCCCTGCCGGGGCCCGGGGGGCCCGGGCGCTCCTCCGAGCCGAGCCAAGGGGCAGTCCCTCCGGACGTGCCCCGTCGCCCGGCAGAGGTAGCACCTGGCCTCCCCCGTGGAGTAGTGCACCCGGTAATGGGCCCCCTGATAGGGGACCAGGAAGGACCCCTCGAGTGCCTCTCCGCCACGTGCCGCCGGCGGCAGTTGAAGCTGCACCTGCCGGCGGAACGAGAGGACGTGACGGAGGGCGGGGTCCTTGCAGCCCAAGGGGAGAGGGCTCACCACTGAAATGGGCTTCCCGAGAGTCGAGAGGACAGGCAATAGGGCGGCATTGGGGAGGAAGGGGGGGACAGAGGTCAGGGTAACACGGACCCCCAGGTCCTCCAGCGGCTCCAGGGGGACGAACACACCCCCCACCGCCAGGCCCTTCTCCACCGCCTCCTGGGCGGCAGCCTCCGAGGCAAGGAAGAAGACGACCTTGCCATACATTCTGGAGGCCGCCACGATGGCCGTGGGCCCCACCACCCTCGCCAACGCCCGCACGTAGGTCTCCACGTGGGGCGAGGCGGGCACCAGGAGGCAACGGACGCCGTGCTTCCTGGTCAAGGTGGGGAAGGGGCCTCGGCCGCTATAGATGGTAGCGGAGGCGGCGGCCTGGGGAGATGACGAAGCGGCAGGCGGGGGGGCCGTCGCCACCTGGGCGTACGCCCCGGGGGCCGGGGGAGGGACACCCGCAGAGCTGGTGGAGGGAACAGCAGGGAGGGGCGCCGCGGCCGGTGGTGGGGCCGCGGCAGAGGTGACAGGCTCCGCCATGGAGGGCTTAGGTTTCCTAGCGGGGCCCTTTCCCTTCTTCTTGCCCTGGCCCTTCCCGCCAGCCGGAGGGGGTCCCCCAGAAGCAGGGGGGGCGAGGGACGTGGCGGCAGCAGAGGACACCCCTGCACCCGCCGCTGCCGGTGCCGCAGCGAGAGTGGTGGCAGGCGGTCCGGCAGCAGCGGCAGCGGTGGAGACTAGGGGGGTCGCTGAGGGAGCAGGGTGGGCGGGGGGAACAGGGGTCGTCCCAGGGGTCCCATCCGCTGCATCCCCCGCCATGACGAGTAGGGAGGGAGGGGAAACACCAGAGAAAGGGAGGGGAGGGGAAGCAGGGCAACCACTCCTCCCCGCTAGGCTGTAGGCAGGGGAGGAGGGTGCAAAAAAAAATGGGGGGGGGGCAGAGAAGGGGCCAAGCAAGGACTCGGGGCGGGGATCAGTCACCGGACACGGGAGGGAAAAACCGGCTCCTCTAGCTGCACTAGGGGAGGGAAGGGATACTAAAGCAATGGGGGGGGTGCAGCGCCAGAGGGGAAAACTCAAATGGGGGGCACAAGCGCACGAGAAGGGTACAGGCGCACGAGGGGGGGGGGCAAACAGGGCAAAGGGGCAGTAGGGAAGGGGCTCAACAAGGCTGGGAGTGGGGCAGAGGGACCAAGGGACCGGTTGCAGGGCCGAGGCAGGACAAACAAGGCTACAAAGGGGGACGGGCGGGGCAGGCAAACAAACTGAAGCCGGGAGTGGATGGGCAAAAAGCCACAAGGGGCAATGGGGCAGGCAACAAGGGGAAGGCTGGGGGGCCTGACACGGAGGGGAAGGGATCAGGTTGGGGAGGGGGCTGGGGGGGTGCGTGCACCCTCGAGCACTTGTGCAGGGGCGAAAGGTGTGGCTGGCTGCAGCTGGAGGCCCAAACGGTGGAAAAAGGGCGTGGCTGGCCAGGCAAGCAGCTGAGTCCCAGAGGTGGGGACCGAGGCAGATGGTAAGCAGTCCGTGGGGGCGGTGGAGGGGGCAACGGTGGTGGTGGGGGGGATTGGGGGGGGGCACAGATGGACCAGGGGGCAGGCTCCACGCCACACCCCCTGTGCCCCCACAAACACAGTCTACACCCCCACCACTAGAGCACAGTCAAAGAGTTACTCAGTTCCTGAGGGCCCCCTCCACGGCGGTCTTCAAGGTCGTCCTGTGCACTCCCCCAGCAGCCGGCGGGCCTCTCAGGCCTCACACGCCTCCAAGCTCCAGCAGCTCCCCCGGCAAACACAGCTCCAGCAGCAGCGGCTCCTCCTCCAACAACCCAGGCAGCCAGGCAGAAAGGACCCCACGCAGGTGGAAGCAGCGGTGGTGGCGGCGGTGGTGGGGTCTTGGCTTCTCCCTCCGGAGGTGGAGGAGTGGGGGCTGGCCCACAGGGCCCCCCCACCCCTCGCTTAGCAGCAGTAGCAGCAGTCCAGGAGGGGAGCACTCCAGCCAACAGCAACAGCAGCAGCAGCCCAGGAAGGGAGAAGGAGCTCCAGCCAGCAGGGCAGCCCAAGCGTAGAGAGCGCTCCCGGTAGCAGAGTGCTGACCCTGCTCCTGCCCTGAAGGGGTGAAAACAGCCCTGGGAGGGGGCTGTGGCTGGAGAAAGCAGCTCTAAAAGGCTAGGCTAATTGGGGGAAGTGGCTGCAGCTGGGGCCATGCCCCAGACAGACTCAGCTGGCCCTATAGAGGCTGGGAGCTAGGAACTCAACAGTCTCCCTCTGCCTGTAGAGAGAGAAGGGCCTGGCTGCAGGGAGTTAGAGACAGGGTACCTGAGTGAAGCAGGGCTGGGGAAAGGCTGAGGAGCTGGGGAGGCTTCAGCCTGGAAAGCCCCAGGCTGCGGCCTAGCACAAGGCCAACAGGTACTGAGGGTTGCAGAGGGCAGCCCATGGTAGGCCAAGGCAGCAGGTCCAAACTCAACCTTGCCAGTGATGAGTAGGCTGATACTGAAGTCTGACCCAGGGATGGGAGCTGGACAATGACTGGCAGTAGCTGTATACTGAGGCAAGGTGGGAATAGTGGGTGGGGGTTCCCCAGGGAGGGGAGACCCTAAGACTGAGGGGATTACTGCTAGGGGGCAGATAAAGGGGCACTGGGTCCTGGGAGGGACACGGAGGCCACAGGACAGGTGGATCACCTGCCAGCAGTGGGTGCTCTGGAGTTGGAACGAGCTAATTCCCTGAGAGACCAGCAGGAGGCGCCGCAGGGGTGAGTCTGCTCGTCTACATGGAGCATAAGCTTTCATGGGTGAATACCTGAATGCATGCATGTGACGAAGTGGGTATTCACCCATGAAAGCTTATGCTCCAATACTTCTGTTAATCTATAAGGTGCCATAGGACTCTCTGTCACTTTTTACAGATCCAGACTAACATGGCTACCCCTCTGATACATATAAACTATATTAAAGATAAATTTACTGCTTAAAAGTCTTGCTGTGATTAATAGGGGAGCAGGTAAGAAAACATTGCTAATGGCATACAGAGTGTTAATCAGACCACTGGTTGACTATGGCCGCCAAGCTTTTGGTCAACATCAAAATAAGAACGGTAAACATCTAGACTTTATGCAAGCCAAGGCACTACAGATTGTGTGTGGTACATTACAACACCT
The DNA here is from genome assembly GCF_025201925.1 of Gopherus flavomarginatus. Taxonomy (NCBI): domain Eukaryota; kingdom Metazoa; phylum Chordata; order Testudines; family Testudinidae; genus Gopherus; species Gopherus flavomarginatus. Next base: position 168,869,355 of record NC_066620.1, on the reverse strand, counting down.
CTATGCATGCTACAGATAGCTTCAAGTAAAAATGCCGGGTACACTAATGAAACTACGGGCCCTAACTTTCTGGGCCAAACAAATACATGAGGATTGTAGGGAATTTAACAGATGAAATATAGCACACAGGGTACGTCTACACTACAGGATAAATTCGAATTAGCTTAAACCGATTTTATAAAACAGATATTATAAAGTCGATTGTGCGCGTCCACACTAGGCACATTAATTCGGTGGTGTGCATCCGTGATCCGAGGCTAGCATCGATTTCTGGAGCGGTGCACTGTGGGTAGCTACTGTAAAATAATGAGGCCAATAACGTCGATTTGCGTCCACACTAACCCTAAATCGACATAGTAATATCGATTTTAGCGTTACTCTTGTTTTGTAGGAGTACAGAAATCGATTTAAAGAACCCTTTAAATCAATATAAAGAGCAGTGTAGTGTGGACGGGTGCAGCGTTAAATCGATTTAACGCTGTTAAAATCGGTTTAACAGCGTAGTGTGGACCGGGCCACAGTGTTAGAACTCCACATGCTATTTGAATTAAAGTATGGATTCAGGAGTTGAAACAGGAAGAGTAGGGATGGTATATTGCATACCAAATTTGGGAATTAATACATCTAAAACAATATCTGATTATATAGCTGTCATGACAGCTGAACTAGTAGCAATAATGCTAGCATTAAATTGGATCTGGGATATATGCCCAGCAGCAGTGGTCATTTTTTCTATTCAATCTCAAGCCTTAAAAAAGGGGTGTTTCTGTGTGTAGATGTGATTTAATCAACAAAATTATATTTCTAAATAGCAAGAATAGTGCAGATGGGGATACACACAGTATTAATTTGGATGTCAATGTGTATTGGGATAATAGGGGATGAAATGGTGGACAAAACAGCTAGAAATGCAAGAAATAAAAGGATTGACACAGAAATACCCTTTTACAAAAAGGAATTGAAAAGCCTAGTATAGAAAAATTTAAAAGGGAAATGGCAAAAAAAACCCTGCATTATTGAAAAAAAGATGAAGATTTTTTTTAATTGTGCCCTAGATTTGAGAATAATTACATATTTCAGGGTATGGATAGGACTAATGAAGTGCTTTTTTTAGAGTACTAACTGGCTATTATGGCTTCAACAAAAATCTTTTTTGAATAAATAGATACCAAGCTGGCCTATGTGTACTCTGTAAGGTGGAAGAAATAATTGATCACCCTTTATGGGTATGTAAGGGCTGTGATAAAGAAAGGGCAAAGCTTTCTGAGGAATTCAGATGTTCTGAAATTAAAAAAAATACATTCTGTTATTTAGTAAAAACATCGAGGAAATGGAATATAATTTAAAAGGCATTGTTACATTACCTGAAAGACACAGGGCACAGCAGGAGAATATGAGCCGTTAAGTATTGAGGAAATATAGTTGATGTTGGCTATAATCTATTCAGTCAGGTCTGCTTGGCCATAAAGAGAGAGAGAAGAATTAAGTGGCTGCTTAAAGCTGTTGCCAACCGCTGTGTTAGTTCCTGTGCCTGTTTGTTCCTAGTCCTTCTCCTGCCTTGTCCCAGTCCTACTTCTTCCCTGGACCTAGTCTTGCCTCGCCTTGCCTTAGTCTAGCTAACCAGACTCTAACACTCGGCTCCAATTCCGGACTTCTGACTTTGGCTCTGGCCTCTCACCCTGGCCACCAACTCCTGCTCTAATCACGGTGCATGACCACATGTCCCAGCCTCTAACAGGAATGAGGCTGGAGGCAGAACCAAAGTGGAAATATTATTTCTTCTTTACATTGCAGCAGTGCCTAGGAACCTCAATGATGAATCAGGACCCCATTGTTCTAGGTGCTGTACAAACACAAAACAAAATTATGGCCCCTGTTCCAGATAGCTTTCAATGCTAGTATAAGAAAAGAGACAGCAGGGAAAAGAGAGATGGAGGAGGACATGGAAACAATTATGCAAAATTGGTCACACCAGCTGCCTCACCCTTGGCAAATTTCTTGTAGGCATCATAGGAAAAATGAGTTTCAAGGAAGGATTTGAAGGAGGAAAATGAGGATGTTTTGTGGATGGGGAGCTTCTGCTATGTGTGAGGGGTAGTTTAGGAGAAAACACAAAGGTGCTTGTTAAAATGTGTACAGGTGGGTGATGGAGGCTGATGTGACTGGCAGAGTGGAGGCTGGAGTAGACATCTCCATAGGACATGAGAGATGACGGGTAGGGTGGCGCTAGGTTGTAAAGGGTCTTGAAAGCAAAGACAAGTAGTTTGTATTTGATACAGTGAAGAAAAGGGAGTCAGGGGAAGAGTGCAAAGAAAGAGGTGACATGGTTAAAGAAATGGGCTAGAAAAGTGATCCTTGCAGAGCATTTTCAAATAAAAGCAAAAGAAAGACAAACTTATTCCTCCTCAGAAAAGGGTTGAACTATAAAAAGTGACTCAGCTGCAGAGCTGAAGGCATGTGGTGAAGAGTCTCCAGGGAGGAAGTCCTGGAGAAGACATGCCAAACCCATGAGAAAAAAACCCACAGAAATTGGGCTTATTTTTGGCTTAATTGGCTTGTGAGTTGCTTGTTGGTTAGTTTTTGGCTTGTAGCTTGTTGTAGATTGTAGCTTTTTTTAATCAGCTCCTGGCAAGCAGTGGGGAGGGGGACAAGCAAGGCAAGTGAGGGGAGAGAGTCAGGGGTGCACAGCAGGCCCACTACAGTTCCATAGAGGATATAGTCACATAGAGTGTTGGGGTTCTTAGGGACTGGCTTGTTTTGGCCTTTTTTTGAAATGGGATTAGCTTGATTTTTGGCTTATTGTGAAACTTGGGGTGCTTATTTAATGCGTGAAAGTTGGCAACTGTGTCCTGGAGGCACTGCTCCATATCAGAGCAAAGGACAATACCTGAGTGAGCCCAGGAGGGGCTAAGAACACTGTGAAGGCTAGCTCAGGAGGGGCAATAACCAGGATACTGTGATAGGCCCTGTTGGACTAGAACTTAGCTCAAGGGGGGCTGCATGTGGAGAACAATGGAGGGTACTGAGATAGGCCCTGGTGGACCCTGGTAGGGATCTGTTTTGTGTGTGTTTCACATATGGACTGTGTGTGTGACTTGGCTGGAGGGCTGAGTCGCTGGAAAACCCAACTGAGAAGTTAACTGCCAATAGGGGTCACTGCAAGCAGCAATGCAGAGGGAGTGCAGGTGCAGACACGTACCCGGCCAACACAGGCATTCGTGAGAGGTGAGTCGGCCCCATCACACTCAGTCTTAACACTTTTAGTTCTCTCTGTCATTGTAAAGAGTCCTGGGAATACAGGAAGGTAATTGTACAGAAGCCATTGTGGCTATGTAGTTTTTTAAGAAAAAAATAGAAAAAGCATTTACCATTCTTGAACATGGAATATCACTTTGTGCAGAATTTTAAAATAATAAATCTATCAGATGCATGAGAGTAATTTTGTATATGCTCAAGCTCTTCCAATGTTGAAGAAAATAAAATAGTCAAATGAATATGGACCCAATATGGGACTTGTCAGCAAACGTAAACTAGACTTCAGCTAGTTCCACCATCAAAAAAATTATGTATATAGCTATACTCTACACTTAAGATTCAATTACTGAACACATTAATTTAGATCGGGGTCAGCAACCTTTCAGAAGTAGTGTTCCGAGTCTTCATTTATTCACTCTAATTTAAGGTTTCGTTTGCCAGTAATACATTTTAACCTTTTTAGAAAATCTCTTTCTATAAGTCTGTAATAAATAACTAAACTATTGTTGTATGTAGAGTAAATAAAGTTTCAAAATGTTTAAGAAGCTTCATTTAAAATAAAATTAAAATGCAGAGGCCCCTGGACCAGTGGCCAGGACCCGGGCAGTGTGAGTGCCACTGAAAATCGGCTTGCGTGCTGCCTTTGGCACGCATGCCGTAGGTTGCCTACCCCTGATTTAGATTTTGATAAATAGCAGCATTATGATAATTACTTTCATGGGAGATCTGCAGAGATTTGGAACACATAGACCTGGTTGTGTAGATTTTATGATATTTAACATTTAGTGTGAGAGAAGTTTCTGTAACCTGTGTTTTCACTTCCTCTACTTGTTAGATCCAAATTTGATTATTGGGTTTTGTTTCACTTAAAACATCTGCATATTCATATTCAGCTCTTTAATCGTTAATTATTTTTAAAAATCAAAGGGCAAGTATAGAGCTGTTTAATATACTAGAACACCAATTCAATGCTTTAATTTCTTCTGTTTGAATGCACTGGACATCTGCTGTCTGGTACTAAGTGTTCATGTAGGGGATTCAAATATAGGACAAAACCACAGTGCATTTTCAGGTCTGTAACACCGGCAGTGTCAGCCATGGTTATGAGTGATTGTGAGGGCAACAGGTCACCAGGGAGGAGAGAAGAAGTAGAACATGAATAATTCCTCTATGGTAGAGGAATCGTATATGTCCAGTACAGTGGTCTAATGGAGTGTTCTTCTGGGGTTATTTTTTTTCATACAGTGTAAGTTACACTTCTGTATTACTCTGTATTTGCTAACAGGAGGTAGGTCAGTTTTCATGGCTCTATGGGGCAAAGGATAGTCTTGTGGATAATGTACAGGAATAGGGGTCAGAAAATCTGAGTTCTGTTCCAGGCTATGGACAGAGCTGCAGCAAGTTGTTATAGTGCCTGAACAGAAGAGCTCTGCATTCTGAGAGAGCATGAGTGGACAGAGATGCTGGCAATAATTGTTCTGTGTTTTAGGAACCCATCCTTGGAGAGTGGAAAGGAAGAGATACAGACAATAGGTGCTCAAGAGATGGATTCCCAGAAGCATGGTGCTTGCCTATATCTCTTCCTTTCTACTGTAGAAACAAGAGTACCCATCTTCATCAACACAAAAGGGCTATTTAACACAATATGTATCATAGGGCCTCCTACCTAGAGGCACATGGGGGGCCCAAAGGTTTTTTCTAAGTCCTTCAAGTAGGAGGTGCTTGTCAGCAGCCTGAGAACTGAGACACTAACATAAACATTCATCTCTACAGGGAAGAAGTCAGATCATTAAGTAAATTTCTCTGTGTACTTTTGTGTTTAGCTTGTTATGCAAATAATTGCTATTAACTAATAGGTTTATTCTTTGTAATGAAAATCTAGTTTGGTGGTTGAATATTTTGGAGCCTGGAGTCTCTGGTAACTTGTATTAGAGCATCTATTAACTGCAAGGCTTTCAAGTCTGATGTCTGAGTACTTTAATTGTCACTGTAATTGATTTTACCTATGACTTGCCATGGTGATTGCTTTGTAATTTGCTGATAATTAATGGCTGTCCTCTGGTTATGTCTGCTTCACTAGTCCTGAGGCAGAGATCAAGCACCTGGTTTTTCTTGACTCTGACTTCTCCTATACGCCTTCAAAAACTATTTAGATCAAATTTACAAAGGGGTAGGGGGAAGAAAGACACTGCACATTCAACACATCCTTAGCTCTTGAACTTGCAGAAGGACAGGGCTGGCCCTAGGATCCGCAAGGCCCTTTGTGAAGTCATATGTGTGGGGCCTCAGGCAGATTTCTGGACCCTGCTCGTCTAGAGAGGAGTTTTACTGCTGGCTGGGTAAATAAGCATCACATTTATACTTTCTCAATGGGGATTCACATTTCCCACATTACTTTTCTTGTTCTTTCACTGCCCTCAGATCTGCTTGTGTGGTATCTCCCCATGACTCCAGAAGGCCCTGGTGGACAGCTTAGCAGATTTAGGCTCTGTCTACACTACAGCTTATGTCAGCAGAACTTATGTTGCTTAGGGGTATGAATGAACCACCCCCAGAGTGACATAAATTAACCTGACATAAGCACAGGTGCAGCGCTATGTCTGCAGGAGAGCTTCTGCTTCCAGCATAGCTTCTGCTGCTTGCGGTGGTGGTTTTATTATGCCGATGGGAGAGCTCTCTCCCATCAGCATAGAGTGACTTCATCAGTTGTGCTGCAGCAATGTAGCTGCCTTGATGCAGCTGTGCTGCTGTGGTGCTGTTTGTGTAGACATGCCCCCCAGTCCGTGCTCTAACTCTCTGAGCAGGAGTCAGTCCTCCCTGTGATAAGTGGTTTGTCCCCAGGCAGAAGGAGTCAGGTGCCTTTCACAGGCAGAAACTTTCTGTAATACACTCAGATTGGGGGAAGCACTTATAAACAGAGCTCTGCTACCTGTCCTGAGTGAGCCAGACTGGAATCATGGTAGGTGAGGGGGCTATCCACATCCATCTGAGCACACAGCTGTACCTGTCTCTCTGGGGAAATGAGGACAGAGAAAATCAGAACACTTTTGAACCAGCCAGATAGCGAAGACTAGTTCCATCTCTACCTCTTATCTGACCCAAGAGATGATCTTCTAGAGTGCATTGCCTTCCAAGTGTGTGGCCCTTGTTAGCTACACACTCTACACTTGCCTAAGTCCTGGGTCAAAGTTAAGGAACACTGACGAATTTCTTCTTGTGTATAGAAAGGTGCAATCAAATTCTTAGAATTTAAAGACCTTAATTAAGGCTATGATCACGTTGCACAGAGGTCTATTCAGTAATTTACTTTCAGAAATGGGAAGAGTTACGCAATTGGCAAAAGATTTTGAGTGGTGATCACTGTGACAGAGTGACTTCATCTTACGAGACTTTTTTCTTCTATCATATACTCATTATAACTGGTGTCTCTTGGTCTAAGATGACAGTCCAGTGAAGTCATTGCAGGTCTTCATCACCATCATGAATATTTATTAGTTTATAGTGTTATAATATAGATGCACTTCAAAGGAAAAGACCTGGATTACATATGAATAACAATTTAGGCAAAAGCATCTCTTGGAGATTCTGGTCCCACAGCCCAAGATTCTCGATGAGACAGTCTATTTCCAAGTGGCCCAGAAAGCAAGGGCTTCTTCAGGTAAGAGGTAGGAGCCCTCATTTTTCCTGCTCCAGAGAACTATAAATACCCCAAGGGAGGATCTAGCACTTCCTATGCTTCCGCAAGAAACTTACATGTGTCACCAGATGTCACAATTTCAGATTTTCTTCCTTCTCGCTGTAATTCATTCTGGGGCTGAGGCAGAAGTGGTCTATAGCATCTTACTCTTTGTCCTATTTCATTTCTGCAATTTCAAGTCAGGTAGAATGGGCAGTAGAGGTGCCTGTGGCTGCAGTTGTCAAAGAAGCAAATGACCTGAGAGAGACCCTATCCACTACAGAGTGGAGTACTGGAATAGTTACCTAAAACTGGACTAGCTTAATCTAAATCAGAGCACTTGCCAGTTTTATTAAGATACAAATGATATACCATTGGAATGTTCATACAATAGTATGTGCAGTAGATTTTCTTCCTGTCTTTCTTTTGGCAGAATGGACTGGATGCCTAAGAGTAACTTAAACAGTAAGTGTGAATGGCTTCCAGCGTTCCACCACATTGAATATGCAATTGGATTTTGCACTTTGCAACTTGGCTTGTATACTGTTCTTTCTCTCCCTCTTTTGCTCTCTCAAGCATAGAGAGGCATAGGCAAGCATAGTGCAGGTGCCTTTGGATTTATTTGGAAGGAATCCCAAGTGTTTTTGTCAGCTTGGCATAGTGAGGCCTTGAAAATAAAATCCCATCAGAGTCAGACATTGAAAAAACAAGAAATCACCAGGAAAAATATTTATTATTCAGTTAAAGCCTTTGATCTGACTTATTCTAAATATGACCCCCACATTAGGTCTTAGGCACTGACTAAACACAAATAAGAGCACAGATGGGTTTTTATTCCTAAACTATTTGGGGGTGGGGGGAGAAGGAACAATTCTGTAGCACAAATATTTACCAAGTACGGACATCATTTACAACCTCCTCCCCCCCAAAAAAATAACAGAACTTTAAATATGTACTTCCGCAATAATGTTTTGGTGTATATTTTTCCGAGCAGCCTCTACTTAAAGCAAAATTCTAAATCAAAGAAATTTTGGCATAAGTAAACTATTCTTTCTGTGATGGTTTAGAAGCATAGTCTGAACCACACAATTTATCTACCACATGCAGAAGGTGGTGTGAAAGCCAGCATCTTGATAAACACAAGGCACTAGGATGACCAGATAGTAAATGTGAAAAATTGGAACAGAGGGTAGGGGGTGATAGGAGCCTATATAAGAAAAAGACCCAAAAATTGGTACTGTCCCTATAAATTCAGGATATCTGGTCACCCTACAAGACACTGAACTGAGGACCTCTAGAGGTAAAGAGATGAGCTGCTACAGCTTGACTGAAACAGCCAAGACTCTCTAGGTGGGGCTGTTACAGACTTGTACTCTGTGGATTGGGCTCAGTGGGAGGAGCTGGGACATACTCAACAGTGCGTTACAAAGGCATTAAAGCAGTTGCCTCATCCTCGTGTGGGCGTGATTGTGCATGTGTTTGAACTGATCACCAATCTGAAGTGTAAGCTGAGGATGTTGACTGCAACTTCTTTTTAAGTAGGCATATTTGACTTAGTAGATCACCAAGGGATTGATTCATTCAATGGGGTTACTCATAGAATAAGACACCACTTTGTGTAGGGAAGACTGGCAGAACTGGGCCTTAAACCAGATTTAGAGCTTCTCTTAGAATTGTCTGAGGTAGTCAAAAAATAGTGGAGGGGGGGGAAAAAAGAACCAATAGACATAAATCGATCTAATTTTCAGTTCCTTTGCACTTTCATATCTAAGAGAACTTCAAAAAAGTCTTTGAGGAAGTCCCTCACAGGAGGTTTTTAGAGTAATTCAATTCTAGTAGGATAGGAGGAAACGTTCTGTTGTGAATTAGATATGGTACAAGAGAGCCAAGATAAAGAAAAAGGAAGTAATTTACCTTATGGTAAATGGAATCCTTCAATATATGTGGTCCCTATTTGGATTTCATGCCTGTGCCTCATGTACCTGAGTCCAATAAATTATTGCAAGCAGTGTCTATTGATACATGCTTATGCCTCTGCTTTCCTTGTGCTTCGTACCAAGGTTATAAGAGGTGAAGCATACTGCCTCTCCAGTTCCTCCTTTACCATGAATAGAGTCGTGATCCAAAGCAGAGAGGAAGGAGGGTGGATAATGGAATACATATAGGGAGCGCACATCTCAAAGAACTCCAATTGCAACAAGGTAAGTAACTTTCCTTTTCTTCAAGTGCTGTTCCCTATGTGTATTCCATAGTAAGTGCCTGACAAGTGATACTGAGAGAGTAGGAGGATATGAGGAAGCAGGTATGATAACTGCTTATTGGAACGATTGCCCCAAAGGATGTGCCAGTAGAGGAGTCCTCATGAATGGAAATCCATCTAGCTGCCCTGTAAATGTCAAACAAGGCTACCTTTTCAAGTGATGCCACTGTGGCCCCTTGTGCCCTTGTGGAGAACCCTTACCCTGTGCAGGGGAGGAATCTTTGCAAACTAGCAGGGTAGGATATAGCAGATATCCACCGAGAAGACACATCAGAACAATCTAAGGTCAAGTTATTGCAATAAACAGTCTAGGTGACTTTCTGATCAGTTTCATTCTCTGCAGGTAGAATGATAATGCTCATCGTAGGTCATCTGTCTACTGGAACACAAACCCTCTCCCTGACTGAGTCTAAGATTGCTCCTGTAAATTCTGTATTCTGCAGGATAGACTTTTCCAAATTCACACAGACTCTTTGGGATGATGGAAGCTGAAGCAGCAAAGAGGTTGATGCAAGGGCTTCTAGATGTGTCCTGCCAATGAGAAGTCAGTCATCTAAATACAGGAAGACAATGTAGCTGCTTCATCTGAACCATGCTGCTACTACTGGAAACACTTGGGAGAAGAACTTGGGTGGGGTAGCTAAACCAAATGGAAGCACCCTTTGATAGTGGTCAAGATCCACCATAAACCTGAGGAATATTTTGTGGATGGAGTGAATGTCTACGTGAAAGTATGCGTCTTTCATATCAAGAGCTGTGAACCATGTGTTCTTTTCCATGGATGGTATTATCAAAACCAGTGTAACCATATGAAATTTGTGACTAAAAACACCAAGTTGATACAGATCAAGAATGGATCTCCACCCTCCCTTCTTTTTGAGAGCTCGGAAATATTTGAAATTTAACCTGACTGGTATTCTTTGTATTTACAGTTCTTGGTCTTTCGACTTCGGTAGTATTGCTGGTGATGATGACGTTGGTGTGGAGTCTGATACTAATGGAGCTCTGCTCGTTAGCCTTTTTATCATGGCCTGGGGACTTAGGACAATCTGTCTTTGGGAGCTGGATGCAAAGGCCTGTCTGACTTGGAGAGGGTTGGATCCATCCTCTTTAGAGTTGCAGCCATGTTAGTCTGTATCCGCAAAAAGAACAAGAGTACTTGTGGCACCTTAGAGACTAACAAATTTATTTCACCATAAGCTATCCAAAGAAGTGAGCTGTAGCCCACAAAAGCTTATGCTGAAATAAATTTGTTAGTCTCTAAGGTGCCACAAGTACTCCTGTTCTTTTTGTCCTCTTTAGAGTGGATTTAGAGGGGGATCTCCTGTTGCGAGCACATTCTATGTCTGGGACCATGAACTTTTCCAATGAGAAATAAAATGTAGGTGCCTGACACCTAACTCCATACATATGGCCTGATTTTTGTAGACATTGAGCATTCTTGGCTCCCATCTCAGTGCTAATCAAATATAAACTGGAGCACTTCATGGTAGTAACTTGTTTGCAAAGGGCTTGAAATGTGCTTTTATTGCCTGCTTGTGTTACAGATGTTAGCAAAATTACCCAGGGTACAAATAGATACATTGGGCCTGATTTTCTTCTTGCTTACAATGGTGTAAATCAGAAATAGCTCTGGTAAAGTCAATTGACTGGTGTAAAACTTTGGGTTTACACTGTTGTAAAACCTCAGAGTGGAGAATCAGGACATTCAGTGAGTAAATTAGATTTTTTGAAAATTAATTCTACTAATCTAGTTTCCCCTTGTGAAATAAGAAAATTCTAGCACATATTAAAAACCATATGTTTTTGCTTGTATATTATCTACCCTGAGATCATTAGTATCTCAGAATATCAACATACATGGTAAATTTCAAGATTCTATTGGAAAACTAGGGGACATTTACTTTTCAAATGACAATCTTAAATTCTTAATAGATTAGCAGGAATTCAAGGCTGACTGATAATCCTTCAGGATGCTAAATTCTGTATGTCATGCTGGTTTGTATTTCTTTTTAAATAATCAAAACAAATTTTTGAAACTAAACTCAAATCCTTTTTAATACCATGATTTGGAGAGGTCAAAATCCTTCGTTGGTAGAGGCAAGATAAATGTTTAATGAAAATATTTTATTTCTCTGCCCAGCACACCCAACTTCATCAGCTGTATCTTTAAGGGTAGAATTAGGTGAGGCTGCAATAAAGTCCAAGATTAAACTTTAACAAAATGATTTATTGGGCAAAAAGAGTCTGGGTGGATTAAATCTCTCAGTTAAATGCCACCACAAAACTGTGCAATCTTTTTTGAATGTGGACTTGTATAGCTGGTTTCCAAATACTAGGAGTCTGCTTTTTAAAAATAGCTTGAGACATTTATGGTTTCAGCAGAATCAGACTCCTTTAAAAGCTGTTACATTTCTTTGTACATGTCTCCCATAGATAAGCTTATAAAATGAGCATGCAGCTATTCACTGTGATAAGAGCTTTTCTTGGTTTTATCACTTGAAAGCATCTTTAGGCCCAGAAATGTACTTGTTAAATTAGGATACCGACATTTTTAGATTGACCAACCCTAAGGCTTATGCTCCAGAAAATAGCTATTCAAGAATCAAATAATAAAAGATCAAAAACCTTCAGCAGTGGATCTCACATGTGTATATGAAATAAATATAAAAGTAAAAAAAGTGAATATTTATGTTGTAATTACTACTTTTTAAAAAAATCTTTCAAAGGCAAGTGACTAATCCCAAAATGGTGAGTTTATTTTAACATGGATAATTATTGAATTAGTCAACACAAATTCTGCTCAAGACCCAGCCCTAACTCTCCTTATTTACCATCCTGAAATGATTTTTCTTAAAGTTAAGAAAGTTTAGTCAAATAGTAAATGCAAGTGGCTTTTACTGTTTTAAAATTGAAATTTACCCTATTTTTAATTTTATATTGTGTTTTAATATTTAATAATAATGTTTGGTTTTCACTTGGAGACTCACAAAGGCCTCTATTGTTCCTCCCATGCACTCACAAGGGGGTAGTCTCATAGAAGAACTTGCTGAATTGGAGCCAAAAAAATAAGTTTTACTACTCTCCCTACATTACTGTCTTCCCCAACCCCCCAAGAATTATTACAGACTGTAGGGTAAGTTTACTAATGATGTGGTTCTGGATGCACTGTGAGAAGCTGGACATACCAATACAGGGAAGAGCTGGATAAGTCTGAAGAAAATTGATTCAGTCATAGTGTTTTTCAGTGTATCTGAGAAACAGTTTTTTAACACCCAGCCAACCATAACTCATGTCCACTTTGATTATACTAGATGCACGGTATCAGCCTGCACATTTTGGGGAGGGTTAGTAAGATGATTCTAACTAAAACTGCTGCCCAGCTACTGGTGCTAGGAAGGAGCAATTGTCCAAGTAATCTGGAGGCTCCACAAGCTTTTGTGCATGCTAGTGAATTGTAACAATTTTCAAACACTTAACCCCGTGGAAACTAAGATAGAAAGGTTAAATGATTTGAGCATAGTCTCTTTTCTGATAGTGGCTCAAGCCTCCTTCCTGGGGTTTCTGACTTGTAATGGTTTCTCTCCTCCCCTCACATAGGTTGGAACCTGGTTTATTTTTTGTGACACTTGGTGCCTCCAATCCTCACTGTGTTCAAGGTACAAAGGGTATTGCCCCTTGGGAAAGAGAATAATGCTACCACTTCTGGCGGGAGTATAAAACCCAGTACACAAGAAACAAAGTACATCAACACAATCCTCATCAAAGAAATGACACACCCCAGTATAACAAAGTGGGACTTTACTGGGAGCAGGAAAATAGGATCCAGAGAAGGAAAGGGTGATTAACTAATAAGTACTAAAAAATAACAAATCAAATTCCCTACCTCCCAACACTCATTATCCCAACCTCCTGCTCCCTCCTTGGCACCTTCCCAGGCCAATGGTGCACAGAGGATGAGTCTGGAAATGCATGCTGCAGCACTGAGAATGCTGGCTGGCTTAAACAAGAGCAATAAAAGGTCCCCTGACAACATCTTCCCCCTTGTGTGGTGGAAGGTCCTCTCCTGTCTGGCTGGTTCAGAGTCCCATGGAAGACTAGGCTGGCTCTCAATAGATGGTGCTACATCTGATTTCTGCCATTCTGAGTGCTGATCGCTGCAGGCTTGGAACTGCCTGGCCTATGCACTAGATTCCACAGCAATGCAAAGTCTCCTTGTGTGGGGAGGAAGATTTCATCAGAGACTCCCTGAACTGTTCCACTTCCTTCCCAGTGAGTCCCAACTCAAAGCTCAAAACTGAAACTAGTCTCTTAGTCAGGCTGGCCCATTCCACTGAGGGACTCAGCACTCCCAGCTCATTACCAGTTCAGCAAACTGCTTGTCCATATCGACTCATGCAGAAGCCTCCCTATTGGGCTCAGCAGGAGTTTCTAGTCTATTCTGCCCCCACCCCTGGCTCCAAGCATGCAGGTAAAATTGTATCAGAGGGCTCTGGTAGCCATTATTAGTGTAGTCCAAAGGGTAGGACTTCCTAAAGTCCAGAGTTCCAGGAGCTGAACAGAAAGAGTTAATATCAGAGCTCATATCACAGTGGATTGGTGCTTTGATCTAAGTCCCATTTAATTAACTTAAGGAGGAGAAAGATTACTTGGTACAGAGGGCCAGAGAATTCATTCCAGGCATAGGGGAGAAATCGTGGTACTGGGAGAAAGACGAAAAAACAGTGTAAAGGGAAACAAAATTGAAAGCATGCAGGGCCCAACTGGGGTAACATTGGGTATTGGAAGGCGATGAGAGCCAAGATTTGTGTTAATATTTGTTATTTATATAGCACCAACAAAGTGCTTGGTGCTTTTGTAGGCTGGGGCAGAGCTGTGTAAAACTTTGATAATAAAAACAGGCATCTGAATTTGCTGCAGAAGGAGATATGAAGCCAGACCACATGAGATATAAATGGAATAGCTAGTTCAGAACCAGGCAGAGAGATTTCCAGAGCTCGTGTTGGCATTATTAGTATAGACTGATTCTTGTGTAGCTTCTGTTTAAATCATTCAGCCCAGTTGCATACTTTGTGTTCTTCTTCGAGTGATTGCTCATATGCATTCCAGTTAGGTGTGTGCGCGCCGCGTGCACATTTGTCGAAGAAACTTTTACCCTAGCAACACTCGGCGGGTCGGCTGGGCGTGCCCTGGAGTGGCGCCATTATGGCACCTAATATATACCCCAGCCGACCCGGCCACCCTTCAGTTCCTTCTTACCTCCCATGTCGGTCGTTGGAACAGTGGAGTGCGGCTTCGCTGACCTCCACCTTCCCTAGCTACTTGTAGTCTCTTCTAGTTATATTCGTAGTATAGTTTACTGTTATTGTATATATATAGTTCATAGTTATAGTTGTTAATTAGTAAGTGTTGCGGGGTTCGGGGGTTAGCCCCTTCCCCGCACCCGGTGCTGGAGCTCATGCCTGGCTCACCAGGTTTCAAGCAGTGTTCGACCTGTCATAGGCCGATGCCGACAGGAGATCCCCACGACTCCTGTTTGAAGTGCCTAGGGGAATCGCACTTATCGGCTAAGTGCCCAATTTGCAAGGCTTTTAAGCCAAGGACAAAAAAGGAGTGGGACAATAGATTGAAGCAGCTCCTGATGGAAGCGGCCCTGATACTGTCGCCCTCGGCACCAAGCACGAGCCAGTCTGTGAGCAAAGGCACCCCTACGGCACCGGGTGTCGCCGGTACGCCTAAGGATTCCCGGCACCGACCACCACCGGCACCGAAATTGACCCCACGCCGCTCCCTCTCCCCAAGGTCGAAGACGGCGAAGGGTCAGACGACAACGCCAGTGTTGCAGCCACAGACTGCACCTAAGGCTGACCACCCGGCACCGATAACTGCCACGGCACAGCCAAAACTGGTGCCATCGACTCCAGCTCCATAAGGGCAGTTGAGTCCGGCACCCGACAGCTCCCCGGCATCGGCCGTGGTAGAGCTCACCTTACCATCGACTCCGGAGACTTTCTCCGCGGTGAGGGACTTGATTGCCATCACTGAAGCGGCACCCCCCCTACCCCCGGCACCGCCGGTGCAGGTACTGCAGTCCCTGGGCAAGCCGACCCTAACCAGACCGCCGTCGATCAGCGTAGGGGACCGGCACCGATCAAGATCACGGTCCCACCGCCGCTCTGAGTCGAGACGTCGCTCCCGATCTCGACGTCACTCTCGGTCTCGGCACCGATCCTCGCCACGGCACCGATTGGGCTCTCGGCACCAGTCAGGCTCTCGGCACCGGTCAGTCTCTCGCTCACCAACACGCTACTCGCGGTACCGCTCCAGCTCCCAGCACCGTACCAAGCACCGTACCTCCCGGAGCAGATCAGGGTGTAGAGACTCAAGATCCCGGTTGACCTCCCGGCACCGGGCTGGTCGCAGGTCCCGGTCTCGCTCTCGGTACCGCTATGAGTACCGGCACCGGTCCCCACGATCAAGAGGTGCAAGATCGGTCAGGACTTCGGCTCCAGGTTTTTCTGCTCCACCTTGGCCGTCCAGACACACATCCGCATCCTCCCAGGTGGACAGCTACTACGACTGGGGCCGGGATACAGAGGTACCGGTGGGGGTGTTCCAGGACTCTCGGCTGCAGGACATGGGACCTCAGCAGTGGTCCTTCTGGACACCCTGGGCGTACCACCAAGCCCAGGGTGCTCCTCTGGTCCAGACCCGCTCTGCTGCCTCAGAACATCGGGCACCAGAGGCCACCATTTCCCGCCCCCCCGCGGTTGAGTCAGAAGAGCAAGTCACACATCCTCTGGACTCCCTGGGGCATCTGGAGCAGGAACCGTCCCAGGAGCAGGAGGCCGCCCAAGACCCCCTCATTCCCGGGGTATCTTCCTCTTCCTCACTGGATGAGGCTGTGGCAGGGACCTCATCATCAGGGCCCCCGCCAATAGACCTCAGGGCCCATCAGGACCTCCTGCGCAGAGTGGCCCTCAACATCAACCTCCCAGTGGAGGAGGTCCCGGAAGTCGAGGACCCTGTGGTGAGCATCCTCACCGCTGATGCTTCCACCCAGGTCGTGCTGCCGTTCATCAAGACCATCCAGGCCACAGCTGACACCCTCTGGCAGTCTCCAGGCTCCATTCCACTGACGGCAAAGGGTGAGAGAAAGTACATGGTACCCTCTCGGGGGTACAAGTAATTCTACGTCCATCCTCCTCCCTCCTCCTTAGTTGTCCAGTCGGTCAATGAAAGGGAACGACATGGCCAGCAGGCACCGGCCCCGAAGTCTAGAGAGGCCAGACGAATGGATCTCCTGGGTCGTAAGGTGTACTCTGTGGGGGCCCTACAGCTCCGTGTGGCCAACCAACAGGCTCTACTGAGCCGATATAACTATAACACTTGGGCTGAAGTGGGTAGGTTCTCCGAGCTGGTACCCCCGGACTCACGCCAGGAGTTCAATGCATTCCTGGAGGAGGGCAAGAAAGTGGCCAGGACCTCTCTCCAGGCCTCCCTGGACGCGGCTGACTCGGCAGCCAGAACCTTGGCCTCGGGGATTACCATGAGGCGCATCTCCTGGCTCCAGGTCTCTAATCTGCCTCCGGAACTACAGTACACCATCCAGGACTTACCCTTTGATGGCAAGGATTTGTTCTCGGAGAAGACCTATCCCAGGCTGCAGAGCCTGAAGTATAACAGAGTCATCGTGCGCTCGCTGGGGATGCATACCCCCGTAACCCAGCGTAGACCCTTCAGGCCCCAAACTCACCGCCCGTATTTTCCACCTCGCCAGAGGCAGGACCTCAATAGAAGGTACGGGTGGGGCGGCCACAGACGCCAGTCCGGTTCCTAAGGAGGCCAAAACCAGGAACCTTCTAAGGCACCACCGGGCCCCAAGGCCAACTTTTGAAGGTGCGCCCGGGGACGGCGTACCAGCCTCAGAACAGGATCCTCTCCCTCCCTTCTCCAACCGCCTCTCCTGCTTCCTCCCAGCGTGGTCCCAATTAACATCAGACCTTTGGGTTCTGCGCACAGTGAAGCAGGGTTACCACCTCCAATTTGCTTCATCTCCGCCCTCCCATCCCCCATCCCGGTCCCTCTTCAGGGACCCCTCTCACGAGCAAGCCCTCCTACAGGAGGTCCAATCTCTCCTCGCTGCAGGAGCTAAGAAGGGGGTACCTTTCGACGAGAGAGGAAAGGGGTTTTATTCCCGATATTTTCTGATCCCCAAGTCCAAGGGAGGCCTCAGACCTATCCTAGACCTGTGCGGACTCAACAAATGGATGCTCAAGCTGAAGTTCCGCATGGTCTCCCTGGGAACGATTATCCCATCACTGGATCCTGGAGACTGGTATGCTGCCCTCGACATGAAGGATGCATACTTCCATATTGCCATCTTTCCACCACTCAGGAAGTGCCTTCGCTTTATGGCCAACCACCAGCACTTCCAATTCACAGTCCTCCCCTTCGGCCTCTCCACGGCCCCGAGGGTGTTTACGAAGTGCATGGCCGTCGTTGCCGCTCACCTGTGCCGGCAACAGATACATGTGTTCCTGTATCTGGACGACTGGCTCCTCAAGGGGTCCTCTCAGTCTCAGGTACAGCAGCACATCAATGTAGTTACGGACCTATTCTCCCGGTTGGGGCTACTCCTCAACACCGAGAAGTCCACCCTGGTCCCCACGCAGAGGCTGGACTTCATAGGGGCAACGCTGGACTCCACTCAAGCCAGGGCCTACTTGCCTCAGCCCCGCTTCCAAGCGACCATATCGATCATACAGAGCTTACAGGCCCCCCCGATCACCTCAGCTCGCACCTGTCTCGGACTCCTGGGGCATATGGCCGCATGTACTTAAGTGACAAAGTATGCCAGGCTCCGCATGAGACCCTTCCAAACGTGGCTCCATTCGGTCTTCCACCCGGGCAGGGACCCTATAGACGTCCTGGTGACAGTTCCCCCCAGCCCCCTCCGCTCCCTCGATTGGTGGCTAACTCCTTCCCTGGTATGCGCAGGGATGCCGTTCCATCCACAGCTGCCATCGATGACCTTAACGACGGATGCGTCATCCCTCGGTTGGGGGGCCCACCTAGGTCACCTGTGTACCCAGGGCCTTTGGTCGTCCCAGGAGCTGACACTCCATATAAACGTCCGCGAGTTGAGGGCAGTCCGCCTTACCTGCCAAGCGTTTCAACAACGCCTGCACGGCCATTGTGTTTCGGTGTTCACGGACAACACAACGGCCATGTACTACATCAACAAGCAAGGAGGGACCTGCTCGTCTCTCCTGTGTCAGGAGGCCATTCGACTCTGGGACTTCTGTATAGCCCAGTCGATAGATCTAGTGGCGTCCTTCCTTCCGGGGGTCCGGAACGCTTTGGAGGATCGGCTCAGCCGGTCCTTTCTATGTCACGAGTGGTCAATAAGACTGGACGTCATCCATTCACTCTTCCGGAGGTGGGGATTTCCCCGCATAGACCTGTTCGCCTCCCGCACGAACAGGAAGTGCCAGGAGTTCTGCTCTTTTCAGAGTCTCTCCCCGGGGTCGATCACGGACTCATTCCTCCTGTCCTGGAGGCACCACCTGTTGTATGCCTTCCCTCCGTTTCCCCTGGTTCACAAGGTCCTGTTGAAGCTCCGCAGGGACAAAGTGCATCTGATCCTGATCGCACCTGCGTGGCCCAGACAGCACTGGTTCACCACCCTGCTAGATCTGTCCGTAGATGCCCCAGTTCCCCTCCCTCTCCTCCCAGACCTGATCACACAGGACCATGGCAGGCTTCGTCACCCAGACCTGCGAGCTCTCCACCTCACGGCGTGGCTCCTGCGTGGCTAAACGCAGCAGAGTTGAGCTGTTCCATGCCGGTTCAGCATGTTCTCCTCAGCAGCAGGAAGCCTTCCACCCGCTTCATGTACTTGGCAAAGTGGAAACGCTTCTCTTGCTGGTGCGCAACTCAGGGCGTTACTCCTTCAGATGCCTCGATCCCCACAGTCCTAGACTACCTCTGGTACCTTAAGCAGCAGGGCCTAGCGACATCCTCTCTGAAGGTGCACTTAGCGGCCATATCCACTTTCCAGCCAGGCGAGGGCGGCCACTCCGTGTTCTCCCACCCCTTGGTCTCTCGGTTCATTAAGGTCCTAGAGCGTCTCTGTCCCTCCGTACGTCACCCTTCCCCTACCTGAGATCTTAACTTGGTCCTAACCAGGCTCATGCTCCCGCCATTTGAGCCGCTAGCGACTTGCTTGCTCCTGTACCTATCTTGGAAAACAGTGTTCCTGGTGGCCATTACATCGGCCAGGCACGTCTCCGAACTAAGAGCTCTCACGGTGGACCCTTCATACACTGTTTTCCGTAAAGACAAGGTACAGCTGCGTCCTCATCTGGCGTTCCTCCCTAAGGTTGTGTCTGCCTTCCACACCAACCAGGACATCTTCCTCCCAGTCTTCTTTCCAAAGCCCCACTCTTCTCAGCGGGAGCAGCAGCTACACTCCTTAGATGTACGCAGGGCACTCACCTTCTACATTGAGCATACAAAGCCATTCCGAAAGTCTCCCCAACTGTTTGTGGCAGTCGCGGAACGGATGAAAGGCCTGCCAGTCTCTTCCCAGAGTATCTCCTCCTGGGTGACTGCTTGCGTTCGCACATGCTGTGACCTAGCTCATGTCCCTTCGGGCCACCTTACGGCGCACTCTACTAGAGCTCAAGCGTCATCAACCGCCTTCCTGGCGCGCGTACCTATCCAGGAGATATGCCGTGCAGCGACCTGGTCATCGGTCCACACCTTCACCTCGCAGTACGCGCTGGTCCAGCAATCTAGAGATGATGCAGCCTTTGCCGCAGCGGTTCTGCATACCGCCACATCTCACTCCGACCCCTCCGCCTAGGTAAGGCTTGGGAATCACCTAACTGGAATGCATATGAGCAATCACTTGAAGAAGAAAAGACGGTTACTCACCTTTGTAACTGTTGTTCTTCGAGATGTGTTGCTCATATCCATTCCAAACCCACCCTCCTTCCCCACTGTCGGAGTAGCCGGCAAGAAGGAACTGAAGGGTGGCCGGGTCGGCCGGGGTATATATTAGGTGCCATAGCTGCACCACTCCAGGGGGCACCCAGCCGACCCGCCAAGTGTTGCTAGGGTAAAAGTTTCTCTGACGAACGTGCACGCGGCGTGCACACACCTAACTGGAATGGATATGAGCAACACATCTCGAAGAACAACAGTTACAAAGGTGAGTGACCGTCTTTTACTCTAGCAGAGCAAAAGGGACTTAAAAATGCCCTGTGTGGACGCCTGAAAATTCTTCTGGTGTTAGGGAATTCCTGAGTTGTGTAATGCCAGTGTAGCTAGATTGACCCATCCTGTCCTGGCCCTGCATGGTATGGGGTGGGGGGTTGGAGGGAGGGGAGAGATGCCAGGGCATAAAAGAGTTTGTCTGGAGTGTGCTGCACTCTGGCAATCCTCACTGGTATAAAGATCCCTAAGGGGTATACAAGATGAACCTCTACTGCTCTGAATGTCAGGTGCGGATATCAGTAATCTGCCTAGGGAGGCTGGTCCATAGGGACCTGAGGAATGAGGCTGTGACACTGAGCCAGTGAGGGTTAAACAACCAGCAGGCTAAGTGACCCAAAATCAACCTTTAAGGACATATTAGAAAAGTATTGAAATAATAATCAGGGCCATTCCTTGTAGATAGTTATCAAAGCCATATTAAATGGATGAGTGTTCTGTACTGTTAGAGAATGAAACATAAATACTAATTGTATTTGTCTGTGTTTACCTATATCTTGTTAGAAGATTCACAATGTGAGCTAATTAGTAGATGCTAATACAAGTACAGTAGTGCAATCTCTTTATTGTGAAAATGCAACTTACAAATGTACATTTTTTGTTACATAACTGCACTCAAAAACAAAACAGTGTAAAACTTTAGAGCCTTCAAGTCCACTCAGTCCTACTTCTTGTTCAGCCAATCACTAAGACAAACAAGTTTGTTTGCATTTATAGGAGATAATACGGCACTCTTCTTCAGGGGTGGCTCTAGGTATTTTGCCGCCTCAAGCACGGCAGGCAGGCTACCTTTGGTGTCTTGCCTGCGGGAGGTCCCCGGTCCCGCGGATTTGGTGGCACGCCTGCGGGAGGTCCGCTGAAGCCGCGGGACCAGCGGATCCTCCGCACACATGCCGCCGAAGGCAACCTGCCTGCTGCCCTCGCGGCGACTGACAGAGCACCCCCTGTGGCTTGCTGCCCCAGGCACGCGCTTGGCATGCTAGTGCCTGGAGCCACCCCTGCTCTTCTTATTTACACTGTCACAAGAAAGAGAGAATAGCCATTTGTATGGCAGTTTTGTAGCAAGCATTGTAAGGTATTTACATACCAGATATGGTAAACATTTGCCCCTTCATGCTCTCTTTTACCTGCACTCTGC
Source organism: Gopherus flavomarginatus (assembly GCF_025201925.1). Classification (NCBI taxonomy): domain Eukaryota; kingdom Metazoa; phylum Chordata; order Testudines; family Testudinidae; genus Gopherus; species Gopherus flavomarginatus. The sequence goes on along the minus strand of NC_066620.1, from coordinate 168,847,746 downwards.
CATGTATTTCATATTATAGCAGTCTCAGATGATGACCCAGCACATGTTCATGTTAAGAACACTTTCACTGCAGATTTGACAAAACGCAAAGAAGGTACCAATGTGATATTTCTAAAGATAGCTACAGTGCTCAACCCAAGGTTTAAGAATCTGAAGTGCCTTCCAAAATCTGAGAGAGAGGAGGTGTGGCGCTTGCTTTCAGATGTCTTAAAAGAGAAACACTCCCATGTAGAAATTACAGAACCCAAAACAACAACCTTCTGCTGGAGACATCTGACTCATATAGTGAAAATGAACATGCATTGGTCCACACTGTTTTGGATTGTTATTGAGCAGAACCCGTCATCAGCATGGACACATGTCCACTGGAGGAGTGGTTGAAGCATGAAAGGACATATGAATCTTTAGCGCATCTGGCACGTATATATCTTGGAACGCTGGCTATTACATTGCCATGAGAATGCCTGTTCTCACTTCCAGATAACACTGTAAACAAGAAGCAGGCAGCATTATCTCCTGCAAATGTTAACATACTTGTTTGAGCGATTGGCTGAACAAGGAGTAGGACTGAGTGGACTTGCAGGCTCTAAAGTTTTACATTGCTTTATTTTTGAATGCGCTATTTTTTGTACACAATTCTACATTTGTAAGTTCAACTTTCATGATAGAGATTGCACTACATTACTTGTATTAGAAGAATTGAAAAATAAAAAATCTTTTTTTTTACAGTGCAAATACTTGTAATCAAAAATAAATATAAAGTGAGCACTTTACACTTTGTATTCTGTGTAGTAATTGAAATCAATATATTTGAAAATGTAGAAAACATCCAAAAATTTAAATAAATGGTATTCTATTATGTTTAACAGTGCGATTAATCGAACAATTAATCACAATTAATTTTTTTAATCACATGATTAATCACGATTAATTTTTTAATCACTTGACAGCCCTAGTGATTACATTTGAGTAATTCATTATTTTACTTATTTAGAAACCATTTTAGATGTAGAAACATATGCAGTGCCTTCTTATTCTTTTTTTAGCTGAGAGCTGCCAAAATGATTCAGCTAACCACGAAAACTATGAAAGGAAAAAAATCATTTTTTGTCATATGAAAAAAAGATTATTTACATAGTAAAATAAGAGGCTTTATAGACAGGGTCACCCATCAACTGGAGATAAAGGAAGGAAGGAAGGTTTAAGATGTAATTTAAATAGGAGTGGGGAAAATGAAATAGATGGGACAGAACAAACAAAAGCACAAACCCTTTGTGAATTGTGGGGAGTGGACAGAAACGAATCAGACTAAAGTAATTGGGAGATTAGATGGATCTGAGGTGACTGGAGAGAACCATAGAAAATTCTGAAAACCAGTAGGACAGCTTTGAATTGGACATTGAAATAGATCAAAAACTGCTAAATAGTGGTGGGGAATGGAGATAAATAAAAAACATTTAGGCCTGGTCTACACTGAAAGTTATTCCAGTATAACTATTAGTTAGAAGTGTGATTATTTCTTTTTTTTTTACTGATACTGTTAATCAATACAAGCCATAGTCTGGATGCAGTTATGCTAGTATAAAAGTGACTTCCTCATGGAGATAATTATATCAGAATAAAAGACCATTATAACTGTTTCCAGACTAGGGAGAATATCCCACTTTAACTGGAAGTACAACTTTCTAGTGTAGACAAAGCTTTAGACAAGGCATATAATTATTTTGAAAGAGACTGTTGCATATATAAGTATAGTTACAGGATTTATTAGTAAGAATTAGCAAACTAACAACATTTTAACTTGAGAACTTCCTTAACTAAGATCTCTCTCTTTCTCTGAAGGGCATCCATCATAATATATAAGCACTAATGTTTGAGAGCATTTTGCAGACTAGCAGTTTGCAAACCATTGGTCTAATACAAAGAGCTTCGCCAGTTGCAGCAATGGAGGAAGTGCTTGTCATAAACAGATAGCTAAGGGTTAATGTTCTTTTACCTGGAAAGGAGTAACCTGAAATACCTGACCAGAGGACCAATCAGGAAACAAGACTTTTTCAAATCTGGGTGGAGGGAAGTTTGTGTGTGAGTCCTTTGTTTTTGGTCTTCTGCCTGTACTGTCTTGGCTATGAGAGGATTTTTCTGCCTCCTGTTTTTCTAATCTTCTGTTTCCCAGTTGTAAGTACAAAAGATAAGATAGTGATTTATACGGTTTTTATTTTATATTTACATGTGTATAGTTGCTGGAATGTGTTAAATTGTATTCTTTGTGGATAAGGCTGTTTATTCATATTTGTTTTAAGCAATTGACCCTGTATTTGTCACCTTAATACAGAGAGACCATTTTTATGTATTTTTTCTTTCTTTTTATATAAAGCTTTCTTTTTTAAGACCCGTTGGAGTTTTTCTTTAGTGGGGAACTCCAGGGAATTGAGTCTGTGCTCACCAGGGAATTGGTGGGAGGAAGAAGTCAGGGGGAAATCTGTGTGTGTTAGATTTACTAGCCTGACTTTGCATTCCCTCTGGGTGAGGGGGGAAGAGAGATTAGCTCTCAGTATTTCTGTTTTCCAGGACTGGAAATAGGGAGGGTGGAGTCCCTCTGTTTAGATTCACGGAGCTTGCTTCTGTATATCTCTCCAGCAACCCAGGGAGGGAACACCTGGAGGGGGGAAGGGAAATGGTTTATTCCCCTTTGTTGTAAAACTCAAGGAATTTGGGTCTTGGGGTCCCCAGGGAAGGTTTTTGGGGGGACCAGAGTGCCCCAAAACACTCTAATTTTTTGGGTGGTGGCAGCTTTACCAGGTCCAAGCTGGTAACTAAGCTTGGAGGTTTTCATGCTAACCCCCATATTTTGGACGCTAAGGTCCAAATCAGGGAATAGGTTATGACATGGTGGTAGCGGTGGGAAAGAGAAAAAGAGGCTACCTACAAAAGAGAGTTGGAACTCCTGAGAAAAACCCACCAACAGGCCATGGAATTAGAAAAGGCTAAGCAAAACACAGCCAATCCTAACAACCCTGCGCCAATGATTGTTCCACAGCACAGAAAATTTCCCACCTACAAGGCAGGTGATGACACTGAGGCCTTCTTGGAAAATTTTGAAAGAGCCTGTCTTGGGTACAGCATCCCTGAAGACCAGTACATGGTAGAATTGAGGCCACAGCTCAGTGGACCTTTAGCAGAGGTGGCGGCTGAAATGACTAAGGAGAAAATGAACGACTATAAACTTTTTCAAACCAAGGCCAGATACAGAATGGGGATAACCCCGGATCATGCCCGTCGGCGTTTCAGAACCCAAAAGTGGAAACCAGATGTGTCATTTTCCAAACACGCCTACTACGTTGGGAAAAATTATGAGGCCTGGATATCAGGACACAATGTTAAATCCTTTGAAGAACTGCACCTCCTCATACAAATGGAGCAGTTCTTGAATGGTGTTCCTGAGGACATAACACGGTACATAGAAAATGGAAAGCCCAAAAATCTCACCGAGGCGGGGAAGATTGGAGCCAGATGGATGGAAGTGGCAGAAAGCAAGAAAGCTACTGTCAAGGGGAACGAATACCCCAGAGGGCACACCGACCATAAACCCTACAACCGAGGGCAGCCAAAAACCCCACCTACAACCCAAGTAAAGCCACAGATACTCTATTCTTCCACCTCACCAGTCTCCAGTAACTCACCTCGACCCAGTGACCCATCAGATGGAAGATGCTTTAAGTGTAATGAACTGGGACATATCAAGGCCAACTGCCCAAAGACCACCAGCCGAGTGCAGTTCATTACACCACCATCACACAAAAGATCCCCAGGCCCAGATGCTTCTCAAATACTCTTGGAGTGAAGGGACAATTTAAGAGTGGGCGAAAAGAAGGTTACTGCGTGGAGAGACACGGGGGCACAAGTGTCAGCTATCCACCAATCCTTTGAAGACCTCAAATTCATCAACCCAAAGGCCCAAGTGACAATTTACCCCTTCGTATCACAAGCTGTAGACTTGCCTACAGCTAAACTGCCTGTCCAGTACAAAGGCTGGTCAGAAATGTGGACTTTTGCAGTCTATGACAACTATCCCATCCCCATGCTACTGGGGGAAGACTTGGCCAACCAGGTGAAGCGGGCCAAGAGAGTAGAAATGGTTACACGTAGCCAAACCAGGCAAGCTTCCAGACCCATTTCTGTTCCTGAGCCGTCCACAGACGCCCCATCTGTGTTATCAGAGACCCAGACAGAGGTAGTGGACACAGATTCCATGCCAACCACTGAAACTGAAACAGCCACAGCACCTCCAGTCCCAGGCCCGGAACTGGAACAGCAACAGCAACCAGCACCAGCAAGTGCAACCACATCTTCAAACTCAACGCCAGAGGGCGCCAGCAAGCCAGAACTGGCAGAAGCAACAAACAGCCATACCCAAAAGGCTCAACCAGAGCCTGAGATACCCTCAGGTGCACCAGCGGAGAGCGGTTCACCAGCAACGGAAACAACCCCATCACCTACATCGCTTCCAGAGGGACCAAGCCCAAGTCCCCAGTCTGAGGAAGAACTGGTGACCCCAGCCTCAAGGGAACAGTTCCAGACTGAGCAGGAAGCAGATGACAGCCTTCAGAAAGCTTGGGCGGCGGCACGGAGCACCCCACCGCCTCTCATCTCTTCTAATCAATCCCGGTTTGTTATAGACCAAGGACTTTTATACAAGGAGATTCTTTCTGGTGGACACCGGAAAAAATGGCAGCCACAAAAACAGTTGGTGGTTCCAACTAAGTACCGGGGGAAGCTCTTAAGCTTAGCCCATGATCATCCCAGTGACCATGCTGGGGTGAACAGAACCAAGAACCGGTTGGGGAAGTCCTTCCACTGGGAGGGGATGGGCAAGGACGTTGCCAAATATGTCCGGTCTTGTGAGGTATGCCAAAGAGTGGGAAAACCCCAAGACCAGGTCAAGGCCCCTCTCCAGCCACTCCCCATAATTAAGGTCCCATTTCAGCAAGTAGCTGTAAATATTGTGGGTCCTTTTCCAAAAAAGACGCCCAGAGGAAAGCAGTACGTACTGACTTTCGTGGACTTTGCTACCCGATGGCCAGAAGCAGTCGCTCTAGGCAACACCAGGGCTAACACTGTGTGCCTGGCCCTAACAGACATTTTTGCCAGGGTAGGTTGGCCTTCTGACATCCTTACAGATTCAGGATCTAATTTCCTGGCAGGGACCATGAAAAAACTATGGGAAACTCATGGGGTGAACCACTTGGTTGCCACCCCGTACCACCATCAAACCAATGGCCTGGTGGAAAGGTTTAATGGAACTTTGGGGGCCATAATATGTAAATTCATCAACGAACACTCCAATAATTGGGACCTAGTGTTGCAGCAATTGCTGTTTGCTTACAGGGCTGTACCACATCCCAGTTTAGGGTTTTCACCGTTTAAACTTGTGTATGGTCACAAGGTTAAGGGGCCATTACAGCTGGTAAAGCAGCAATGGGAGGGGTTTACGCCTTCTCCAAAAACTAACATTCTGGACTTTGTAAGCAACCTACAAAGCACCCTCCGACACTCTTTAGCCCTTGCTAAAGAGAACCTAAAGAATGCTCAGAAAGAGCAAAAGGCCTGGTATGACAAACATACCAGAAAACATTCCTTCAAGGTAGAAGACCAGGTTATGGTCTTAAAGGCGCTGGAAAAATATGCAGTTGCCTACCTCGATGATGTGGCCATTTTTTCAAACTCCTGGCCCGAACACCTACTACACCTGAAAAAGGTCTTTGAGCGCATCAGGCAGGCCGAACTAACTGTTAAGGCCAAAAAGTGTCAGATAGGCCAAAACAAAGTAACTTACCTGGGGCACCAGGTGGGTCAAGAAACCATAAACCCCCTACAGGCCAAGGTGGATGCTATCCAAAAGTGGCCTGTCCCAAAGTCAAAGAAACAGGTCCAATCCTTCTTAGGCTTGGCCGGGTACTACAGGCGATTTGTACCACACTACAGCCAAATTGCTGCCCCACTGACTGACCTGACCAAAAAGACCCAGCCAAATGCAGTTAAGTGGACTAATGAGTGTCAAAAGGCCTTTACCCAACTTAAGGCAACGCTCATGTCTGACCCTGTGCTCAGGGCTCCGGACTTTAACAAGCCATTCCTAGTAACCACAAATGCATCTAAGCGTGGTATAGGAGCAGGTCTCATGCAGAAAGCAACGAATCACAACTTCCATCCTGTCGTGTTTCTCAGCAAGAAACTGTCTGAGAGGAAAAGTCACTGGTCAGTCAGTAAAAAGAAATGCTATGCCATTGTGTACGCCCTGGAAAAGCTACGCCCATATGTTTGGGGACAGCGGTTCCAGCTACAAACTAACCATGCTGCGCTAAAGTGGCTTCATACTGCCAAGGGGAACAACAAGAAACTTCTTCATTGAAGTTTAGCTCTCCAAGATTTTGATTTTAAAATTCAACACATTTCAGAAGCTTCTAACAAAGTAGCTAATGCACTCTCCCGTGAGAGTTTCCCAGACTCCAGTAGTTAAAAAGTGTTCTTAAAATGTAAAATTCTGTTAGTTATATACTTGGTGGTATATGTAAAGGTGCATGTGTTGTATTAATCTGTTTATTTTAAAGTTCTAGGAGGAAATCGCCGCCAGTGAGGTTCCCCACCTTCTGCAATTTGGGGGGCGTGTCATAAACAGATAGCTAAGGGTTAATGTTCTTTTACCTGGAAAGGAGTAACCTGAAACACCTGATCAGAGGATCAATCAGGAAACAAGACTTTTTCAAATCTGGGTGGAGGGAAGTTTGTGTGTGAGTCCTTTGTTTTTGGTCTTCTGCCTGTACTCTCTCGGCTATGAGAGGATTTTTCTGCCTCCTGTTTTTCTAATCTTCTGTTTCCCAGTTGTAAGTACAAAAGATAAGATAGTGATTTATACGGTTTTTATTTTATATTTACATGTGTATAGTTGCTGGAATGTGTTAAATTGTATCCTTTGTGGATAAGGCTGTTTATTCATATTTGTTTTAAGCAATTGACCCTGTATTTGTCACCTTAATACAGAGAGACCATTTTTATGTATTTTTTCTTTCTTTTTATATAAAGCTTTCTTTTTTAAGACCTGTTGGAGTTTTTCTTTAGTGGGGAACTCCAGGGAATTGAGTCTGTGCTCACCAGGGAATTGGTGGGAGGAAGAAGTCAGGGGGAAATCTGTGTGTGTTAGATTTACTAGCCTGACTTTGCATTCCCTCTGGGTGAGGGGGGAAGAGAGATTAGCTCTCGGTACTTCTGTTTTCCAGGACTGGAAATAGGGAGGGTGGAGTCCCTCTGTTTAGATTCACGGAGCTTGCTTCTGTATATCTCTCCAGGAACCCAGGGAGGGAACACCTGGAGGGGGGAAGGGAAATGGTTTATTCCCCTTTGTTGTAAAATTCAAGGAATTTGGGTCTTGGGGTCCCCAGGGAAGGTTTTTGGGGGGACCAGAGTGCCCCAAAACACTCTAATTTTTTGGGTGGTGGCAGCTTTACCAGGTCCAAGCTAGTAACTAAGCTTGGAGGTTTTCATGATAACACCCATATTTTGGACTCTAAAGTCCAAATCTGGGAATAGGTTATGACAGTGATATTGTAGACTGAAAGAACAGGAATACTTGTGGTACCTTAGAGACTGACCATCACATTTTTAACACTCTTTGGCCTGCTCAAGTTTCAGTTGACATGTTAGTAAAAATGTCCCTGCCATGTACACAATAGTGCTATCACCAGTCGTTCTGCAGCCGTGCTGGATCAATGGTGGGAGAAGGGCTGAAAAGTCCAGTGTAGACGAACTCTAGGAATATTTTTGTTAGGCTGTCAGCAGATTCTTTGGTGCTATTTAAAAATGCTGGAAGTAGAGCTCTTTTCCTGCAGCTCATAAATACCATATGTGACACATACACGTAAACAACAGATGAAGGAATTGTACTAATCCAGCTGCTTCTTAACACTGATTAGGTCTCTGAAACAATGACACAAACTCCTTCCTTCACAGACAGCTTCAGTTGGTACATTTTGAAAACTGACTTTGCCACCAAATGTAGATTGTGTTTATAATCAGTTTTTTGAACGCCATGCAAAATTGTTTCTGCAAATCAAAATTAACCAGGAAAAGAGACGTGTGACCTTTCACAAACAATAGCTTTCACAGTTCAATACATCCACCTATTGAACCCTCGCCTCCCCCATGTGTGGATTAAAGCACTTGTATTCTCTTGGGAGATAGTATTTATCACCTCTGATGGGCATCGACAATCACTCGGAAAGCAGCAGAGAGCACTCACAACAGGAATGATAATGAGGAGCTTTTGTAGCCTAACAAAAGCCAGTACCATGCAATTTACTCCAGTCGCGTACTGCTCATGGCTTTTGATGTCTGTAAACCACAGTAGACCTGCCTTTAATCTCTACACATGTAGCTTTAGCTGCACTTCTTAGAGGAACATAAATTGAAAGGGCAGAAATGCAATACGGGAAAAGAAAATTCAATCCATGGTTTACAGGGTCTCAGGAGTCCAGGGGTACTAAATAGATTATTTTACATGAAGAAACAGACCATGGAAGTGGAGATCCCATTAAGGGGAGTTTCAAGATAAGAATTACAACATGGGCATAAACTTGCTCTCTTAGCATGGTAAAGTGATATTGTCAAGACATTACAGAAGGACACGCAATCACTTTCAGTTATTGCATATGCCATCTACTATGTCAAAAACTTGAGTGCACAATCCACATATGACTATTCAAAATCTATTCAGAATCCTGACCACATTTCTGTTCAATCTTGTGGTAGCAAGTAGATTGGTCTTTAGTTTGTATGTGCAGAGCAAAGGGTTCCTTTCAGTACCAATGAGATTCAGCAGTCTAGTTATAGTATAACAAGAAAATGGGAAGTTAGCATCGGCTAGAGCTAAGCAAAAACTGGAATTTCTGTACCATGGGAATCTGATTTTCAACTCTTATGGTTTTTTTGGCCTGAATCAGGACAAAAGATTGAAATATATAATTTTTTTTGCAGCATAAGAAATGATGACATTTTTCAGTTAAAATGATGAAACTGTTTTGTGTCAGTTCAACAAATTGAAATGAAACATTTTATTCATGAATGTGAAGATGTTTTGTTTTGATCAAAATGCCAAACCAAAATATTTCAGCATTTCAAAATCTAAATTTTACTTCAAAATTTCATTCTACAAAATATTTTAGTGTTTCCGCTTGTTGGCCTGATTTAGGTCAAAAACAGTGTTGAAAAATCAGATATTTCAGCACTATGGAAATTCTAGTTTTCCCTCATGTCTAACTGCATTTCCTTATGGTGCTATATGGCCTTATGGGAGATGTAGTTTGGGTGTCTGATGTCTCCATTCTCCCCTAATAACTGGGTTGTCTGGCCAGACTACATCTCTCACGATGCACTTGCAGGCACAATGTACCAAGTGGCTGTGAAATACCCAGGGTACAATTTGGACTGATGAACGGTTGTCAGCTCTCTAACATGGGGTGCCTTTTACACTGCTTTCCTGTGAGAGCTACCACTCCTGGTCTGCTCTCAGACAGCACCCAGTATGTAATAATATAACTCTCAGTTATATTGTGTGAGTGTTGCAGCCAGCCACTCTTTAATTGCACTAGAGAGCAACACCAGCAAACTCCCGGTCCCAGACTTTCCCCAGAAATTTACATTCTGTACTGCCCAGCTCTCTCCTGGACAATACAAGCTCATATAAAGTCTGTCATTTTATTAACGAAAAATGATTTACACAAATCCTGTTATTCCAGATTGAATTTCCCAAACATTTCAGTTCTAACACACTGGTTTAGATAAAACAATACAACACGTTTATGAACTACAAAACGATAGGTTTTAAGTGAGTATAAGTAATGAAGCATAAAAGTCAGAATTGGTTACAAAAAACCAAAAGTAAAACACAACTATTGTGTAAGTTAACAAAGTAGAATTGTAGGATATGAATTCAAACAAGGTCTCTCTCACCACATGTTTCAGCAGTCCTACTGGCTGAACTTTTTTCAGCCAGGTTCCAGCCATTTCCCAGTCACTGATGCTATGAATCAATGCAGCATCCTAGGGAAATGCTGCCTAATATTGAACTGACTTGAACCAAAATATTTTGGATGAGTTTAATAAACTGAAATGTTATGATTTGGGTCAATGTGACCCAAAATTAAATATTTCATTTTGGTTTTTCTGATAGAAAATTAAAAAATTCTGGCAAAACTGAGTTTTCCAGTGGAAAACTTTTGATTTTTGTGGAAACTGCATTTTCTGCTGAAAAATCCTTCTGATGGAAAATGCCTGACCACCTCCCTCACCCCAGAATTTGTGCTTTGGCTATTCTCAACAAGATGATATGAGGTCTAGGATCTATGCTAGTCGCCTGCAGTATGTGTTGCTTTTCTTGTTCTATCAACAACCATAAAAATAAAGACAACTTCTCAGTCCAAAATTAAAATATACTTATCTGAAAATTGGTAATTAACCCTGAAATGTTTAGAGGTCTGTGGTCCAGCTGAATATTTTCCCCATTCAGCCGAGTCAGAAACAATGAATGCCAAATTTTTGATACTATCCCCAAGTGATACTTGTTGCAAGTACATCACAGCAACAGGTTATGTTGTTCAGCTGATATTGTGATATCATTCATGGGAGTACTGGGACAGATACTTTTTTTCAGTAGAGGTATAAATCTGGAGTAACTGAAATTAATGGAGTATACTGATTTATGCAGCTGCGAGCAGAATTTAGCCCTGTGTCTTATAGAGCAATACTTGCAGCAATGACGTAAATGTATGGTAGTCTGCAGTAGTGCAGAGTGCCTATTGGGAGGGTAAATACAGTGAAAACTATTCTAAATAAACCTGTCAGAACATTTTAATGAATATTTTTTCTTAAAAAGAAATAGAAATGCATTTTTTGGAAAATGTTCATGGCATTCTTCTCTGTTCTCTGAGCAGCTCTATTCTGTGCCATCACCCAAGAGACCAACAGTAAAATCATCTGTTAGCAGCGACCTTTAGTACATAATTGAACAAAATTATAAGGGAAACTGGGCTTGTATATTAGAGATTGTTAGTGGTGGGGGTTTTACTTTTATGAAGGGTAGCTGAGGGCTCAGTGGACATTGCTTTCAAACTGGCTGTGCCAATTTACACCATCTGAGAATCTGACCTTATGCTTTTCCAATTTAGTGGATCTCATCTATCATGGTTTAGAACAAGATAACAAGCATTTTGACATACGTTGTTCTCAACTGTGTAAAATATCAGTTAATAGCTTTTGAGTTACCTGATACCTTTTCAGTCCAGATTGTGTGGATCACTCCAACTGTTGGTTTAGGATACATGGGTCTGATCCTTCCTTCACTCACACCACTGTAAATCAAGAGTAATTCCAGTGACGTACGTGGGGGACAGATGCACAAATGTAAAACTAGTGTAAATGAAGAGAGACTCAAGCCCTACCATTCTTCCTAGGAGGAAGGAAAAAAATTTCAGTAATAATCTTGATCTTTGTGACCACTGTATTATACATGGCTATTAACATACATTGTTTGGAAAGTTGTAGGATATATGTTTTTGCTACTAAAATATCAGTCACACTCCAAATAGAAAGTTTAGGACACACCTTGCTTTTATTCTATTTGCTTTGCATTCTATTCTGGATATTTCAGTGTGTCACTTTGGCAAATCAGCAGATTATTAAAAGAATAGTTAATTACATTGGCTGTTATACAGGTAATTCATTTTACTTCAAAACAGAATTGATTTTCAAAAGAGTTGTTGTTTGGAATCATATATTTTAATTTATTCAAATAGCATTGGTAGAGTGTTTGCATTAGAAAATTCCCAGATGTTATCTACCAATCAGATTTCAGAGTAGCTCATACTACAGTAAACGATTGTATAGTGTGAGTGTTTAGTTGCAAAGATGTAAATGCTTCTGGGGATTATTCATTTTCCTGGAGGAGAGGTTTGACTGCATTATTATGCTATCAACAATATAGGTCTGAATGCTAAATTTGATATTTCTGTATTTTCAAGTAGCTGCAAATATCTGCATAAATTTTTCTTGCAGCTGAAGACTCAGTAAGAGGTTTTTAGTTAAAAAGCGTTACTTTAATGCTTCATTCTGGTCATCTTAATCTGAAGGAGAAACTACACTAGATTTATTCTTAAGAAAAATCCCCTTTAAAGAAATCTTTGTGTTTATTGATACTATTAATGTTTCTTATTGGTATACAGGACCAAAAAACAAACCAAAAAAACCCCCCAAACCAGTCAGCTAAAAGGATGAAAATAATCAAAATAATATTGAAAACTATATTCAGAAAACATGAAAGTCCATGGTGCAAAATGAAAAAGCTCTGATGGCTACATTTTGGCTACTCTTTTTTCAGATTGTTGAAAGGCCAAATCCTAAGAGGTGCCGAAAACCTGAAAATCAATGAGAGATGCAGCTGTTCAGTAGTATTCAGCAAGTCTTCAAACCAGAAATCTCACGTGGTCTTTAAACCTGTTTTAAAACTCTTAGGCCAAACACTATCAGGAGTAGAACACCTGTTAGGTAGGTTGCATTAGGAGTTGCAGCTGCTCAGCATCTGACCATCTTTGATTTAATGGAGAATATCATCTGTATTTTAAAAATGATTTTAACCCACTGTTCTCCTCAGTCATATTAATCCACTCTCCAGTAATGTAATCTTGGCATGAAAGAAGGGAGTGGGTATGAGGGGTCAGAGCTCCCTCGCCAGCTTAGTTAAATAACAAACTTTATTCCCAGAGCTGGGCTCATTCCTATTGACTAACACAATCAGTGATGCGGTCGGACCAACAAATAAGTAAACAAATGGAAACACTTAAGGTTAATTTTTCAGTCTGCTGTTAGATGGACCTCTGTTTTCATAGTCACAAATCCATTGCCATTGCAATTTTACACCTGTGTGTATTTGAGTTCACAAATGAGGTCCATATCTAAAAAGTCCCTTTGTCAGAGCAGTACTAGAAACACTGCAATATACAAAGTTTTTGTCAAATGGAAAAAGGAAAATCAACTTTGTAAACTCATTCCATAGTCAAATTTCTAAGAGGGAATTACAAGCAATGATCCTGAGATGTAGTGAGCATGCATGCTCACTGTCATTTCAGTGGGAAATGCAGATGCACAGCACATGTAATGATTAAGATGAGTGGAGAGTGTGTGTTATATATGTAGACTCCAAAAAACTGTGGGTCTGATTCTGCAAGTCTGAGCCTTGAAGGCCTGTCTGTTTATGTTAGGTATTTCTATGACTTCCATCTATGTAGTATCTGAACATCTCATGATTTAAATTGCAGCGAGGGTGGTTTAGGTTGGACATTAGGAAAAACGTCCTGTCAGAGTGGTTAGGCACTGGAATAAATTGCCTAGGGAGGTGATAGAATCTCCATCATTGGGGATTTTTAAGAGCAGGTTAGACAAACACCTGTCAGGGATTGTCTAGATAATACTTAGTCCTGCCTTGAGTGCAGGGGACTGGTCTAGATGACCTCTCAAGGTCCCTTCCAGTTCTATGATTCTATGATCTTTAATGTGTTTATTCTTACAATATTCCTGTTAAGTCGGAAAGTTCTATGTATTCTGATTTGATAGAGGAAAATGAGACACAGAGGATTAAGTGACTTGCTCAAGGTCATAAAGGAAGTCTGTGGAGGAGCAGGGACTTCTGAGGTTAATGGATACTTAAAGTGCTCCATTACTCACAAGAAGTGGTCAGCATATTTCAGGACTGGACACTTTATTTTTTCTCCATATTTGATTGATCTCCACCTGATGATGTCATACCAAATATAGCACACTAATACATGGATATGACATCACCGAAAAGACCTCCAGCCAATCAAATCATTTTTCAGAAATCAGTGGCAAGCCAAATAAAGTCTCAAATTCCATTAATAAAGTAAACACAGTGAAGAAAGAGATGAGATATTGGTGATGTAGGCACTTATAACTAGGCTGCTGAGTAGCATTCCTTTGATGATTGCCTGATTAGCACTAGTGTAATGCTGTGCAAGTAACTGAGTTTTCAGTACACTAGCAGAGTCAAGAAGTAAAAAAAAAAAATTAATTTTGGGTCAACCCAAAAGGAATGTTTAAAAAAAAAATTCAGTAAACTGAAAAGTAAAAAAAAAAAATGTTTTGGATCAAACACACCACCAACAAATAAAGGTTTCGTTTCAATTTTGAGCTTTTTAAAATACTTTTAAAAATGAAGGAAATTTCAGAAGAAAGTTATTTTTAATAAAAAATCAAAACATTTCATTTAGAATATAGTTGGTTTTTTTAAATTCCTCCCAGCCAAATCATTTTGTCAAAATCTACACTCATTTGCAAAATGTTTCAGTTTTTTTTGCCTACAAAAGGTTTCTCAAAAGTCTCTAATTGAGATTTTCCATGCAGCATTAGCATTTTCTTTGTGTGCTTAATGAAATTCCCAGTAGACAAGTCCACTTCATGCTTTCTGCATCTCTGGAAGAGTAGCATGCAACTAGTTTCCAACTAACCCATTCCCATCTGCTTGACATGGAATTTTTCATTGCAGCACCAGAACCTGTGTGCAGAGTTGCTCAGCCTGGTATATTGCTTTCTGTCAATGTTGATTTGAATCTGTATGTGTTGATGGAATGGTTTAGAATGGAATGGTTTATAATGCTTGGGTACAAAGCCTTACCTCTGTGTCAAAGAAGCAGGCACAAAATCTGAAGTTTTGGCTCATGGCAGGGAAATGACTTTTACGGATGAAACAATGAAACATTGATCAGTATGGATAGATCCTTTTTAGCGATTATGCCAATATTGTCGAATAAACTGGAATAATTTTCCTTTTTTTTCCCCAGGGCAGTTTTGTCAGAGTTCTACAATGAAAACAAGAACTAATGCAAGGCAAAAGGATAAAAATCATGAAAGGGCAGGACTTTCACCTATGCTTATACAGGGGAGTTGGGGCTGCAGCATCATTATCCAGAGCAAACTGTGCTGGGCTGCTGCTCCCCACTGCAAGTCTCTGGGCATGGAATGGATGGAGCCAAAGCTCCATCTCTGCTTCCCCTCTGTGCTGACAGCTGTGCTGGCTAGAGCATTGGGGTGGGTTAATCTGCTACTGATATAGAAAAATTCCAAATTATTTGCTCCTAGAGCAAAGAGGGAAACCAAGGGAGGACTGTGTGCATCTGTATTACAATTCCTTCTCAGAACTACTCCGGGAGGAGTGAAGCTATGCCCTGCCCCCTTACTTCAGGGAGATTGAAAAAATACAATCTAGTCCAAAGTGAAGAATAATTTTGGCTTGCAGAAGCTTTCTTGGAACTGCATTTGTTTTTGCTGTGTCTCCAACTCTAAGCCTTCCAGGACATTTCCGTAACAGCAATTTAAAGGAAAGTTTAAGAAACTGATTTTGTCAGGAGGGGACAGCAATTGGCAGGTGCATTGACATACTCTGCTATGCGTGCTGACCTCTGCCTTGTGGTGGTCTGAGTTCTAATCTCAGTAGGAAATTTGAATTCATTATGAAATAGATTTCTTTTTCCAGAACTTGCTGCCATATGTCCTCCTCAGTGATAAGGCTGACATTTACATTCAGGGAAAATAGATAAATCAAGTAGTTCTTCTGCTAATGCTCAAGGGAGGCACTTACAGCTTTCTTAAACTCAAACACTGACAGGTAGTATCCACAGGGATCATGAAGGTTTTCACATTTGCTCCCTCCAGAAGGTGTAATTGTAAAGCAAACCCGCTATGGAATTTTGAAAGGGTGTATCTATCAAAAGGGCAAAGGAAACTGCAGTAGCTGCTTTATTTTTCCCTTTGTCCTAATTGTTCATAAAACTATCCAGTGGCCAGGACTCCATGTGTCACTTTGCATTGTTGCTTATTCACATGTAGTGAAATTTTATTGTAAAAATCAGTATTCTGTTCTTGCTCTATTCTTAGCCTCAGAATCTGAATATCAACTTGAATCAATGGAAAGTTGGAGAGAAATCATGCATGAATAGCCCAAGGTCTTCAGTGTTCACTCAGTCCTACTGATGCTACCTATTATAACATTATATTAGATTCAAGTAGAACCGCCAGGAAAAAATGGGGAGAATCAGTCACACACAATAGGTGCCTGGTAGTCTGTTAACTCAGATGCAATTGTTTAAACGCTAACAATAATTTCACTTACTGTGTGGTACTTAATAAATGGATAGTCATTGAAACACTAAGTACATATTTTGGATATTTTAGAGTCACAGTGTTTGGTGTTAACCAGTACAGTTAGCACCTTACTTTCATGAATTCTAAATTGGTCAACAAAATTATAGAGAACAGAGTCATTACTGTGTCCATCATCCAACTGATGTTTATACATCATACTAGCTGATTTCGGAGAGAAAAACTTAAATGTCTAAGGAGGAGAATATATATACTATAACTGAAAGTTGTACCAAACGATTGGATACTTTCATCTTTTTATATTTATTAGGAAATATGGCCAAATTATGCACTTACATGTATCAGTGCAAGTCTTTCACTTCATTCAGGTTGCATTGGTGTAAATGAGAGAAGATTTTGCCCAGGTTCTCTCTTCTTGTGTTCTATGATTCAATGCTTCTTCCTGAGGCACTTCTGGAAATTCTACTCATTATCTAAGTCCTATTTTCAAGAATGACTTTAGGCATGGAGGTCCAGATCCTCAAAGATATTTAGGCACCTAACTCTCATTGATTTCAATGGGGTTAGGTGCCTAAATACCTTTGAGGGTTAGAGTCTAAGTCTCATTGAAAGTCAATAGGACTGAGGCTTCTAAGTAGTGTAGGTGCTTTTGAAATTTTACTCAACGTGTTCATCAGATACCTTTACATGTCTTGGTGCTTATGTAAATGCTGCTTCTATATTACTCATTGGTAGATAAATTGAAGAGGAGTTCATACAGAGACCTTTGAAGTCATACTTTGTACATTTAGAGAGAGTGGACTAGAGAGATGGATAAAGAAAACTGAAAGGCAGCCAAGAGACCATAAGGAAACCCAGATTCAGGCTACAGGATATAGTCTGTGATACCAAAAAGCCATGTCAAGAGAAGCCTTGGGGAAACAGTCCTCCAACACTCTCTCTCTTAGAGGGGATGGATGGGAGGCTTGCAGCTGCCTCTTGTTTCCTTGGTGAACCACTCAGCAGAGTTCCTGCTCTGCATGGTGACTGTGATGGGAGAGGAGCCACAAATCATGTTGAGTGGCTGGCTAGGAGAAGGTGAGGAGTCCTAGCTGGCCCAGAAGCACCAAATGGCAATGCTATGACGCAATTAAAAAAAACAGAAGACACTCAGAGCATCAGAGGTAGAGTCAAACTGCAGCATGTGAGGCTCCAAAGACTTTCCTTATCTTCAGAAGAGGGCCTAGGCGCCGACTCCATGCATGCTCCAGGGTTGGAGCACCCAAGGGGAAAAATTAGTGAGTGCTCTCCATCCACTGGCAGCCAAGCTCCTCTCCCTCCCACCCCACCTCTTCCTCCCCTCCAAGTGCA
This sequence comes from Gopherus flavomarginatus, assembly GCF_025201925.1. Classification (NCBI taxonomy): domain Eukaryota; kingdom Metazoa; phylum Chordata; order Testudines; family Testudinidae; genus Gopherus; species Gopherus flavomarginatus. Next base: position 168,830,178 of record NC_066620.1, on the reverse strand, counting down.
CCACATCCCCACTTCTCCACCTACCTCCCAGCACTTGCCGCTGCCAAACAGCTGTAGCAAGTTCCGGGAGGTGGGGCCAGGATGGGGATTTGGGGAAGGAGTAGGAATAGGGACAGAGTTGGGGCAGGGATGGGAGGGGGCGGTGCAGCGGCAGGGCCTCGTGGAAGAGGTGGAGTTGGGGCAGGGCCAGGGGCAGAGGTGAGTCGAGCACCCACTGGCAGGAGCAGAAGTCAGGGCCTATGGAAGAGGGATGAGCTTATAGGGCCGTCACACATGCCACAAACCTCATATTGTCCTTGCAGCCTTTTACTGCCCTTTTCCCTAATGACATTGAGTCTAGCTTCTACAGCAGTACCACTGAAAGCACCTGCAGGGCTTGCATTCAGGCTCCAGAGACACCTGGCACACTCACCTGTTTTCAAAAACCTATGATGTACCATAAAATTCATTTGGATGCAAAATGAGTGGTGAGTAGCAATGACAATAAAATCAGTGCCATATTTATTTACTTAAGACCTCTGACATAAGTCTGTTTGCTTATTGGCAAGCATCTCATAGGTCAAGAGACTAGTTTTCAGACATGAGTGCTACATTGTCCCTTTTAAAGTTCCTAAAGTTGGGCAGTCATTGCCACATTTATGCAGTCAGAAGGCCATTAGACTTTGGGAGCCTAAATTGAGTACAAGAGTACTTAAATGATAATCTGAGCACCCAGATATGGAATTAGTGTTGACGGTACCCTGGCGTGAAATTAGACCAACAGTGTTCCTATTGTAAGGTGTGAATCCTATATAAAGCTAAAGCGGACTGACCAGAAAATGAAGCATGAGTGAATGTTTCTGAATGTAACAGCTCCTTATAAAAGAAAATAAGAATAGGCTGCATATTATGTAACAGGATGTGAATATATTTGTCAGAAGAAATGCTTCACAGTCTGTACTTATAATGCAGTAATAAATGGGGAAAAATGTCCCTTAAACATAGTCATTACTTTCCCCTTCAGAGAGAACGGAAAGAAACCTGTTTGACATGCTTTGTGAAATGCTTTAATGCAGCAGCAGAACATGATTGTTGATAGGAGCTGGGGCCACAGGGAATTCCATAATGTACAAGCTGCATTCAATGAGATGAACAAAGGCGTTCAGTTAGACAGATAAAACAGTAGTCATTTGAAACAGCATTGACCTGCTCTGATCAGGTTTAGAAATTTGCAATCAGAGCTTTACTCATTATCCAGCCAAGCTCCATAGCCACATGAGACGCTGTGAGAGCAGGGAGACCTCTTAGAAACATCCTCATCACTTCAGCTGTCTTGACTTCTTGCCAGTCCTCACTGTCTTCCTGTCTAGTCTTATAAAGGATTTCTTGCTGTTCCTTGACATCTCATACTCCTTCCAGTTTACTGTAATCTCGGAGAGGGCAAATTTGTTCTACAGACAAGGAAATGTTGAAAGCCAGCAGTGTCCACAATGTTTCCTTTCTCTCCCCCTTAAACCAAATTAATGACCTTAATGTTTATTTTCTATTTACAGAGTTTGCAGTGTTTCCACCTATCTAAGACACTTGTGAAGTTTAATCAGCACTTCAGTACAGATATTACAAGCTCTGCCCAATTAAAAATAGAGGCTATTAGCATTGAGCCTACTACATTGTTAAACTACTTCCTTGATTGTACACAAGTTATTTCCATGTTCAGTTGTAACAAAGGTGAAGGGAACATTTGATAAGCTTTGCGCACTCTGTAGAAGAATTCCAGCCTTCCAGTCTCATAGATTTTAGTGTGATGAAGGTGATATAAGGCCCCATACCTACAAACTTCCATGTGAATAATGATATGTATGTGAGTAACCCCCATCCCCCACACCCCGTTCATAGTTTGCCTGTGCATACAAAGGGTTCTATTAACACAGTACCAGTTTTACAGAGATTATAAAGAAGCTGTGAACAATCAGAATTTGTTGAAATTATTTGTTTAAAATAAAGCTTTGTTAAAAGTTTATGAATGAAAAAGTATATCAAATATTTTTAAATATGGTTTTAGGAACAACTATGGACCGAAAGAACCAGAAATGACACTAACAGAAAGAGCATTAGAACAAGAAATCGATAGTTTGACATTCTGCTGCATCTTGTTTTTAACTACATAAGCCTAATGGTACAAAGTATCTCAAGAAATCCCTTTTCTGATGCTACTTATGGAAATGGCTTTGTAGGTGACACCTTGCTAAAGTCTAAATTAAAATTAGATTATTATTATTAAATACAAAGCAAGGCTGCAGATAAGGATACCCATATTATATTAGTATTTCACCTAATCAGCTAATAATTCTACCCATTCTCCCCACCACAAAAGTATATAACATGCTATTTGCTTAGTAGCAAAGTCTCTTAATCCAAGCCATTTAGCTCAAAAAATGCAAATAAGTTTTTAAAAATTTCATGTTATATGATTGGCAACAATACTTTAAGAAAATGATAATTCCAAAGTATTTCATATACTTCTGAATGGGATTTTACTTTGTTAAAAAAACAAGCCTATGTGACTTAAAGAAAAAAGACTTTCTGCACAGTACATGTATTTAAATGCTTTTCAACTGTACAATAAATGAGTAACATTTTGGAGTAAATATGAATGATTATGAATGTTTACTATTAAATTAGATTTTTGGAAACAAAACTTCACACAAATTTGATTAAATATGGACATATTCCCACTCAGATTTTTATTTAAGAATGTCATGACAACACTATTTAGAAACGGTCTGTGTGCCTTTAGCTTTAGACTCAGAGTTTTACATTCAAACAATTGTTTTCCTTGATCTGGAAACCCGTTCAGCCCAAAGCATAATTTTAAGCATGCTAGGGGCTGCTCTAAATTACACCAGCCAGAACAGCCACCATTTACGGGCATCTCCACTAGCCAGAGATTACTAGTGTGCAGTGCACTCTGGCCAGACCACTTCTGCTCCCAACCTGTCTTGGAAACCATCCCCCACATACTGGAGAGAGGAGGAACAGGTGGCATAGAGATGTCTATACTACTTTTAATTCAAATGGGGATTCCTTTGCATGAGGGGTTCCCAAACTTGGTTCGTGGCTTGTGCAGGGTAAGCCCCCGGTGGGCCGCGAGACACTTTGTTTACCTGAGCATCCACAAGTATAGCTGCTTACAGCTCCCAGTGGCCACTGTTACCATTCCCGGCCACTGGGAGCTGCGAGCGGCCGTACTTGTAGACACAGGTAAACAAAGCGTCTCGCGGCCTGCCAGGGGCTTATGCTGAACAAGCCGTGAACCAAGTTTGGGAACTGCTGCTCTACATCAATGGAATCCTGCTATCTCTATGTTTGGACTGCTCGAGTGATGCAAGAGGATGAAGCTGAGGGCTAGGATTTGGGTCAGTATTGTAATGCTTCATACCCATTCTAAGCGTGTAGGTGGATGTGGCTCTCCCTCACTGTCAGTATCTGAGGAAGGTCATGCCCCTTTGCTGCAATGCTCCTGAAACAACAGTCTGAATAAAGGGGAAATTAGTGGTCTCTGGCTCCAACTCTTAGGTAGGGTAGAGCCACAAACAGTTCAGAGACCCAGGGCCTCAGCCAGGGTAGGGCACCAGTCTATTGGGCATCGGCAGGGGTTAGGCACCCAGCAAACAGTCATCCTGGCTCTGGTGGGGCCAGAGACAAATGCAAGCCTCTTGGCTTAAGAAGGAGGAGTACTGCCACCGCAGGGGTGAGGTGGCAGCAGTAGGGGGATGCAGCCCCACCTGACTCCATTGCATCCCAGCCCAAGGCCCTAACAGTGGCAGCGTGGACTGCCACTGGGTCAGTGGGGAATCCAGCTGCAACACACTGACTGTGTTTGGGTGACACTGCAACCAGACTACAGGCTGCTATCCCTGGGCTCCTTCCGCCCCTCCCCTCAAGGTGTCCTGAACCCCAGGGTCATCCTCCAACTCCCCGGCATATATTGCCAGTGGCAATCCCAGGAGTGCCTCTGCATTGAGTGTAACTGGTAGTCCTGGCACCTGGGAAGTGTCCTCAGGATAGCAGAAGTCTTCTACAAGTTCCAGCAGCAGGCTGGAAGCGTCTGCCTCCCTCAGTGGCTCCTGCCTAACTGAGCTGCAGGACCTGCCTCTTATACTTCCTGTTACTTCCTAGGCCTTCCAGGTTCTGCCCGCCAGGGGGCATCTGGCTCTCCCTTGCTGTTAGTCTCTATGGAGGCCACACCCCATTGCTACACCCACCTTTACTTCCCCTTTGAAAATATCTTCTGACTCCAATACCAGTCTAGCGTCTGATGTCACAGGTATTGCCTTCGTCACAGGTATAAAGCTACAGAGATGTGGACCTCCCATTTCTGTTATTCTCTGTTAAGAGAATGGAGCTTTCCAGGTATTATGCTTCAGGATGTCTTAAGCAGAATTGTATAATGTGTAGGAGTAGCTGCACGCCATTTCTGCTGACTCCATGAGTTGATTTATCCTAGGGACTATTGAATAGCACATTGTGGGCCAAATATTTACAGGGATCTTGACCTGGCCTGTAAATTTGAGCCTCCAATTATTTTTCATGTGAGTATTTTTTCACACTTGAAAGTGGGCATTTTCATATGCACACAACACTGTATGTGAAAAGTGAGAAACTTAGTGCCCAACTATTGATTTGATACACAGAAATGTCAAGTTTTACACACGGAAAAACTCCTGAGCACAGAGACTGCCTTTGAAATCTGGTCCCGTATGTCACCACAAGAGGCTTGTCTACACAGTGCATTAGTTGACAATAGAGGAATATAAATGTAAGCAGAGTCAGGATAAGCTCTACCCTGACATCTGGTGGAAAGAATTTCAGAGAGTGTATTTGCATAGGCACGCCTACCCTATCCCAGACTGCCAAGCTGTGGGACTGCTTGGTGACAAATGACTCACCCTCAGTTGGGTGGTACTTGCTAGACAAGGGACATAGGTTCCAAAACCCAGTGAATGGAGAAAGGCTGGGGACAGGTATCTGTGCCTGGTGGTGCAGTCTCCTTGTGGAGCCAGAAGCACCAGTTCCACCCCCTCCTCTCTCCACTGTGGAATGTCAGAGTTGTTTTTTTTTATTCCCTCAAGAATCTAAATACAGGTTATTGAGCTGAACTCACTTTGGGCTAATGGTGCACTAGCACTGGGGCTCCCCTTCTAAGAGCTGAGATCACTAAGAGTTGAAATCACTAAAGAGCTGAAATAACTGAGCTGAGAGTACTGAGTACTGTACTAACTAGTGGGGGAGCCTGAAGTTATACTGTGGAACAGAAAAAGCAGCAAAGAATCCTGTGGCACCTTATAGACTAACAGACGTTTGTGGAACAGAGCAGCTGGTGGAGTGGAGCAGTTGCGGGGACAGCTGGAGCGGATCACGGGACAGCTGATGGCAGCAGAGCGGCTGGCAGAGCGGAGTAGCTATGGGACGGGTGGAGCGGCCCACAGAGCGAGCGGAGCCGAGCAGTTTGCAGAGCAGCTCATGGAGCAGAGCAGCTGGTGGAGCGGAGCAGTTTCTGAGGACGGCTGGAGGAGCAGAGTGGAGCAGCTGGTAAAGCAGAGCAGTTCGTGGAGAAGGCAGAAGCAGAACCCACAGAGCGGCAGGGCAGTTGGCCCCAGATCACGTAAGGTGCCCCTTTATACCCAGGCTGGGGGGAGGGACCTCTACAGATAAACTCTCGAACTCTGGGGTGGCATTGACCAGAGACTTTTGGGTTGTTGGACTTTGGGGTGATTGGACTTAAAACCCTAAGGGGAAAAAGGACAGTGCCAAACGTACTTGGGGGTGGGTTTTTGTTTATGGTTTGTGTTATAACCCGGTTTGTGGTGTTTCTCCAATGGGATGCCACATTGATTCCTCCCTTTATTAAAAAGATTTTGCTACACTCAGACTCTGTGCTTGTGAGAGGGGAAGTATTGCCTCCTAGAGGAGCCCAGGGGGGTGTGGTATGTGAGTGTCCCAGGTCACTGGGTGGGGGCTCGAGCCGGTTATGCATTGTGTTACTGAAACGGAACCCCTGGATACTGAACCCGGCCCTTGTTGCTGCCAACTCAGAGGGGCAGAAAGGTTACATAAATTCTAGAGCACACTAGAGTGTTGTGCATTAACTGGCCTGTATGAATTCTGTTGGCGTGCACTAAATGTTCTCTAGTGCTCGTTAGGGTAATACTGTTTGAAATGGGAGTGCATTAACACATATTGGGAGACTTTTATTGTGTTTCAGCAGGATCTACATAGACCAGTTAGTGTGCAACAATCTAGTGTGTACTAGAACGTACACTTCTCTAGTGTGTAATAACGGATTGCGTAGACAAGCCCAAAGTGTATTACTCTCCTGTCATTATGCACGTGCAGTGCCACTGACATTCACAGAAGTTATACTGATGGTATCCCTGACATAACCTTAGTCCCAGATTTGGACCTTAGCGTCCAAAATCTGGGGGTTAGCATGAAAACCTCCAAGCTTAGTTACCAGCTTGGACCTGGTACCTGCTGCCACCACCCAAAAAATTAGAGTGTTTTGGGGCACTCTGGTCCCTCTGAAAAACCTTCCCTGGGGACCCCAAGACCCAAATCCCTTGAGTCTCACAACCAAGGGAAATAATCCTTTTTCCCTTCCCCCCTCCAGATGCTCCTGGAGAGATACACAGACATAAGCTCTGTGAAACTACACAGAGTGACTCCCCCTCTCTGTTTCCAGTCCTGGAAGCAAAAAGTACTTTCCTATTCCCCCAGAGGGAATGCAAAGTCAGGCTAGCAATCCAACACACAGATCTCCCCTTGACTTCTTCCTCCCACCAATTCCCTGGTGAGTACAGACTCAATTTCCCTGAAGTAAAGAAAAACTCCAACAGGTCTTAAAAGAAAGCTTTATATAAAAAGAAAGAAAAATACATACAAATGTTCTCTCTGTATTAGATGATACAACACAGGGTCAATTGCTTAAAAGAATATTGAATAAACAGCCTTATTCAAAAAGAATACAAATCAAAGCACTCCAGCACTTATATTCATGCAAATACCAAAGAAAAGAAACCATATAACTTACTATCTGATCTCTTTGTCCTTACACTTAGAAACAGAAGATTAGAAAGTAGAACTACTTCTCCAAAGCTCAGAGAAAGCAGGCAGCCAGAAAAACAAAGACTCAGACACACAATTCCCTCCACCCAAAGTTGAAAAAATCCGGTTTCCTGATTGGTCCTCTGGTCAGGTGCTTCAGGTGAAAGAGACATTAACCCTTAGCTATCTGTTTATGACAATCCCTCATAAAAAATTACAATATTTTTCTGTAAATGTTCGAAACACTGAAATAAACCATTTTTAGGTCATTATTTTCTAAAATTATATTTTTTACGGGATGGACCCAAGAGTCTTCCCAGGAAAAATGGCATCTCCTTATAATTGGTTTATGTTCTTAAAATGTACCAAAAGACATACAATATTACAAATCCTCTGTTTCAACATACCAATTTTAAGTTATTTTGTCCTTATAAAACAGATTGGCTCCCTGTGATGTACAGTAGTTAACTGCTTTGTTTACAACTTTCAAAGCAAGCCTCAGAGACTTTCTCTCTCTTCTTTGGTGTCTTAGAACATATGATATAGATTCAAAAATATATGCAATCTGTAGTACTCCTAATGTGTGTTTTATGATTCCTCTTTCAAAGAAATCATAGCTAAGCCTGTTTAAAGTAAGCTGACACTTGGGATGTAGGTGATGTGATAATGCAAGACAAATTGAACTACTTAGTATGTGCATTTCATGCTTATAAAATTTTTATTTATTAGGTGGTACTTAAATGTACTATGCTTCTGAATACTGTAATATCAGTGTGTACTATAACACAGGGCAGTATATATGCTATACATATTTTATGTGTAATATTTTGTGCTGATAAGGCCTCAACTGAAGTTCTGTGTCCAGATCTGGGTGTCACATTTCAGGAAAGATGTGGACAAAGTGGAAAAATTCGAGAGGAAAACAACAAAATGATTAAAGATCTAGAAAGCATGACCTAAGAGGAAAGATTGAAAAGACTGGGTTTGTTTAATCTTGGGAAGAGAAGACTGAGGGGGGACATGAAGATTGAGGAGGGTGAAAATTTGTTCTCATTAATCTCTGAGAATGGGACAAAAAACAATGGGCTTAAATTGCAGCAAGAAAGGTTTAAGTTGGACATGAGGAAGGGCTTCCTGTCAGGGTGGTTATGTCCTCAAACCAATTGCCTAGGGATGTTGTGGAATCTCTGTCAGTGGAGGTTTTTAAGGTAAGACAAACACCTGTCTGGAATGGTTTAGTTATTACTTAGTCCAGCCTTGAGTGTAGGGGACTGGACTAGATGACCTGCTGAGGTACTGTCCAGTCCTACACTTTTATGATTCTATGAGCTTGATGTTAGGTTCTATGGTCTGTGTTATGCAATAGATCAACTTGATGGTCACAATGGTCTTTTCTGGCCTTAAACTTTATATGGATTTTTGAAAATCTATGAATCTGGTCATAGCTTTTCCTCATAGAAAGACCTTTTTTTTCTGAAAATTTTTAAGTAAGATTGAAATTATGCTAGGGTAGATGGAGTTTTCTCACTTAATTATGCATATGTGCACTTTTAATAAAATAATTCTGTAGCAATTTGGGGAGATTTGCTTAGTTGAGTAGTTGTCCTAACAGAACTAGTTTAAATGAAGTATGCTTATCAAATGTGTTAGCTAATGTAGTACTTAGCACATTTTAAACACTCTTAATACATAGTCTAGATAAAGACAGTGGTATTTAAAACCATGACTCTAGTAGGTTTGACTGGGATCAGGTAAAACATATTAACACCACTAGCTTTGTCTTTACTAGATGATAAGTGGTGTTAAAAACATGTAATTAACGTGTGTCAACCAAGACGTTTACTAAACACACCTTATTTTCCTAGTCTTAGGGCAGGTCTACACTTAAAAAGCTGCATCATTGCAGCTGTGCTGCTGTAGCGCTTAAGTAAAGATGCTCCTACGCTAACTGAAAAAATCCCGTTGATATAGTTAATCCACCTTCACGAGAGGTGGCAGCTATGCAGACAGAGAACTTCTGCCAACATAGCAATGTCTACACCAGGGGTTGGGTCAATATAACTAGGTCACTGAGAGGTGTGGATTTTGCACACCTCTGAGAGATGTAGCCATACCAAAGTAAATTCCTATGTAGACCAGACCTTAGAGAGGCCAATGTATATTTGCCTAGTCACCTTAGGTATACTCTACACACAATCAATAGTTTTTATATTACTATAATTAAGTCCGTTACCGGTGTGATTTTTCTTTTTCTTTTTTTCTTTACTGATATGGCTGTACCAGTACAAGTCCTAGTATGGTCACAATTATACTACTATAAAGTGCCTTATACCAGTACACCTCATTCTGCTTCTCATATGGGAATAGCTGTACCAGTATAAAGCCCCTTTATACTAATATAACTCTGGCAACAGAAGGGGGTAGTATACTGCTTTAACTACAATGGTGGTACAAGTTTCTAGTGTAGGCTGCACTTTTTATAGGTCTAATTTTAATTACTGTTCCACCTATTAGAGCACATGATAGAGTAGTCTGTTGGTAAGCTTCTTCTCTAGCATATGTGCAATGTGCCTCGGGTGGCATGCGACTAGGATTCATCACTGAATTTGGTCCACTGGTTGGATCATTAGCCTCCCGGGCCTGGGCTGAGTACTGATGGGGACTGCGACATGAACACTGATCCATGTCCCCTGTTGTTAAGCATAAAAGGCATTATTATAGGCACTTCAAGAGCAACAATAAACAGGACTTTTGTAAGGACCAAACTAATCTCTGATTTTGTGCATGTGTGGCTAGTTTCCAGTATGGTGCAAAATCCTTGGTGTTACAATACAAATGAATCCTAATGATCTTGGAAACTTGCTGAACAAAAGATTTATTCTACTCATGGCATTGCAGTTGTGTATATGGAGAGAAAGATACTTTGTGGAAATTTCTCATTAAGGCAGTGGAGAAGACCAGTACTCACGGAAGACCGTGTCCATTAAATTCCTACAAAACAAACAGTATGACTTCTCTGTATGTTTTTTCTGCAGAGAATCTGACTCACTTCAGAGGGATAATGGAAAAGTCCAAACTAACTGAACAAGTCTAGTAATAAAACTCAAAAGAAACAAAACAGACTCTCCCAGAGTTCTCCTCCTAGGTGCTTCTGCTGGGGTCTCAGACATTCCCCAGAGGCCTGGTAGCTAAAGTAAATAGGCAGAATTCTCGCAGCAATTCTGACTCCCTCCACATTCCCCTCTGTTATGATGGAGGAGGCTGCTTGCATCCTTCCAGTATGCTTTGTTGCAGAAAACCACCAATTCCAGCTACCCCAGACTACATTTTCCATGATGCCTTCTGGCTGAGAGAAGAGTGGACATTTAACCAGCCTATCCTTTAAGCCTTTAGTGCCAAGCCTTGGGCATATTCAACCACCCAAATTTCTCTCCCATAGCACAGACTGTCAGCCCAGGGCCACTTGGTCTCTCTGTGGTTTAATTGTTTGTTCCAGAGACTTCCCGCTTCTCTCTTACAGGACCATAATTACAGGCATAATGAGACAGTCTGTAGCTCCCAGATTTAACAGCCATTTTATCCAAGGCACACATTACTCACTGTGGATACTGAGAATGAAAGTCAGTACACTAACCATGTTTTTCTGCAACTGATCTCTTGAATGAAGCACTCACAGGCTGACTAATATCCTTCTGTGATCTTGAGAAAACTCATGACCTTGAAGTCTAAGGAAGCAATCATTTTAACCACAATGTACAATGGGCAGCATTTTTTATTGGTCTAATTCCTTCTTTGGCTGTATAAAAAGTTCTGGATTTGCTGGATGAAAACATCCTGGCACACTGTAATAAAGCAACACCTAAAAGTTCAATCATACATTTATTACATATTTATTAGATGCCCAACAATTATGGATGAGCTTGTGTAGCCACATTTCCATTTGGACAAAGCATTTTAAGGGCATGTTGCTTATCATGGTATTCAGTTACTATTTGATAGGGAACATAACCTGCTCCCCCCCCCCCGTCTCGTTAGATAAGCTTTGCCATTGTTTTATAGTTAGAGGAGCTTTGCAATTATTTTTACAGGCCCCACATGCAGGCCTCAGGCTTTAACTAAACTAATGCTAAATAAGAACAATTTGTTTATCAGCATACTGAGCACTGGGGCATGAAGAAAGTGGGATGTGAAGAAACTAGATATGAAGAAACGGGGTATGAAACACTGACAAAAGAGGAACTGGGAGGAGGACAAGTGGTCCCTTGGATGCCAGCTCAGCTTTAGGCAAGTATAGTGTGGCAAATATTGCTTACTTAAGGTAACTGCAAGGAGAGGTTACAAAATGACCAGCGCAACAACTGCCAAAACACTGAAACATGTTGAAATAGCTTGCTGATTTGCAATATTTTATGCCAGATATGGTAAAATATTAATCTTAAATTGCAGTGTTAGCAGTATCACCCAAATATGGGTATGTTATGTGTGACGTTTTGCGGTTTTAACCTTTATAAGCATGGCAAAATTTGTAAAAAGCAGAGCAGCCTGCCTCTTGCGTGGGGTCTATGCTGTCTCTCCCTGCATATATGCTTGTATGAAATAAAGGTGCCTCGGGCTGTCTGATCTAAAATCAGCCATGTGGTCGATTTTCCACAACATATTGAATCCTCTTTATAAAGGGACAAATGCATTAACAAATGTTGGTGAACATCTACCATGTGAAATTCTAGCTTTGTATTTGTGTTGTGCAGCAATATTTTCCACCCAAATGTGAACAATTAGGTTAATGGATAAGCAATATTATTAGAGTGATATTCAAGTGGAGAGTGTAATTTATAAAGTGTTTCTGTGCTAATATAGCCATTATTCATAAGAACATAAAGACGGCCATACTGGGTCAGACCAAAGATCCATCTAGTCCAGTAACCTGTCTTCCAAGAATGGCCAGTGCCAGGTGCCCCAGAGGGAATGAACAGAACAGGTAATCAGCAAGTGATCCATCCCCTGTCGCCCATTCCCAGCTTCTGGCGAATAGAGGCTAGGGACACCATCCCTGCCCATCCTGGCTAATAGCCCTTGATGGACCTATCCTCCATGAATTTATCTAGTTATTTTTTGAACCCTGTTATAATCTTGACCTTCACAACATCCTCTGGCAAAGAGTTCCACAGGTTGACTATATGTTGTATAAAAAAAACCATCCTTTTGTTTGTTTTAAATTTGCTGCCTATTAATTTCATTTCATTCACTATTCATCAACAGTACACAGTATTATCATGTTATCTTTGCCTTACAGAACAGAAATCTGTGTGTAAGTGTATTGTATGAACTGTATAATTTATTTTTCTCTTCTTTGTCAATCTAATTACAAATATGAAAACCTCAAAATAGAATTCTCTTGTAATACTTTCTTTCCAGATGAATAAGAAAACACAGCTGGAATCTATGACTGACACTATATTTATATCCTTGTGACACCTGTAACTGTGGTGTTCCTGTCACCAATAGGTCTTGTCCCAGAGTAGTACAAATAGCTGTCATGAGAGACACTATCTTTGTCCAAAGTATAAAGGCCTAGTTGAACCATGTTACTAAATGACTTCTAATAATAGTTAATTCCCTGTGGACTGCTGCCACAGCAAACTAATGAGAGACAGAGGAGATACACATCATCTGAAGAAAGAGAGCCATAAACACAGAGGTGAATTGAAACAAATTAATCTAGGATAAAAATTACTACTGTCTTTAACAGTGAAACGGAAAAAGGGCACAAGACTTTTCCAAAAAATACACAAGTAATAGAACGTGGTCACAACTGACTAGTGTAACACAAATACATGACTAGAGCTGGAGAGAAATGTAGAAGGAGGATGAGATAACTAACAATATCCACCTATTGCTATTCTTTTTCAAATCTTGTTTTATTTAGTCAGTTTATCTGTTTGCAGGTTATGGTCAAATGCCTTGAGACCAGCAAAAGAAATGGTCATTCTTCATTTCTTATGGTAATAGTTACCAGAGGCTTTAATCTTTTTGATTTCTGCTGATAGAAGAAGACAGTTGGAAACTGAACAGTTAGGAAACAATCACAATATTAGACTCAACCAGACTGACACCCCAGAGATTATGTGACCATAAGTGATGTTGGTTTTTAAATCTTGTATGGTAGTGAGGGAGCTGTTGTACAGCTCACATGCACATGTGTGAGTGTTCAGGGCAATTCCATACAAGTTTGTTAGTCACACGCAAGCCCTGCTGTGTGCTCTAGGGGAATACGTTTAGCAAGTGGACAGGTCCAGCACACATTTGAGGATCTGAATGCCAAGCCTCTCCATGAGATAAGTTCATGGAGGATAGGTCAACCAATGGCTATTAGGTAAAATGGTCAGGGACACAGCCCCATGCTCTGGAGGTCTCTAAGTTTCTGACTGCCAGATGCTGGGACTGGATGACAGGGATGGATCCCTTGATAGTTTCCCTGTTCTATTCATTCCCTCTGAAAAGCATCTGGCATTGTCCATTGCTGGAAGATAGGATACTGGGCTAGATGGACCATTGCTCTGATCGAATATGGTCATTTTTATGTTATGTTGACTGTCCACTTGCTGCAATCCAAATGTGGGATGCAGTGCATGATACCGTCCTCCAAAAAGTAGGCAGACAAGAAGCCTAAAGTTCTGTGCTGCAATTCAATTTCATGATTCTCTATTTATAATGTAAACATTTTTTCAGCTATTAAAGTAAGAGGATACCTCTTTTTGTGACATTTCTGTGACTATAATGAGCATGGGACATTTCAGATTGTGCTGGCTGCTCAGCTGAGACTTTCAGAAGTGCTCATAGCCCTCCCATGAGCCTTAGTGATCTGCTGCTTGGTTTGTCACAAAAGACTGCCAAGGTAGCCCTTTGTCTGGAATACATTCCTCTTCTGCAACAATTCTCCTGAGTCCTGCTTAAGGGATATTAAGCATGGAGAAAGGGTTTTTCCACACCCATCTGTGCATTTTATCTGGCTATTGCTTTCAACCAGTTTGGGTTCTTACTGAGTGCTGTGAACCTGGAGCAGCGTACTGAGGTCACTTGAGCACATGTGACAGGTGGCTTCTTAAAGTCCCAGTGGCTAGGCTTGCTGCTGGAACTAGAGTCCAAGGCAGCCTGACTACCCAGAAAGACAGCTGAATATTCAAACTTCTGTTACTAATCATCCTCAGCTTTGAAAATTCCAAAAGTTTCAAGACCACCAAATAATGAGTGTTTGAGCATCCTACTGTGCATTCCAGAACCCCCTTTGAAAATTCTTCTGCATGTATGCTGCTTTACATTGCGACTTTAAATAAAGCAATGGTAAAATAATTGCCAGGAAGTCACTATTTCTTTTGTAATATAAGGTGCTTCCTAGCAACAGCTCAGGGTGACTATTATACATCTTTACTTGTGGCCTTGAGGAGTTAACCTTCATGGCAATTGGACAAGTAGTTTTACGTACGGTTGTTATGCTGAAGTAATCCGACCATAGAGAGAGCTCCTGCTTTTCCATAGTCTTGGTTACTTCTATGATAGAACAAGATTTATGTAGGAAAATAATTCTGGGGCAAATCGTGAGGTCTTTAATCAGTCTTTACTCAGGCAAATCTACCAGTGGTTTTAGATAGGGTTGCCAACTTTCTAATCACACAAAACTGAACACCCTAACCCCTTCCCTGCCTCAAGGCCTTGCCTGCCACTTACTACATTCCCTGTCCCTCGGTCCTCGCTCTCCCCCACTCTCACTCACTTTCATTGGGCTGGGGCAAAGGGTGTGGATCTTCTGAGCACTGTAGTTATAGTGATGTAAGTCTGTAGTGTAGATCTGGTCTGAGGCTCTTCTCTTCTTTCTACTCAGGCATTCTCCCACTGTTTCATTTCTCACACAATCTCCTGCTGAATTTGAGGCTCTGAACAATGTCATAATCCCTCAATCAGTCAAGACAAAATATTTTCAGGACGCCTTTCAAAGAAAACGCTATAACTCAGCTGAAAGGGTCAAGCTCTACACCACTAACTGCAAAAACAAACTGTAAAATGAACACAAAAATAAGGAGCTTAGGGAGCAAAAATACAAGATACTACAAACATAAATAAAAAAAAAGTCAAACACATTCCAAAGAAATACAATAGGGAGTTTGGCTTCTGCAGATATTTTTTTGGATTAGCCATCAGTCTTTTTAGCATGATGGTATCCGTGACATTTCTCTTCATCTGGCCAACCACAGGGTCTGGGCTTTCAATCAAACTGCATTTTAAGAAGTTGTGTTCATTCCATTTTCTTTATACTGAAGCTATAGAAGGACATGAAGGTAATAAAAGAGGAGCAAAAATACCAATTTAGAAGCAGCATGGGAAAGTGAGAAACGAGTTTAGGAGTGAATCTTGGATTGATTGATTCAGGTTTAGGAATATTGGACATGTGGAATTTCAAGCAGGGCCTCTGGGTGACAGTTGTGCCACTGGCAGTAAAGCGAATGCTGACTATAGTTATCTTGTGAAAGCAGAGTTTGTGGATGTCTATGTAGCCGTGTCATACCTGCTCACATCTCTGTTCCTGTATGCACTGGAGTACTTTGGTTTATGCGGGTGATTCACTACATTCTTGTGGGCCTTCCGTGATCACCTTGACTCATAAACCTGAATTCTTTCCTGAACCTATGCTGAGCATGGTGTAGGAACCAAGGGGGAAACAATGTTCCTATCCTGTCTGAGGCTGACAGGGGCCAATTTGCCCCTGTTCTCCAACTCAGGATAGCACAGCCCATTGGACAAGATAGATCTGAAGTTTTCATCATGCTTTGAAGTCTCTGACATTTCAGTGGGACTGATAACTTTCCCACTTATGCCAAGATAAAGAAATATGTAGCACCTGTTGCAGCAGCAACCAGCACAAGCCTAATTTCTGGTGACAATTCCACCTTAATGCAGATCCAGTGACCCACTCCCTATTATGCCATCTCCTCAAACATCTTTGGATTCCTTCCTCATGCTATATAGTGGGTGGTGCTATCACAAAGTTAATCCTCTTGTACCTCTTCTGGTATCATGGCTAGCCTAGTGGTGCATGACTACTATACAGCACATGCTTGGTTCACTGTCACTTGATCATTCTGCCCTTGTTCCTGGCCCCTGTCTGTCTCCTACCTTTCTTGTGTCTTGACAAAAGATGGTAACTCTTAATATAACGCATAGTAACTCATTATATTTATTTAATTTTCTTTCTTGATATAGGCATTAGATACAGTGCTCCTGTCAGACATTTCTAAGTTACCTGCAAAAAATTAGAGTTTTCAGTTGCCTAAGTAGCCACTGGAATCATGGTCAAAGTTGTGCCCCCCTCAATATGAAATGGTGCCCCTGTGGGCAGGCATGGAATTTGTGTCTTGTCCCATGCATGGCCCTATTGTCCTAACTGGAGATGCCCCCTACAATATAGAAGTGAAACTACACCTATGCAAACAAGTATCCTAGAATTCAGGGAATATTATTTCTGTATAAGGTACAGGACACCCCAAAGGGGGCAAGAAGAGGTAGGGAGAAGGTAGGGCCTGGCTAGGTATGGAAATGTAAGAATGGACTGTTCCTCCCACATACAAGAACTCAGGGAGGAATGGTGCGGTGAACTACTGGTGGAAAACCACTTTCCAAATACAATCTAATTTTGATAGAATCAGCTTGTGAACCTTTCATAAAACTTAAACAAGACTTGGAAATAGATCTAAATCTGGAGAAGTTTGGTGAGAAATGGACTGAAGAGTGCAAGTATATTTTGAAGTATTAAGCAACGTTAAATATAGATTGCTATAGTAAAATACTCTCCACCATAAGTATCTAGTCCCCAGAGGGTTAACTTTGTTTAGTTAAGATTTTTTTTTTGATTGTCCAAAATGTAAAAAAAAAAAACCCAAGATGACTCAATGTTTTGAACTTTTCCTAAAACCTGAATGTATTTGTCTCAAGTGATTCACACCACAAGTAGCATAGCTAATGTGAAAATTCCTTTATGTCCCAGTTTTTGTTCACATAAATGAAAGTACCAGACTAGACAAATACAAAGGGACTTTTGTACAAATAACTTTATTGATTGCCAAAAAGCAAATAAACTCAAGCGTAGAATTCCCTGTACAAAAGCATTAGAAGTCTCAAAGGCATTTTTTCATTTGAAAAAGCAGTATGTAACTCCTGGAAACTATCAGAACTTTGACCGGACGTAGTTTCTTATCCAGTAGTGTGTTTATTGAGCACTGACTAGATTCTGATCTGTAATATATGCTAAAATAATCCATTTTGTGATAGTCTATAATTCTACTTTCCATCTGCTGTTTTTCCCTTGAGTTCTAGTTAAGTCTTCTTGGTGTCTCAGGAATAGTCATAGAATCAAAGACTTTAAGGTCAGAAGGGGCCATTATGATCGTCTAGTCTGACATCCTGCACAATGCAGGCCAAAGAATTGCACCCACCCACTCCTGTATAAACCCCCTAACCTAGGTCTGAGCCACTGAAGTCCTCAAATCATAGTGCAGAGAATCCTCCAGCAACTGACCCATGCCCCATGCTGCAGAGGAAGGTGAAAACCCCCCAGGGCCTCTGCCAATTTGCCCTGGAGGAAAATTCCTTCCCGACCCCAAATATGGCAATCAGCTAAACCCTGAGCATGTGGGAAAAACTCACCAGCCAGACACCCAGGAAAGAATTATCTGTAATAACTCAGATCCCACCCCATCTAACATCCCATCACAGGCCATTGGGCATATTTACCACTAATAGTCAGAGACCGATTAATTGCCAAAATTAGGCTATCCCATCATACCACCCCCTCCATAAATTTATCAAGCTTAGTCTTGAAGCTAGATATGTCTTTTGCCCCCACAGCTCCCCTTGGAAGGCTGTTCCAGAACTTCACTCCTCTGATGGTTAGAAACCTTCATCTAATTTCAAGTCTAAACTTCCTGATGGCCAGTTTATATCCATTTGTTCTTGTGTCCACATTGGTACTGAGCTTAAATAATTCCGCTCCCTCCCTGGTATTTATTCCTCTGATATATTTTTAGAGAGCAATCATATCTCCCCTCAACCTTCTTTTGGTTAAGGTAAACGAGCCAAGCTCTTTGAGTCTCCTTTCACAAGGCAGGTTTTCTATTCCTTGGATCACCCTAGCAGCCCTTCTCTGTATCTGTTCCAGTTTGAATTCATCCTTCTTAAACATGGGAGACCAGAACTCCACACAGTATTCCAGATGAGGTCTCACCAGTGCCTTGTATAATGGTACTAACACCTCCTTATCTCTACTGGAAATACCTTGCCTGATGCATCCCAAGACCGCATTAGCTTTTTTCACAGCCATATCACATTGGCGGCTCATAGTCATCCTGTGATCAACCAATACTCCAACATCCTTCTCCTTCTCTGTTACTTCCAACTGATGCGTCCCCAGTTTATAACAAAAATTCTTGTTATTAATCCCTAAATGCTTGACCTTGCATTTTTCATTATTAAATTTCATCCTATTACTATTACTCCAGTTTACAAGGTCATCCAGATTCTTCCTGTGTGATATCCTGGTCCTTCTCTGTATCAGCAATACCTCCTAGCTTTGTGTATCCGCAAACTTTATTAGCATATTCCCACTTTTTGTGCCAAAGTCAGTAATAAAAAGATGAAATAAGATTGGTCCCAAAACCGATCCCTGAGGAATTCCACTAGTAACCGCCCTCCAGCCTGACAGTTTGCCTTTCAGTACGACCCGTTGTAGTCTTCCATTTAACCAGTTCCTTATCCACCTTTCAATTTTCATATTGATCCCCATCTTTTCCAATTTAGCTAATGATTCCTCATGTGGAACCGTATCAAATGCCTTACTGAAATCGAGGTAAATTAGATCCACTGCATTTCCTTTGTCTAAAAATTCTGTTACCTTCACAAGGAAGGCGATCAGGTTGGTTTGGCATGATCTACCTTTTGTAAACCCATGTTATATTTTGTCCCAATTACCATTGACCTCAATGTCCTTAACTACCTTCTCCTTCAAAATTTTTTCCAAGAGCTTGCATGCTACAGATGTCAAACTAACAGGCTTGTAGTTACCCAGGTCACCTTTTCCCCCCATTCTTAAAAATAGGAACTACGTTAGCAATTCTCCAGTCATACGGTACAACCCCTGAGTTTACAGATTCATTAAAATTCTTGCTAATGGGCTTGCAATTTCATGTGCCGGTTCCTTTAATATTCTTGGATGACAATTATCTGGGCCCCCCGATTTAGTCCCATTAAGCTGTTTGAGTTTGGCTTCTACCTTGGATGTGGTAATATCTACCTCCATATCCTCATTCCCATTTGTCATCCTACCATTATCCCTAAGCTCCTCATTAGCCTCATTAAAGACTGAGGCAAAGTATTTGTTTAGATATTGGGCCATGCCTAGTTTATCCTTAACCTCCACTCCATCCTCAGTGTTTAGCTGACTCACTTCTTTTTTTGTTTTCTTCTTATTTATATGGCTATAGAACCTTTTACTATTGGTTTTAATTCCCTTTGCAAGGTCTCTACATGGCTTTTGGCCTTTCTCACTTTATCCCTACATGTTCTGACCTCAATAAGGTAGCTTTCCTTGCTGATCACTCCCATCTTCCACTCCTTGTATACTTTCTGTTTTTTCTTAATCACCTCTCTGAGATGCTTGGTAATCCATCTTGGTCTACAATTTCTGCCTATGAATTTTTTCCCCTTTCTTGGGATGCAGGCTTCTGATAGTTTCTGCAACTTTGACTTGAAGTAATTCCAGGCCTCCTCTGCCTTTAGATCCACAAATTCTTCAGTCCAATCCACTTCCCTAACAAATTTCCTTAATTTTTTAAAGTTAGACCTTTTGAAATAAAAAACCCTAGTAACTGAAGTATTTTTGTTTATCCTTCCATTTAGTTTAAACCGAATTAGCTCATGATTGCTCAAACCAAGATTGTCCCCTACAACCATTTCTTCTATGAGGTCCTCAGTACTCACCAAAACCAAATCTAAAAAGGCATCCTCTCTTATTGGTTCAGCAACTACTTGGTGAAGGAATCCATCAGCTATCACATCCAGGAAAATCTGAGCCCTATTATTATTACTAGCACTTGTCCTCTAGTCTCTATCTGGGAAGTTAAAGTCTCCCATGATCACACAATTCCTGTTAGTATTTACTTCATTAAAAATATTAAAGAGGTCTCTATCCATATCCAATTCAGATCATGGTGGTCTATAGCATCCCCCAAACCCTATCCAAGGGGAAGATCTAGTAGCTTTCTTCCCCAATGTGATTTTTGCCCAGACAGACTCTGGCTTATCCATTCCATCACTTCTTATTTCTTTACCGTCTACCTCATCATTACTATACAATGCTACTCCACCACCTTTGCCTTTATTTCTATCTTTCCTAAACAGCACATACTCTTCAATACCTGTACTCCAGCCATGACTACTATTCCACCATGTTTCTGTTATCCCTATAATATCTGGTTTCACTTCCTGCACCAGTAACTCTAGTTCCTCCATTTTGTTACCTAGGCTCCTTGCATTGGTGTACATCTTAATTTTTGCTGTTTGGCTTTGCTCACATTCTTTATCTGATTAGGCCCAGACATTCTACTGCCAGTGTCACCTATTAGACTGGTATCTACACTACCCTTCCTCCTTATGTCCATTCTCCTACCAATGGCTGTATTCTTTCTTACTTCGTTTTCTTCCCTCTCAATGTTAAAATCTGGCGTGGAGATTACCTGAACCTCTCCCAACCATCTCCCTCCAATTCCTAGTTTAAAGCTCTCTTAATCAATTGTTGCAGCCTCCATCCTAGAAGTCTATTTCCCTCCCTACTCAGTCCATCCCAAGAGAACGGTCCACTGCTGCCTCTATATCTGTCATAGGCTTCCCACCTAAATGCTGTAAATCCAGGAAACACAAACCAAACCACACCACCACCACCCACAGCAAAACAAACCCCCAATGAGCACCAAAACACTGCCAGAACACTGCACACTCCCTTCACTAGCCTCTCTGTTACTCTGCCTGCCTCTTAGGGTATGTCTACAAGACGGGATTATTCCGATTTTATATAAACCGGTTTTGTAAAACAGATTGTATGAAGTCGAGTGCACGTGGCCACACTAAGCACAGTAATTCAGCTGTGTGTGTCCATGTACCGAGGCTAGCGTCGATTTCCGGAGCGTTGCACTGTGGGTAGCTATCTCGTAGCTATCCCATAGTTCCCGCAGTATCCCCTGCCCCTTGGAATTCTGGGTTGAGATCCCAGTGCCTGTTGGGGCAAAAAACATTGTCGTTGGTGCTTCTGGGTTCAGCCTCACCCGTCCGTCCATGAAAGCAGCGGACAATCGTTTCACGCCTTTTTTCCTGGGTGAACTGTGCAAATGCCATAGCACAGCAAGCATGGACCCTGCTCAGATCAAGACCGCAATCGTGGATGTTGTAAACACCTCGTGCATTCTCGTGCAGTCTATGCTGAACCAGGACCTGCAAAGCCAGGTGAGGAGGAGGCAGCTATGGCAGCGCGGCAACGAGAGTGATGAGGACATGGACACAGAATTCTCTCTAACCACTGGCCCCTGCGCTTTGGAGAGCCTGCTGGTAATGGGGCAGGTTCTAGGTATTGAGCGCCGATTTTGGGCCAGGGAAACAAGCACAGACTGGTGGAACCGCATAGTTTTGCAGGTTTGGGACAATTCCCAGTGGCTGCGAAACTTTCGCATGCATAAGGGCACTTTCATGGAACTTTGTGACTTGCTTTCCCCTGCCCTGAAATGCCAGAATACTGAGAACAGCCCTCACAGTTGAAAAGCGAATGGTGATAGCCCTCTGGAAGCTTGCAATGCCAGACAGCTACCGGTCAGTCGGAAATCAACTTGGAGTAGGCAAATCTACTGTGGGGGCTGCTGTGATGCAAGTAGCCAAAGCAATCATTAAGCTGCTGCTATGAAAGGTTGTGACTCTGGGAAACGTGCGGGTCATAATGGATGGCTTTGCTGCAATGGGATTCTCTAACTGTGGTGGGGCGATAGATGGAACCCATATCCCTATCTTGGCACCGGAGCACCAGGGCATCCAGTATGTAAACTGCAAGGGGTACTTTTCAATGGTGCTGCAAGCACTGGTGGATCACAAGGGACATTTCACCAACATCCACGTGGGATGGCCGGGAAGGGTTCATGACGCTTGCATCTTTAGGAACACTACTCTGTTTAAATGGCTGCAGCAAGGGAATTACTTCCCAGACCAGAAAATAACAGTTGGGGAAGTTGAAATGCCTGTAGTTATCCTGGGGGACCCAGCCTACCCCTTGATGCCATGGCTTATGAAGCCATACACAGGCAGCCTGGACAGTAGTCAGGAGTTGTTCAACTACAGGCTGAGCAAGTGCAGAATGGTGGTAGAATGTCCATTTGGCCACTTAAAGGTGCGCTGGCGCACATTACTGACTCGCTCAGACATCAGCCAAACCAATGTCCCCATTGTTATTGCTGCTTGCTGTGTGCACCACAGTCTCTGTAAGAGTAAGGGGGAGACCTTTATGGCGGGGTGGGAGGCTGAGGCAAATCACCTGGCCGCTGATTATGCGCAGCCAGACACCAGTGCGATAAGAAGAGCACACCAGGAAGCGGTGAGCATCAGAGAAGCTTTGAAAACAAGTTTCATCACTGGCCAGGGTACGGTGTGACTGCTGTGTTTGTTTCCCCTTGATGAACCGCCCCCCTTGATTGACTCATTCCCTGCAAGCAACCCATTCGATTACAGCTTGCTTAAGGAAATAAAGTCACTATCATTTAAAAATCACGTATTCTTTATTAAGTCATTAAAAAAAGAGGGAAAGAACTGACAAGGTAGCTCGGGTGTGGTTTGGGAGGAGGATAGGAGGGAAGGAAAAGGACACTAAAAAAATTTCAAAGTAATTACCCGCCCGTGGGTGGGTGCACGAAGCCTTCCCCCACGCGTTCTTACACATCTGGGTGAGGAAGATATGGAACATAGTAAGGGGTGAGGTTTGTTACACAGTGGCACTCTGTGACCCTGCTGCTGTTCCTGAAGCTCTACCAGACGTTGGAGGATGTCAGTTTGATCACGCAGCGGCCCCAGCCTTGCATCCCGCCACCGCTGATCTTCCTGCCTACACCTCTGATCTTCCTGCCGCCACCTCTCATCTCAAGCTTTTCTGCTCTCCTCACGTTGGTCCCTCCTGTCCTCGCATTCACTGGCATCTTTTCTGTAATTTGATACCATGTCCTTCCACTCATTCAGATGAGTTCTTTCATTGCAGGTCACTTCCATGATTTCCGAGAACATTTCGTCTTGCTTCTTTTTTTTCTGCTGCCTTATCTGAGATAGCCTTCGGGATGGAATAAGGAGGCTTGAAAAATTTGCAGCTGTATGAGGGAGGGAAAAAAGGGAGAGAAGTATTTAAAAAGATACATTTTTACAGAACAATGGTTATATTCTTTCACGTTGAACAACACTATTCACCTTACATAGCACATGTGATTTCACTGCAGGGTCGCATTTTGCATCTTAATATTGAGCACCTGCGGCTCTGGTGTTAGAGATCTCACAGATGCAGGTCCGGGCAGCAGAATTCAGCTTGCATGTGTCCATGGTAAGCCATTGTCTTTCGGCTTCTGCAGCCTTCATATACACAGTGCCCTCCTTTTCCAAATACCAAGCAAATCCTGTTCAGTGCTGCTTCTTTCCTGTTAACATGCAGCAGCAGAAACACGCCCCCATCCAATTCTCTGGGATGATCACTTTACACCTCCCCCACCGCATGGCTGGTATCATGGAAGATCACTACTAAACACCTCCCTTCCCCCCCTCACCGCGTGGCTGGAAGCAGGGAAGATCCCTGTTAGCCAAATGTGAAAAAATTCAGCACCATTTCCCTCCCGCCCTGCTTGGCTACCTGCAGGGAAGGATTTCTTTTAAGCCACAGGCAAACAGCCCAGTAGAAATGGCCATCTCTGTCCCCTTAATTAAATTCCTGAATTTCAACCAGGTTACCACGAACGATATCACTCTCCTGAGGATAACACAACGAGATAAAGAACAGATGTTGCTTGAATGCCAGCAATCACCGGGACCATACACAGCTAGGCTTTGTCATGCAGTGATACCAGATTACATGCTTCATGCATGGCGTGGTCAAGTGTCCTACCATGGAGGACGGAATAAAGCTGCCCTGCCCAGAAACCTTCTGCAAAGGCTTTTGGAGTACCTCCAGGAGAGCTTCATGGAGATGTCCCTGGAGGATTTCCGCTTCATCCCCAGACATGTTAACAGACTTTTCCAATAACTGTACTGGCCGCGAATGCATCCCAAGTCCTCAGGGCAAATTAATCATTAAAAAAATGCTTGCTTTTAAACCATGTTTTATATTTACAAAGGTACACTCACCAGAGGTTGCTTCCATGGCTTCATTGTCTGGGCTAGGGGCTTGGGAGGGCTGGGAGGGTAATTCTGTGAGGGTGAGAAAAAGCTCCTGGCTGTTAGGGAGAATGGAGTGCTGTGTGCTCTCTGCAAGCTTGTCCTCCTCATCTTCCCTGTCCACAGAATCCTCAGCCATGGCTGAGATTACCACCCCCACCTCGGAATCCACGGACAGGAGGGGAACTGTTGGTGGACCCCCTAGAATTGCATGCAGCTCAGCATAGAAGCGGCATGTTTTCGGCCCTGCCCCGGACCTTCCGTTTGCTTCTTTGGTTTTCTGGTAGGCTTGTCTGAGCTCCTTAACTTTCACTCTGCACTGCACTGAGTCCCTGGTGTGGCCTTTCTCCATCATGGCCTTGGAAATTTTTTCAAATGTTTTTTCATTTCATCTTTTGGAATGGAGTTCTGTTAGCATGGAATCCTCTCCCCATATAGTGATCAGATCCAGTACCTCCTATGCAGTTCATGCTGGAGCTCTTTTTCGATTCTCAAGAGACTGCATTGTTACCTGTGCTGATGAGCTCTGCGTGGTCACCTGTGCTGGTGAGCTCTCCATGCTGGCCAAACAGGAAATGAAATTCAAAAGTTTGTGGGGCTTTTCCTGTCTACCTGGCCAGTGCATCTGAGTTCAGATTGCTTTCCAGAGTGGTCACAGTGGTGCACTTTGGGATACCGCCCGGAGGCCAATACCGTTGATTTGGGTCCACACTAAACCTAATCCGACATGGCAATACTGATTTCAGCGCTACTCCTCTCGTCGGGAAGGAGTACAGAAACCAGTTTAAAGAGCCCTTGATATCAATATAAAGGGCCTCGTTGTGTGGACGGGTGCAGGGTTAAATCGGTTTAATGCTGCTAAATTCGGTTTAAACGCGTAGTGTAGACCAGGCCTGAGTCTTCCCCCCAAACTCCCCTTGCAAACTCTCACTCAGAGTCCCCTGTTTACAGCTCTGTTTACCGGCTTCTGTGCAGCTGCCTGACTGGCTGGCTACTTTTATAGGACCCCTAGTCAGAGAAGCCCCGCCCACTAGTCAGGGCTCAGCTTCTCTCCCAGCACACTGCCCCTACCAGGCTCTCCTTCTCCAGCAGAAGTCCCACTCAAACTCCCCTGTTTGCAGCTCTGTTTGCTGGCTCCTGTGCCACTGCAGCTTTCTGTGTCACACTCCTGTTTCTCCATGAAGTTCAATATGCATGTCCATAGTTCTCTTTGTTTTTACAGGTTGCAAAATCCTCCTTGAAGAAGAGAAATTAGTTGATAGTAAAGTTAGTTAAATAAATAAATAAATAAAGGGGCGGTAGATGAACTTTTAATGAAACAATTCCTCTTTTTTTAAATAAAATCAAAATGTCAATAAAAAACTTAATTGAAAGTTCAAAACATTTCATGCTGTCTTATCTGACTTTTTTTAAAATATGAGCCCACCTATCGAATTGTGTTACTGGAGCAGCTAGTTTATTTGGCTACTTCACCAGAGCCATCTCCTGAGAAGATCTTTCAAAAGTAAAGAAGGAAGGAAACCTTTTTGTCAGTGCTCCTATTTTATTGCCATCATCACCAGCTAGATTGAAGCCGTACATTTTTCACAGAAGATAAATGCCCAACCGTTTCAAAGAACAATCCTTAAATGGGCCATCTAGTCTTTTTTTGTGGCCACTAATGTGCCTTGAGAAATGTACATGCTGAACATGGAGAAGTCTTTTGTTGACTTTCTATTTTTATTTCCTCCATAAGTTGTCTGATTACATGAAACTCAGCTGCTTGCATAGCCGTGTTTAGCGTGCATGGAAATGAAACTTTTTCCTATCTTGAACAGACACTGATTGGTACAGATGGCTCATAGAATCAGTTTAGAAATTCAAGCCTGAGGTGTTTGCTTCATGAGTTTCAAATACAGGTTTTCGATTCCACATAGGGCATGCACTAAGAGTGTCTTCGGCAAAGTACCTTTTTCAGGAAAATAAGGCCCTAGTCCTGCAACTGGCTGTGCTCACAAACCCATTGAAGTTCATGCAGTAGTGTGAAAATGTAGGGTTCTTTGTATGTAGAACCAGTTGCAGTCCAAGGGCTTTAATCTATATATTAAGGACCTGATGCAGCATTCTCTGCACACCTAAAATTTCAGGTGAAGTAAATGGGAGCTACATATTCTGAGTTCTACTCATGAGTTTTATCATATATAGATGATAAAATTTCATTAACAATGTAAGAGGGACCAATTAAGGGATTACAGCTAGGGTTCAGACTTGATAATTTACCAATAAAGCAGAAGCCTGACCAATTGCCGTACAAAATAGCTAAGTTATAAGTATGAACCAGACTCTGAAATCCTTGCTCATGATGAGTAGTAGTTCACTCACTGAGTAGTCTCACTGATTTCAGAAGGACTGCTTGTAGAGTAAGGCAGTACTCAGAATGAATAAGGGTTTCAGAATCTGACCCTATAGTCTACTCCACCTTCCATTTGTTAATTAGGAGCTATGTAGTCTATTATATGATTATGAAACCTGCCCTTTGTTGTTATTGGAGCTAGTTCTGGAAAAAATGGATTCTAGGAATTATTAGTGATGAACTATTTTTAAAACTATTTTCTGCTTTGCCAATTTTATTCAAAATGTGCCTGGAGTAAAGAGGAATTATTTTGAAAATGTTGAAAAAATCTGTAAGTAGATTACTACTGTCTCAAAAATGTATGTGGTCTATTATACTTACAAGATATTGTGCAATCCAGAAAGTGCCATCAACTTCTACTTTCACATTTAAAAGGGTTCTTCCACCAATATTGTTCACCAGATCCGAAGTGTTAAAAATGTATGTCAATTAAAACAAACTCCAATGGACTGTTGAAAAGTTAAAAGCCAAATAGAGTTTCTCATACAGGGTTTATGTGTTGCCACTGACTGTAATGCTCCAAGAGCTTTATATGTAGTGAAAATATTTTCTATAATGTCTGTAAATCTGATACCAAATACCTGATTTTACTTAAACTAGTCTCTGAGGAGTAACAAAATCCTGGGGAAATTCTAAATAAACCTTTCAATTTTTAGTATGATCCAAAATATTTCACATGGCCAAAAAAGCAGAGCTAAACAAATTATCAAAGTCATAACAATGTGAAAAATCAGCTGTTTGGATTCAAGACATAGGGCCAGATCAGCTCCAGGAAAACTCATGTGAGGAAGCTAAAGAGGGACAAGGTCTCCACAGGGTTCTCCTCAGGGAGATTTCTCCTCAAATCATTCCATGTGCCCCTCTGTAGAACAGGCTAGAGAACAAGCTTTCAACTCCCTAGTCCAGGAGATCAGCACATGGTCTCCATGCTGGCTTTGGGTCCAGTGATGCCATAGTGACAAGGAACTATGGAGGAGCCAGTTGTAGATGTTTTATGGGAATTTCTTCTAGCATATCCTTGAAATATTTCTCTCTCTTTCCCCACTTTATCTTCTATTTCACTTTTTCAGACAGCACATCATGTTTTCCTTGTTCAAGATATTTTTTAAAATTCAGCCACTCACAGAAATGCCAGATCCCCAGCAATTTGCCATTCCTTTGGCACACTAGCCTTTCCTGCTTCATTGCTGACCACTTTCCCCTTTGTCAGTGTTGTAGCTATCTGACTCCATAACAGCTCCTTGACCTACTTCTTTCTATTATGTTGTGTAACCTACCCAATGCGTTTCATTCTCTTCCTTTCTCTCATGCCTTAATCACATAAATCTCTTTGTCTCCGTGTGGAAATGTCCTGTCTTTCACTCCCTCCTTCTCTCCCTTTAGCACTGAACTACCTTTATCTCTCTCTCCATCATATTAATTATCTTCCTTTATACTTTATCCTTCAACTTTGTTCTTCTCTGTCTCAGTCTCTTACTTTTTTCTTCCCCCATTACACCTATCCCTTTCACCCAATCTCTTTGTTTTACTAATATCATGTCATCTAACCTTTATTTCTCCTTACTGCAGCCAAGGCTTTTTTCCTCAGTACATTGTCCTTTTATTTTTTTGCTATCCCTCCCCCTCTGCATGCATTTTTGCACTGCCCTTTATCTGCCTTTTTCTGTCACATTATCCTGCTTCTACTTCCCCTTTCTCTCTGGAGTGTCATTTTGGTATAAAAGAAATTGTATCTCACATTATTTATTCCCTTCAATTTTTGGTAAATGGACCTTCTGTTATATATAGACACATTTACACACAGAATCCTTCAATTACCTTTAAATTGTCACTGTAATTTCAAGTGTACATGATGTTTATAGTAGTTGAATTCTCCTGTGGTTAATGCAGTATAAATCACTCACTCTTATTTATTCATACTCTATCATACAGAGGTAGGTATAGAATCTTCTATTTCTCATGTGTATTCTTTTAATGTTACAGTGCCTGATTGTGTGTGGCTAGAGGCACACACAGATGTGTATGTTGCGGGGGCAGCTCCCTGAATGCTGGTACTGGAAGAGTGCTAAGTTAGGGATACTAGTACAGGGTGAGGTACAGTGGGGACACTGCCCTTCTGCACAGGCTGGCAAACTGCAGCTGGCACAGAGGAAGTGTGTGCCATGCTTCCAAAAGGTAGTGTAGGAGCTACCTCTGAGCTCACTCGCCCACCATACCTGGAGACATTCTGCCTACCTTATGCTCTACAGACTAGGCACAATCATTGTCCCTAATTTTAGGGGAGTACAAGGGCTACACCCTTCTTGTGTCCCAGAGGGTACACATTTACTGAAAGAGAATGGGTAGTTGGTGAGGCTGTGGCCCTGCCCCTGACCCCCACTTCCATATCAGCTGCAAAGCAGGGCATGCATAATGGAGTGGGAGAGCAGGCTACAAGAGGGTAGTGCATTCTGCCCCCTTCTCTTTGATTTAGACTACTTGGAAAGGGATTGTGCATACAATCCATTGTATCTCTGGGTGATGCAGCTCTTAATCAATCCTAATCACAGGGCTTAAATGGCACAGTTTGGTCTCGTGGAATTACATGAGAGTTGAGCCCTGTGAGTTCAAGTTTCGTCTGAGTTGGCTTGACGTTTTAACAAAACAATCTGCATTGCAATGCACAAAAGCCACACTGTGAATAGTGCAATCCCTTTCTGTTGGTATCTTAGACATTTTTGGCTCTTTACTTGGAGTTCTATAAAAATGTGTGAATGGAGTTTTAGGAAATGTTACACCATATGTAGTGGATTTGTAGCCAGCCTAACAGCTTGGATGAAAGCGCATTATGCTGCAATGTTAGAAAGAGTGTGGAGCAATTTCAGACTCTATAGCTTATGCCTTGCAATTCCATGAAGGTGATCCTCATAAGGTTTTATTCCCAGACACTTGCATTATGCAGTCATAGCTTCATTTTTACTTGATTTCTCCCTAATAGAGAAGAGGTAAGTTAGCTTGGATGTAAAATGCAAGATCGTTTGAAAATAATAAACTAGGGAAATGCAACCTAGATGGAGCTACTATAAGGTGGGTGCAAAACTGGTTGGAAAACCATTCCCAGAGAGTAGTTATCAGTGGTTCACAGTTATGCTGGAAGGGCATAATGAGTGGGGTGCCGCAGGGACCAGTTCTGAGTCTGGTTCTGTTCAATATCTTCATCAATGATTTAGATAATGGCATAGAGAGTACACTTATAAAGTTTGTAGATGATTCCAAGCTGGGAGGCATTGCAAGTGCGTTGAAGGATAGTATTAAAATTCAAAATGATCTGGACAGACTGGAGAAATGGTCTGAAGTAAACAGGATGAACTTCAATAAGGACAAATGCAAAGTACTCCATTTAAGAAGGAACAATCACACATATACAAAATGGGAAATGATTGCCTAGGAAGAAGTACTGTGGAAAGGGATCTGGGGGTCACAGTGGACCCGAAGCTAAATGCAAGTCAACAGTGTAACATTGTTGCAAAAAAAAGCAAACATCATTCTGGGATGTATTAGTAGCAGTGTTGTAAACAAGACACAAGAAGTAATTCTTCCATTCTACTCCACACCGATTAGGCCTCAAATGGAGTATTGTGTCCAGTTCTGGGCACCACATTTCAGGAAAGATGTGACAAATTGGAGAAAGTCACGAGGAGAACAACAAAAATGATTAAAGGTCTAGAAAACATTGCCTATGAGAGAAAAAATGGGTTTGTTTAGTCTGGAAAAGAGAAGACTGAGAGGGGACATGATAACCATTTTCAAGTACATAAAAAGTTGCTACAAGGAGGAGGGAGAAGAATTATTCTTCTTAACTACTGAGGATAGGACAAGAAGCAATGGGCTTAAATTGCAGCAAGGGAGGTTTAGGTTGGACATTAGGAAAAACTTCCTAACTGTCAG
Source organism: Gopherus flavomarginatus (assembly GCF_025201925.1). Taxonomy (NCBI): domain Eukaryota; kingdom Metazoa; phylum Chordata; order Testudines; family Testudinidae; genus Gopherus; species Gopherus flavomarginatus. The sequence goes on along the minus strand of NC_066620.1, from coordinate 168,799,292 downwards.
AGTAGTTAAGCACTGGAATAAATTGCCTCAAGAGGTTGTGAATTCTCCATCATTGGAGATTTTTAAGATTGGGTTAGACAAGCTCCTGTCAGGAATGGTCTAAATAATACTTAGTCCTTCCATGAGTGCAGAGGACTGGACTAGATGACCTTACAAGATCCCTTCCAGTCCTATGATTCTATGTGACATCTAAATTGAGGTTTAATTGAATTAATTTTGTATTGTGGATTTGAAATAAGGAGGAAAGAATTGAGATATGTTCCTGATGCTATAAAGAAATGGCTAAATTCTGTACCGTATCTTTGGAGAGATGCAGATCAGAGAGTGTAGCCTAAGATGATGAGTGAGGGCAAAAGTGGCGTTACACCACCTTTGTGCCACCCAGATCCTCAGCTGTTGCAGGGAACAAAATTGCTCTAAGTATAAGTTGGCACAGTTGCTGCGGCTGCCCTAACTTACTGCAGACTTACCTTGGTGGCTATGGGCTGCTCTACAGTCCAGTATCATCATAGCACTGACAACTGCAATCTTCTCCTTTCGGCCACCAACTTTGGCATAACACCTGGGAGAGGACCTGTCAAGAGAGTGCAGTACAGAGTGCTTAAATCATTAGCCCTATGCTTCTGTGTCTTGGGGAAATTCTCTCCAGGCCTTTCGTGGTTTTTTTGGCTTATATATGCTACTTGAATGGAAGCATATGGTAATGCAACAGACTAAACACTATATGGGAAATTGTTCCATCCTAGAGTTCCTCACATTTGTGGTTGGTTATAGATCTCTATCTGTAATTATGGAAGCTTTACTTTTACCACTATTTTTCCTTCCACAAAGACACATTCCCCCCATAGTGTGGGGATCTGGCCTGGAGAATTGTTTTCTAAACCACATATCAGAAACACCCATTCATAGTTCAACATAGGGCTATATTTAAACCTTCTGTTAAGCCTTACTCTGGTTCCTTCCAGAATTTGTCAATTTAGATCGTATGCTCTTTAGGACAGGGATTTGCATGTTCTTTCTTTGTGTTAGGAAAATGCCTGGTGTGTTTGTACTAAAAAACAATACGACACATATGCCAGGCCTAAAACAGAGCTATAAAATGCTTTTCAGTTCAATGTCATGTGAGCCACACAGCCCACAATGTTGCCTACAACTCTTCCTCCCTAATTCACTTTTTGGGTAAGCAGTTATTTTCTTTTGTACGCTCATGTGTTGCTTTCACATATAGTTTGAAGAAAACTCTCATCTCTAAAATCTGATGCTTCAAAACTTGGTGAAAAAAGATATTTAATGCACAATAGAAATTTATTCCAGAGGAGAACATAGATTCCATTGTCATGTGTGCATATTTGTATTCAAGTTACCAGGTAGCAATTACACCAAGTTTGGTTTGCAGTTACACTAGGCTGGTGACACGATCTTGTGCTGAACTGTGAATGTATTTTTTATTGGAGGTGGGGTAATAGAATTCTAAATGGAGAAAAGCAGAGGTGGAAGAAGGTGGCAGGTGTAATTTAGCCAAATCTACTTTGTCTATACCCTCTTTGGCATCTGTTTGCTTGGAAGATATGAAAGAACCCCCTTGCAGATATGTTGCAGATGCTCAAAGGTCTGGAACTTTCAAAGCAAAATGAGACCATATGGGGTACATTTTAAAGGACCATATAAAAGTGCTACGTGCAATCACATAAAAGTGTTAAAGCAGCAAAGAGTCCTGTGGCATCTTATAGACTAACAGACATATTGGAGCATGAGCTTTTGTGGGTGAATACCCACACTGTTGGATGCATGCACCGATGAAGTGGGTATTCACCCACGAAAGCTCATGCTCCAATACATCTGTTAGTCTACAAGGTGCCACAGGACTCTTTGCTGCTTTTACAGATCCAGATTAACACGGCTACCCCTCTGATACATAAAAGTGTTAATGTACTCACATCCCCTTCTATAATCCCAGGATTTTTCATGTACATGAGGTAGTGTATGTTCATTTCTTTATTTTTATATGGTTTCATATTTTATTAGACTCATAAAAGCTTCTATTTTCTGATTTCTACCCTTGACAATGTTTTTTATTCTTTTTAAAAGATATAATAAATAGAAATTCTGGACTACTTATATTAGCAATTTATGACAGATTCGATATGTAGTGAGACTCAGAAATAGTCTTCAGTCTCTGAATCTCAAAAGGCTTGATCACTTTATTTATAATACTACTACCTACTGTACCACCACAAACAGGAACAAATCCCAAGACCCTCACACAGTGTTTACTCAAGTTTTAGCCATTCCTTACTCAGACAAACTTGTACTGATTCGGCAGCATGAGTGATATGTGATAATGGACTCAAACCCACCATCCAGTACCAGGCTCGCAGCATATTGTCTCTAGTGGCACAGGATCCAGGTAGCATGCTACAGTGTATGTGATTATGAAACCTCAGAATTTGTAACCTGAAATATTCTTTGATTTAAAAGTCGGGAACATAGTTATATAACATCTGAAATGGGTAACTCACAATATTGTGCCAACAGTGTCTATGAAGAACTAAATACAAAGCAATCTACTATATATTAAATGTATTTAACCAAAATACATCTTACATTAGACAGTTGCAAGTTTGAATTGTTTGCCCAAGTTGATCCGCAGAAAATGACAAAGCTCAGTAGTCTGAATATTTTCTTTTCTTTTTTTTTAAAAGGTGAGCAAAATTGAACTACAGCCCTTTAAATTAAAACTTTCAGGAGCCTGAGTTGCTTGTACATGTACAGCGGCTCCAAGGAGGATTGAAAGATCATAATCTGTCTGGAGAAACAATGATTTGTGTGGAATTTTTTGTTTGCTTGTTTTACCAATTCCTGATCTAATCATCATATAGGATTCATCCTGAGCCATTTTGTTGTCATAGCATGAAGCTATTTTTATGATTCTGCATGAATTCATGTTACTTTCTGCTTTCATTTGTTGACTCTGTGTCTTTGTCACAATAACGAGGGTGAGACTATTCAATGAGAATATATCACATATGAAAATGTGGTGATAACCTATTGTGATAAAGCTTGCAGCAGGAACAGGAAAATGTCACTCAATCCAGACCCATGAAGATCTCAGGGTTTCAAAATAAGCAAATACCTTTCCCTCTCTGCATCCACCCCTAGACCATTTATAGCTTTTCTTGTCAGTGACTGTAAGGATAGTGGGAAATAGTACAAAAATAGCCAATTCTTGTAACATTCTTAGGAGTATAATTTCATGCCCCTTTTTGGAAGCCTTGTTGCCCTATTCATACTCAATAAATGAAATTCATGTTCACCCTTTCAAACTTTCAATCTAATTCCAACATTTCTTGGCCCTTGCCAGTGAACTTGGAATTTTAAATGTATCATGTATAGCTTCTTTCATGCATGTTTTCCTAAAAGAAGCAGAATTTCTTGCTGCACTACTCTGTGAGGATAGGGACTACAGGTGCCACTTTCATTTTTCCAGGTGGGTGCTCCACGCCACTCCAGCCCTTTCCCTAAGGCCTCACCCTCATTCTGACTCTTCTCGCTCCTGCTCTGCCCCCTCCCTTGACCTCGCCATTCCTCATACCGCCTCGTCCCATCTCTGCTTCATCCCTCTCTCCAGCGCCTCTTGACCAGTGCTGAATGGCTGATCAGCTGGTGGCTGGTGGGTGCTGAGCACTCATTATTTTTTTTTCTGTGGGTGCTCCAGCCCCAGAGCACCCATGGAGTCGGTGCCTTTTGGTCAGTATTTGCTAGAATTCTGTGAGATTTTACAGGGTTTTTTCTAAACATATTCTTGTTTGGTTTGTTTAAAAGTAGTTGCTCCTGGAGTGATAGCGGTACTTGTTGTCTTTGTTACTGTGTTTGCATTCTTCCCACCTTGGTTTTGATAAACTATTATATTTCAAAAACCTCACCTGGGCTGTTCTATAGCATTCTAAAATGAGAAAATCCTGAAAGGGATATCAAGACTTTGTTGCCTTTAGTGCCCAACATAGTTTTTGAGCTATTTTCTGTGTCTTCTCTACTAGCCTAGAGTGTTAAATGGGTATTTGGTATAAGATGAAAAGTATAGACTAGACTGTGGCAAATATCCCTTGCATAGTTGCACAATTAGGAGGAGGGTCCATTGAGTCTGAGAGCCCTTGTACCCCAGATAGTCGCCATCTGTAGTGCCTGTGCTTCTCCTGTCCTTTGTCTGTTGGAGCTTATAAATACCAATGTTATACAAATAATTGACAAGTGCTCTCCTGAAAACAAGCACTGCTTCCTGGTAGTGCTCCATTGTACTCCATTGGAGTACCTCTTACTCCGAAGCACTTGGACTCTAAGGCCCTAATTGAGGAAAGGTTTTAAGACAGTTCCCATTGCTTTCAGCTTAAGTAAGTGCTTCCAGAAGAAGGAATGTTTTTCCTGAATGGGGGTAGATAAACAGAGTGGCCACTGGATACAAAGTACAAGAAAAATAGTCCATGTCTTCTCAGTTCCTTTTTTCTGGTCCCAAGACAAGCAACATACAGAGAAATAGTAAAAATATAGACAACTTTGATATATCTTTGTAATATATAAATAATATAGTACAGTAACTCCTCACTTAACATTGTAGTTATGTTTCTGAAAAATGCGACTTTAAGTGAAACAATGCCAAACTAATCCAATTTCCCATAAGATGTAATGTAAATGGGGGGGTTAGGTTCCAGGGAAAATTTTTTCACCAGACAAAAAACTTTATTACATATATTATTACAGTCTAAGTTTTAAACCAACAGTTTAATACTGTACCCAGCAATGATGATTGTGAAGCTTGTTTGAGGTGGTGAAGTTAGAGGGTGGAAGAGGGTGAGGTATTTCCCAGGGAATGCCTTGCTGCTAACTGATGAACTAGCATTCGGCTGAGCTGTCAAGGGATAACACATTTTTGTTAATGTAGCTTTAGACTCTACAAGGCAGCACAAGTGGAGGGAGGGGAGACAGCATGGCAGACAAAGACAGAGACACACACCGTGGGTGTGTGGGGGAGAGAGAGAGAGATGCGCATTGCCCCTTTAAGTATGCTGATGCCACGCTCTAAGTACATAAAAAATACTTGAAAAAGATCAGGAAGTTGAGACAGCAGCTGCATCCAGCTCTCTCCATCCTGAGCCCTGTTGTGTCTCTCCTCTGCTCTATATGGAGAAGGGGTAAGTCGGAGGGGGCAGGAGTAGGGGGGAGGGGGACACCCTGACATTAGCCTCCCTCTTCCCCCTTCCCCTGCACAGCAAGCAGGAGGCTCCTGGGAGCAGCTCCAAGCAGAGGGCAGGACCAGCACATGACAGTAGGGGGAGGGACAGCAGAACTGCCGGCAATTGCTAGCCTGCTGAGCAGCTGCTGCACAGGGAACTTAGGGGAGTGGGGAGCTGATAGGGGGACTGCCAATCCACCGTGGTTCCAAGCCCCCACCAGCTAGCTGCAATGGGCTGCTCTTCCTGCAAGCAGTGAACAAAGCAGGCGGCTGCCAAACAATCTTATAAGGGAGCATTGCACAACTTTAAACGAGCATGTTCTCTAATTGATCAGCAACGTAACAATGAAACAACGTTAACTGGGACAACTTTAAGTGAGGAGCTACTGTATTTTTGCCACTGACTTCAAAAGGGCCAGGATTCATCCACTGTATATACAATAAATACCTTTTATTTGGAGCTGATATAGTGATTGATGATCTAATGAACAACACTTAACCTGTGATTGACAAATAACTTCTTCCAAAAAGTCATAAACATTTCTAAAAACAGAAAACAGTTTTTTAAAGTCACACACAGATTTTGAATCCATCATATTTCTGTGTTGTTTGCAGGCAGTTTCCTTACCAACAACTGGAAGCCATTTTCTATTCAGAAAAAAAAAAGTTTAGTTTTTTCAAATAATATTTAATTTCCTTATCTAATTGTTTTGGCATAAACAAAATGCAGAGGCTTTTGCTTTCTAAAAAACTCCTAACAATTTCAGTTTTACATCAATTATAGTAGCTTTGAAAGGAAATAATGCATCTGCAGATGGTGCTGAATTGCATGAAATTAATTACTACATTGCACGTTCTCAGTAATTAATTCCATTGAGGCCTGTAAAATCCATTGCAAGTTGAATTACATGGCTTTTAGTCTTTTCTTTTCTCCATGAAAATTGCTTTATCATATTTTAAGCCAAGTTAAAGTGACAAGGAAAATATTCAAAGGTCATCCTGGAAAATGCATTAGGTTTCTTTGTCGTGCCCATGGGATAAAGAAATCAAGCTCTTATTATGGTGAGTTACTGCAGTGACCACAGACTTCTCAATTTTGTTCTGAAAAATCATTATCTGCTGTTGAGGTAGTGAGAGAGTTAAGGCTGGAAGAGGCAGAGTTCTTTCTTCGTACAGGTTATAATATATTAACTGCAATGCTGTTGTCTTTTTGTTTAATCAGTCTTTTGTCTCATGGGTGTGCATTACCTTTCTTATGTTCTTCACATTTAGCCTTCTCACTATCATCACTGTTCTTGACTGATGAGTCCAAACTAAGCAACTGGATTTGTAAAGCCCGTGTTTGGGTGAATTATGGATATGGCATGAGAAATGGGGGAAAAAATGAGAGTTGCATTGGGAAGATGCTGTTAGGCATATGTACTGTTAAAAAAGCACTTTGGGCCAAATTCTGTTACTAAGATCGGGGACCTTAAACCAGCTCTAACGGGTTGATGCGGAATTGCCCAGTGCAGGGGAATTTGGAGAGTTGGCTTTAAGCCAGCTAACTCTCAGCATAGAAGGCATGTTGGGTCTGACAGGAAAGGGGATTTCTAGGAGTGGAATGTAATGGAGAACAGAGGGGATGAGGCCAGAACATGATCCCTGGCTGGTGAAATGGGCAGGTTTTAATAATTTGCATGAAGGGCCCCAAAGGGAATATAGGCAGCTTCAAGCTACCTTTGCCTTCCCATTTCTGAGCTGACTATGATCTCAGTGCACCTGGAAATTGTACCCACTAAGTGACCAATGACTTTACAACATCTAAGCTAAAGACAATTATAGAATGATACATTCATTATTGTGGTCACCATATATTTTGGCTGCATGGCCTGAACCTAGTGAGCCACATTCTGCTCTGATTTGCATCCCTTGCAACATGCAGGTTGCCGCTGGGGCTACGGAAGAAAAGGGATAATTTTGGTTTATCTTGTTCATTGTGTATTGAATCTGTATATTATTGTTTTCACATCTATTGAAAAATCGCATATTTCTAATGTCTTTACAAATATCAAAATATTGTACTCATGCCAACTGTGTATAAAGTAGACAATACTGAATGTAGAAACAGTGTGGCACTCTTATTCACAAGTATATAATGTTAAGGGCAGTGAAACAAATCTTTTCACGGTAGCTGGATAAGGTTGGAGACTGTACAGTGTGTAGTTTTATAGCTAACTTGCTCATCCTGGGCCACATCCTGAAGACTTGATGTATTTTCTCGCAACCATTACTTTGGATAATCTCTCAGGAAGTCATGAGACTTAAACTCAGTTTCTGCTGAAGAAAAATCCAATCATTTCAAGTGTCAGAGGGGTAGCTGTGTTAGTCTGGATCTGTAAAAGCAGCAAAGAATCCTGTGGCACCTTATAGACTAACAGATGTTTTGGAGCATGAGCTTTTGTGGGTGAATACCCACTTGGTCAGATGCCAATCACTTCAGTGAGACTTCTGGCTGAGTAGAGAGAGACTAAGGATTGTGCATGGATCCTGTGGTGTGATGTGTGGAAAAATAATGCAGTAGCCCTAACTGAAGACCTGCTTCGTGGTCATGCCTTTGAGTGCCATCAAGACAATTGCCAGGTTCTCTTAACAGCTGCAACTTATTGTGATTTGAAAAAGTAAAACATCTGTCTATTTCAAAAGACTATCAAAATGGTTGGTACTGTTTAGATGTCAAGAACTGAAATAAGTTGTACATTTGTAACTGTGAAAGTAATTAACCATTAGGGTAGTTCATGAAGGAGTAAATTCTCTAGCAATTGGAGTCTTTCAATGAAACCTGGGTATTTTTCTAAAATATATGCTCTAGTTCCACCACAAGTTATTGAGCTAGGTGCAGGAACGAGTGGGTGACATTCTCTAGCCTGTGGTGTGCAGGAGTTCAGATTAGACCAGTTGACCCCAAACTATGGAGTGGCCCCCTTCGGGGGTCACAGAGGAAGACTGTGGGGAGGGGAGGAGGCTGGCAGAACCCAGGCCAGCCCCTACAGAGGGCAGGTAGGGAGCACCACCCAGACCTGCTCTGACCCCAGCTCCACTCTGGACTGCCCCCAGCCCTAACCACGGCCCTGCTCCCTGCCACTGCCCCTGACCATGGTGCCTGTGGGGGAGTGGACCAGGTAAGAGGAGTAAGGGTGGGCATTGACAAAGTTTGGGGACCACTGAATTAGATAAACACAATGGTCCCTTCTAGTCTTAAAATGCAAGAATTTATGGAAATAAATGGCTGATGCCTTTAATGTTATAAATCAGAGATTTGCAAATATACAAATGAAAGTGAGGCCTGAAGAACTGCTGGACACATCACGACCAATCATATTGAAACTAAAGATGGGTGAATTGATTTAGCTAAAATAAGAACCAATCCAAAATGTTATGCAAAGCTTTAGATTTGCAGAAGTTCTGAAACCTTTATTTTTAAAATGTATTTTTCATTTTTGTGACAATTCTGCTCTTCATGCTTCTGGATAGAACGGGGATTGCTGTAATTCTGTGGAAAAGGCTAGTTGTAGCTGAGCTTGAAATAAGATGCAATCAAGGAGCTCCCAAACATCATATAAAAATGGTTCCAAAATAAGGGCAATCAATTTCTAGCATAAAGATTAGATTATGCATTGGAGGCACAGAACATCATTGGGGATGATGAAGAACCTCTGTAAATGAAAGAGGTTGCCCAATCCCTCCCAGAGCTATAAAGAGAGCAAAGGACATGAGCTGGACCATCCCTTAGGACGGTGCAGCAGGGTCTCCTCCCAGAGGCCACTGCCAGCCCACTCTGAAGAGGATGTGGGCCCATGTCCCTACCCCTTCCTTAGCCCCTTCTCTTTATTTAAAGTACAAAGCACCCCTGGGGGGGCTAGGAGGGAGCAGCCCCAAATTGGGAGAGGGGGCACAGATGGCATGCAAGAATATAGATTGTGACTGGGGCCACAAAGGGGAGAAAAATCCTCCTCCCCCAGCACCTCCACAAAGGTCAGTCACAATCCACCTCTCATTCTGTAACCTCAGGAAGTTAGAATAGTTTGGGTTAAAGGATCTGGTCACAATATGCACCACATTCTGCAGTCCATATGCAAGACCTGTTGAAGTCAGTGGGAGCTTTGGTTGTATAAGGATGACTAGGCAGGCTGTATGTTTGGATTAAGTTCTATACAAACTTTCTGGTACTTATTTGGACCAAACCCATCCTTTGAGCCTTTTGAGATTCACCTCCCCGCCCCCCCACAATTAAAATAGGAGATTTGTGTAGGGTGTGATAAAAATAAAATAAGGACACTGACAGAAACCTATTGCTAATTGAGCAATGCTGTTTACACCACATTTGTTAGGTGCTTATTGTGCTGTTTAATGATGGAATTTCCTGTAAATCAGAACATTTGAGATCAATATGTGGCAAAAGAATGAATGGCATTATTGGAAAACCACTAGCTTAAACAATTGTCCTCTTTAACAGCTTTATTTGAATCCAAGACCTCATCTCAGCCCATGCTCCTTTTCATATTTATTCAAATCAGCTGGTAGTGGGTCCTAGTCTTCCAGGTGGCACTTCTGGTGTGCGCAGTAGATGAGAAGTAATAAAAGAAGGATCCAGAGACTTCTGTCTTCATATGCTGTCTGCAGTACTGCACTTAAGCATGTTACAATGAAGTCTCCCCGCTCACTATTACAGGTTGATACCTTAAGTCCAGCATTCTGACAGAACAGTATAGATGGAAAGTAACTAGAAGAAGAAGAGAACAGCATTTTTTGTGCCTCAGGCACCCAAGATATGTGACTCACTGGCCTTTCTACTTTTGCAGAGGTAGGCTATATGTGGTTTTTTTTTACCCTTTCATACCAGACAGCCACTGGATAAATGCCAAGGAAAGCATGATCTGGTTTCTAAGCAGTGGACAGGCTAGTTCATGAACTCAGTCAGCCAAACAGAGAAAGCAATTTTTACTTCTATATTCCCAGAGTTGTGCTTATGACAACAGACAGTATATTGATTCAAGTCTGAGATTTTCTCTGTACATCAAGTACATATACTGCTTGATTCACATTTAGCCTTTGTTGATGGAATTAGAAAGTAAATAGTCATGTGGTTAATGTAGATTAGAATCATTTTATAAGCCTCACCTAGTGTTTTAATAATCTATCATGGAATACAGTTTAGATAGTTGGAGGTCATAGGAGCTTTCAGCTCTGAATTCTCAATCTAGCTGATATAGGCTGAGTTTTCTCATAAAATACAGAGGCAAGTGCATTGGGGTTTCTTTACACTAAGCACATATACTTTGAAAGTATTCTCTCTGAGCATCATGCAGCATTGTGAAAATGTTCTGTTGTTTCCGCATATACTATATGTACATTTTCAAGTGTTTAAAGGGTTAAATCAAGATTTCCCAGTTAATTATTAAAATATTCTTAACAATAAATATAAATTGCAAGGAATTTTTTGGAAGGTCTGGCAAGCTTTCTGAGTCAGTCAGTCAGATTAGTTACACCTTGGAAGAAAGAAGGGTTTAGTACAGGGATTGGCAACCTTTGTCATGAGGCCCATCAAGGAAATCCGCTGATGGGCCGGGACAGTTTGTTTTCCTGCAGGTTCGGCCGATTGCAGCTCCCACTGGCTCTGGTTTGCTGCTCCAGGCCAATGGGGGCTGCGGGAAGAGTGGTCAGCACATCCTTCAGCCTATGCCACTTCCTGCAGCCCCCATTGGCCTGGAACGGCGAACCACAGCCAGTGGGAGCTGCGATCACCGAACCTGCAGATGCTCATAGACTCATAGACTCTAGGACTGGAAGGGACCTCGAGAGGTCATCGAGTCCAGTCCCCTGCCCTCATGGCAGGACCAAATACTGTCTAGACCATCCCTAATAGACATTTATCTAACCTACTCTTAAATATCTCCAGAGATGGAGATTCCACAACTTCCCTAGGCAAGTAAACAATCCGTCCCTGCCTGCCAACAGATTTCTCTGATGGGCTGTGTGCCAAAGGTTGCTGATCTCTGGTCTCGTAGTTAAAGTACAGGATGGACAGTTAAGAGATCTGAGTTTTATTTGTGGGTCTGCTGTTTCTTGCTGTATGACCTTGGGCCAGTCATTTAACCTTCCTGTGCTTCAGTTTTCCCATTTGTAAAATGTTTACAGTGGTATTTACCTTGCAGGCTTATTTGGCTTAATTAATTCATGTTTGAAGAGTGCTTTGAGATCCACAGATGAAAGCTGTGATAGTATTTTGCACTGCTATCTGCTGTTATCTATCTAATCTGTTTTAGCAGAATCACAAAGATGCAAGAGAGAGATGGATGCAGATACATGTCTGTGTAACAACCACTCTGCTCTCTTGGGAGCAAGTTGACATTCTTTCCTGAGAGGACTGATCTGCTCATAGATTAGATAATCAAACACAGATACACATTATGCTGGCAAGGTGTTTTAAAGGAGAACCTTGACTAAAAATAAAGATACATCTTGGTCAGCCAGCAAACATCAGGCTGGCATGTGGAGGGACTGATAAAATTGAGGATTAAAAGTAATAGCATTTTTTAGATTAGTAAGAGGGAAAATACAATGGGCCACATTCTGATCTTAGTTCCACTGGTGTAATTGCACTGAGAACAAGATTGTTAGCACAGGAGGACCTTTAGCTTTCACAAATAGATTATTTGATTTACAGCACTGGACCTGAGATCAGATCCCTGCCATTACAGAGCAGCCACTTGGATTCTGTCCTTGAAAGACTGTTAAAGCTTTCCATAATGGTGCAATGATAAGGCCACAGCTATTCTTTTCCCTACAGTTATAGTTTTCTGTGGGTGAAAGCTGGCAGTATAGACAAACACCCAAACCAAACATTTTAAAATATGCTCATAAAACCACCTTCATCCATTTCCTTACATCATCCTTTTTCTGTAGTATTCCTAATGTAGCTATCATAGTGAGAGAGGCTGAAATTCTCCGATGCTTCAGTGTGTGTTCTATTGTGCCAATCACTGTGGTATCTGAGCCTGTCTAAAATAAAAATAATGAGATCCTTAGTCCCTGATGTGGACAAACTGTTTTCTGTGTTTTCTTCATATCATGCTGAGCTGAAGAGTTATTTCTTTCTAAAGAGAAGCTTCAGTGCACATGTGGCAATTCCTATTTGCTCCCAAGGTGTTTGGTTCTGTATTCTTTTTGAGGAACATCTCCCACTGAAGCCAGTGGACGTTTTGCCTGAGTAAACACCGTAGGAGCAGAGCCAAAGTTGTTAATGCAGGCCTGGAGCTATCCTGACTTCAAGGTGCTTCAATAGCATGGTGATGCTATTCTGTCTTTGCTCTCTACAAAACACTAAGAATGTGAAGAAACTACACATAGATTCAGGTGAGTTCCAAGTAACCATGTTTACTAACAATATAAGGACATACAAGGCCATGAAGCATATATACATCACTGCTCCATTAGGGTCCGATGGCTTCTGCAAAAGAAGACAGGAAGGACCAATAGAAGGCTCCCAAACTATTTAAAAGGATATTACTGAATTCCTATACACAACAGGAGCCAAAATAAGAATGTAAAAAAAAAAATACAGGCCAGTTGTATCATGCCCTTATTGCACAGCAGTGAAACGTGCTTTAGGTTGGAAGCCAAGGGCCCTGTGCTAATCTTCTGACTGTTTGAACATGTAGAGTATCACACACGTATCTGCACACAGTTGTTTACTCTTTATGTTATAGTAGTGTTTAGAGGCCTGATTCCTAGTGTGCAATACAGCCTAGGTCTACATAAATAGTTGGATGTTTAATGTGCCTAGTGCTCTCCATTTCAGCTCCTGAAATAATCTTACAGGGTGCAATCAAGACCTGAACCCTGCTCAGAGGAGCAAGTTGTGTGTCACCATGCTGGTGCAGGGGGGGTAAGCGAGAAGTTTCCCTGCTGCCTCCCCCTACTTGTAAGCTTGTGCAAGGGATGCACCCAAAAGCAGTGTCAGCTCTCTCTATGCTCTGGGAAGTGCAGGGATTGTGTGAGCTTCCAACAGAGTTGCTACTACAGGGGCTGTTTTTAGAGAAGACCATTTGTCCATGTCTCCACCCTCAACTTGCCCAGGCTCCATATGTCATGTCACATACCAAATATTGGATCTGTGCAAGTAAAATATTCCTAGTGTCCTTATGACTGCCCAACATTCTAACGGATGACATCTTTTTGGCTTTCAATTGGCAATAGTCTGTGTTGGGGAATGGCTTTGAGATAACTGGATAGGAGCTTTGAAGAGGAGTGTGTGGGAGAGGAAATCTATTAGTTCTGCTTTCCCAGAGGTAGGTACTGTTGGGAGAGGGACAGATACCTCTTATTGGGAAGACTGGACCCAAAGCGTGAGAAGAAAGAGAGCGTGGGGATAATGGGAGACACAGTTATCTGAGAGGGGACACAGTGCAGGGGGGATGACAGAGCACATGGACAACAGGGGGCCAAAGAACAGTGGGAGAGGACACATGGAATGCTACATGTACGAGTGCATGAACTGGCCTCGCCAGGCACACACACATGGAGATGCATAACCATGTAGACACCAGTGTTGCCATTAAGTCCTGATAAAAAAGATGTAAGTGTAAGTAGTAAGTACACCATTACAGGACTGCTTATATAAGCAAAATGATAACTATGTTGTAGAAATATTACTTATGTACTTATAAGTAAAAGAGCAAGTGGAAGTACGGTACTTTCAACTCCCTTTTCTTTGCAGTTGTTTAGTCAATATATGGACAACTAACTAAACAATATGCCATAAGCATATAGGGGAAGAGAAAGAAAAAGGGCAACAATGGCATTATATTCATATACACACTTAACCATAAAAACCTCTTATAAATATAAATAAATGTATACATTTCATTTCCATTATATATATATAACAATATTATGTACAGACAGCATATCATTCCCTGAGATGGGCATTTATTCTAATAACAGCATCATCTTCACCATATCGTCCTGAAGATTGTTCCTTCTTGGTAGAGGCTCCCAGCTGCTGCTGGGCTCGGGAGCGAGCCTCTCCAGGGCTGTTTGCAGTGACCAATCAGAAGTGAAGGGGATGGGGGGTCACCTTCCTCCCTTAATGAGGCAACAGCAGGGCCAAGAGAAAAAAATCCTTGGTAGCCAGAACTGAGGGTTTGAAGCTCCCAAGGTAGGACAGTGGGTTCTGGGGCCAGCCAAAACCTGGGATGGATGGGAGAGATGTGGTTGTTTCAAAAAAACTATTTTGAAAAAGTACTTTCTGATGAAAAGCAATACATATACTTTAAGTATCTTTAAAATATACTTAAATATAAGTACAAAGTACATAATATTTATAAGACTTAAGTAACAGTATGTAGAGTGATTTAAAATGCTTGTACACTAGTATAAATGTACTTATGTAAATGGGAACATTGGCAGACACCAGTGATATAATTGAGCTCCTTGTCCCCTACACTTTTTCAATAAAAAAAAAAATAAAGAAGAGAACCTACACTTTGTTCATCTATAGCCTCATCCCCACCTCTGCTCTCTCAGCTGTGGAGGGGCGCTGGTGCACCAAGGGGAGCTATCTGATTTCCATATACTTAATGGATCAGGGCCTCTTTGTGCAAGAAGCGGCATCAATGATAAATGTACCTCTTCTCCAAGACACATTTCTCCTGCAGTCTGTCCAGTGCTAATACTGGGGCATGTGGCTCCACACCATCCCATATACTGATTTATCTCTTAAAAACCACAATCTAGCTCTCCCTATAAGAAAAGAAATGCAACCATTTAATGAGGAGAAATTACTACTTTTCCTCTTGTTCCAAACATTTAGAAGCAACTTAAAGTAAATCTGCCACTTCACAGGAGGTCAATGTAAAGAAGGCAGGAATGATATACTAAGTGCATGTTTGCATTACAAAATCAGTTTCTTTTCTAATCATTGACACATGCTTACGATAAAAACATATTATTCTAAGTATAGGAAAAACTCTGGGGAATGCAGATATCATTGTGGTAGCTGTGGAATTGTTGACTTTTCCTTGGTAACTACTAGAGCTGAGCTGGAAATGGTTTTCCATCCATGAGTATTTTTGAGATTTTGAAAAATTTTCCCAACCCAAATCAGGACAAAGAGCCCAAATCTTGAAAAAAATTGCACATTGAAAATGCCCCCTGAAAAAATAAATCAAATTGGGGGAAGAAAATATTTTCTTTTGATAATTTTGAAATGGTTTATTTTGATTTTGACCTTTCTAATTTTTAACTATTGTTTTTTACTATAAATTAACTTACATTTCTAAGAGAAAAATCATTTTGTCTTGAAAATTGGAAATTTTTCATTCAGAAAATGTCAAATCTCACTTTTTCATCAATTTCAAAACTTTTTCCCCCAATTTTTCTTTGGAAATTTGCTGGTACCAACCCTTTCCTGGGAACTGTTGCAGTTTCAATGAACTGGCATTTTGTGATGGAGAAAAAAAGGTTTCCTCTAAAATTTTCCTATCAGCTCTATTCACTACTGCAGCTAATAGTTTAATAATATTTGAATGGTGCCATTTTCAAATTGGCACTGGTCATCCTCAATTATATTAGGTAATTACTTAAATCCTGTCTCACATACAGCAGTAGCCTTCTTTATACAATGTCTAACAAATCAAAACAAATCACCCTCAATCTGTTTTAATCCCCTTCCACTAATTGATAAGAGGCTTCCACTAAATCATAACTTTGTACAAACATAGCTGTCATTCTGTGGCTCTGGCTGTTGGAGGGAATAATAGATATAAACTTCAGGACCACACACCCAACCTGGCACATAGTAGGTGCAAGGGTGATGATGTTAGCCATGGCATTTTAGGTTTGGCTTCCCCGAGCATGAGAAGGCATAGAGCCAGCTCCTACCTCACTGTCCCTTCACTCCTCAGCACAGGGCAGGCTTATCAAAGATGGGAGGTGTGTTTTTGGATGTGAAGGGCATTTTGAACATGTGGGGAGGAGGGAAGCAGATATGATCCAAGCCTGCTGTGCGCCTGTTATATTCACTTGGCAGATGGAGCTGTTGGGACTGTTTCTGGCTGACGCATCTCAGAGCAGCCCTCTGGATGTTCTAATTTTCACCCAGGACCAGGGCCATGCACAGAATTAGGGAAACCTAGCTAGTCCCTGACAGACTTCCATAAGAATAGCCATACAGGGTCAGATCAATGGTTCAGCCAGCCAAATAGCTTATATTTTGACAGTGGCCAATGCCAGATGCTTCAAAGGGAATAAATCTCTGCTGTAACCTGCAAAACTGGGAAGCTGGAGAGAATATGGCCCAGAATGTTCAGCCATCATCTTTCCCTGTATCTGGGGCTAGATTTAAAGGTTTGTATTTGTTCTGCATTAAAAAAAAAGTATCTTGAGTCATTTTCAAGGTGCCTGCACAGATAATGCCACAAAATAGTCTTAGGTATTACACCTGGGAATCAGGAGCAGCTGAACATCAGAAAGGGGATTCCCCTGTGTGCAAACATCACTAACAAAAGATGGGCATGCCCCTCTCAAACAAGGGAAAAAATAATTGTTGTCATGTTCACTGGATATTTCCTCCCCAATCTCCCATCATCACTTCCACCAGATCTAGATTGAGTTTCAGTCTGTTTGTTCCTCTCAAAGTCTTTTTTTTTGTCCTGAAAGTAAATACATGGCTTCACTGTGATTTGAGGACAGGGTGACACAGGGATGAGTCTCTTCAGTATATTTTTGACACTGCAATTCAGTACCTCTCATCTCTTCCCATCCCCATCCATCATCCTTGCATATATGTGAACAGAAGGAATGTTAGATGAGAACTTTCCAGAACCCTTTAGACAGAGGACAACTGTTCAAAATCACGGTCTGCAAGTTCTCTGAGAGAAAATGACAATTTGACCATTTTAGAGTGATTTTTTTTGTCCATCCCGCCAAGTTCTGCAGATGCAGTAATTCAACAATACTCCAGTATTACTCCAGCCGTAACTCCACCGTACCATCATTATGCATGCAGTGATTTAGAAATCAGCCCCCGTGGCCGTGTTTGACATTCAGTGGCTGAACTATGGCACTCACTTTCATTACTCACAGCAGGTTGTTTTGGAAATATGTCCTATCAAGCTGTAAATTATATTACCGCTGTTTTAAATATATGAAACAACAATGCAGGAAGTTTTCAATTAAAATAAGTTATATTCTCTTTAAATAAATTAAAATATGAATGAGTTTCATTGCATCACAGTCTTTGATTGACTGAAAGATTAAAATGGAAAAACACTATTATATAGTATATGGAACAACTGTATGATTCAGAGTCCATATGCAACTGTCACTTTGACAGATGCATTTCCCCAGCCCATTTTAATGATAATTTCATTGTGAAAGTAAAGATCCCAGATTTAGCCCCTTGTGAGTTATCCAGTTCCTCTGGTGTGACTTATGGGTTTTGTTTTTTGCAAGACGGAATTTTGAGCAATGTTCCCTGTGTGCACAGTTCTGGGATCCTAGTCTTAAAACTTGTGATGGAGATTTTGGCCAACATTTTCTCAAGTCTCTTTTATCAGCTTGCCAATTTATGCTCAATAGCCCCTGACATTTCCATTTACCATAATGATTATAAATATGTCTGCTAGATGTGTATGCAGAGCATTCTTTGCTCACAAACTTTATTGACAAAACCCTCCCAGAAAGAAGAAGTGTATCTCACCAGGCTATCCCTGCAAGTTAAATTTAAAGTGAAATAAATGCGTAAATAACTAAATAAAAATAAACTGCCCATGTTTCCAGAGTTGTTGCTTTTCACAGGGTCCTGAGATTCTACTTGCCGTTTTGCTTCTCATTTCCTTCCTTCCAGGAATAAGTGTTGGCACAATCAAATTCCTCAAAGACGTGACCAAAGGCCTCCAGTCACTGATGCTAGTCAATTGTGCCAGGCAGCTAAACAGACAATCTGAACACATGATGGTCACTGAGGGCTTGTCTACACTAGCACTTTACAGTGCTGCAACTTTCTCGCTCAGAAACAGTTCCCTGAGCTCAGCAAGTTTCAATGCTGTAAAGCACCAGTGTAGACAGTGCACCAGCACTGGGAGGTGGAGATGGCTCTTTCCCAGCGCTCTGCTGCAACTGCACAAGCTACATTAAAGCCCTGTACTTGTAATTCACTGGTATTTCATTCACTCATGTCTAGTGTATCTTGCTTCACTATCAATCTCTAATTCAGTCTGCTGTTTGGAAATAGCATTACTCTATATAATAGTATGTTTCTTCACAGGGTCCCCTATCATAGCTCATGACTTGTTTCAAATGAGTAAGTCTGGGGAAAACTGAGAAATCTAACTGTGCATGATGAACTGGAAGGCCGTCATAAAACCCATGAATTTGGAAGCAAGCTATGGCATCCTCCAACACAACAGAATTAGGGCACAAGAGTTAACATTCTTCTGCAAAAGAAGGGTCTAAAGAACAGTTGATCAATGTGACATCAAAGGAACGCTTTGTGTATCTGTGAACCTTTGCTGGAAATAAGGGAGGGGACCAACCAAGAAAGGGAGTTAGTTATGACTTTCAAGGAGAAGATGACATCAGCAGAAAATCAGAATGAGTTAATGGTAGTCAAAGGGGAAGAGGGAATGAGAAAGGGTTTTACACATTTAACAAGGGGCAAAGAAACACTAATATGCTCCTTAATACACCCAGGAGGGAGATGAAATCAGTGAGCTATAAATTGTCTTTTTAATGTGGGTCTTTAACAAGAAAAATAAAAGAAAGGGGCATAATTACAGCTGAACAGTACCTGTAGGGTTTAGGTTGTATGGGTTACGTGACCAGACATGAATTTGAGTCTTCCAATGGAATCCCACCACCCTGCACTTAGCCTCCTACTCCTGCTGCCTGAACACTCCATACCTCATTTTGGCTGTCTCCTGGCAGCCTAACTACATACTAGATGGGATGCCCCATAGCCCCTAGTACTGTATATCATTGCTGCTAGCTACTGTGAAAAAATATATACTCCTGCTTTCGAGTAAGAGCCTTTTCTAGTAATAGTGTGGGTATTTTCCCCACTTATGCAGTTCTAGAAGCTGGAAGCAAGTCAGGCAGCTTCCTCCTGTGAAAATCTCTCAGAGATTTGAGGAGCTATTGTCCCTAAGGCATGTAAATATGACAATGATGGGCACCAATATAAGAACCTAGACAGACAGACACAGAAGAAGATGCTCCGGAAGGTGGGAAGAGCTGCCATTTGATGAACTGTGAGTATGGGGCAACTCAGCTGCAGGAGGTAGCTGAAAGGAGAGTCAGGCTCCATTTTTCCTCCAAGACATGCAAGATAACGTTGGAGGTTGCTGCTAGCTTGGCTTCTCTTCAGGACGCTTTGATTATCTCTTTCTATAGGGGAGTCAGACTTCATAAGGTTTTACCAACTAGAGGAAGCAGGGTCCATTTCATATGCAGTGGAATGGACCTTTCCCAGTGCAAAAATGGTGCAATTTCTCCCTTTTGTTGTGCCTCTGCATTAGCAGGACCAGCGATACTATTACCATGATGTCAGCTATGTCGGAAATGCCTGATCCTGCAAGATGCTGAGTGGCCTGAATTCCCATTGAGAAGTAAAGATGCTCAACATCTCACTAAGCCTTAAGGGCATGATTTTCTAAACTATTCATGTGCCTACTAGAGTGGGATTTTCAAAAGTACTTAGGTTTCAAACTCCTATTGAAATCAGTGGGAGCTAGGTGCCTAAATACCTTTGAGGACCTGGGCCTAGATTCCTATGTAAATCCCAGTAGTTATTTATATGCATCATTAGGAATCTAAATACATTTTTAAAATCTGCCCTTAGTACCTTGTGCAATCTGGCATACAACAGAGCATTTCACTGATCTGCCATCATAAGGAGAGGTATAGGTGGCTAAAACTATATCAAATGAAATACATAGCTTTTCAAACAAAGCACCAGTGACAGATAAATTAAGAGGCAATAAAGTCCACAGAACTTACTTATCCTGCATGAGGTGTGAATAGAATAGTGATCGCATTAGAATATTTGAGGCTCCTTGTGAACTTATTTTTGAGGTCTTCAGCCACCTAATCTCGCTTCCATCAATCTCTTTTCTTAAATCTTTCCCATACTTTCACTATAGCAGAGAAGCTTGTGTATGAGGTGT
The DNA here is from genome assembly GCF_025201925.1 of Gopherus flavomarginatus. Lineage (NCBI taxonomy): Eukaryota > Metazoa > Chordata > Testudines > Testudinidae > Gopherus > Gopherus flavomarginatus. The sequence goes on along the minus strand of NC_066620.1, from coordinate 168,778,859 downwards.
GTCTCCTCTCTTTCTTGGCCCAAGTAGTACATGAAACTGTCCACTGTTCTTCACCCTGCTAGCTCAGCAGATTCTACAATAAATTCATCTGTCAAGGGCTTTAAATAAGTCAACTCCATATCCACACACTGTTACTTTCACAGGTTTCAAAAGAGCACATTGGTAAGGAATAATTTTGATGAGGAGTATTAAATTCAGGAAGGTGAATTGAACTGACTTAACATTCATTCAAGGATACCTGCTCCTGACTCTTTATTACAAATGTACTGAAAAGTCAATATAACATTCTTTCTGGGTTGTTTTTATTTGTTTTACACAGAATGCCTGCTGACCTAAAATAGTTGCCTTTTCCGTTGTAATAAAATAATGTGCATTTTTTCATTAGGACCTGCTTTTCTTATTTGTTTTACTGTTTTCTAGAGGATAGATTCCCAACGGTCTCTGAATGCAGAGGTAAATGAATCTTAACAAAGGCCACAGGCAAAATGCCCGTGGCACTCATTTTAATACCAACTTTCTGCAGCACTGCACAGTGTGTTTAATGATCCTTGAAAATTTCACTATTCTGTCTAATTAGCGTCTCTCCTGGGAGGAAGTGGTGGCACTGGGGAAAAATTGTACATCTTGTAGATCTTGTACATCTTTGGTTGTACCATTGATTAAGCCAGTCATTGCAGTAACAGAAAACAGGACTGACATGAAAAAAGATTTTTTTTCTTAAAGAATGGAAGGTCAATTGATATTAAATTTGTTTCCAGTAACCTTCTTTCCCCCTCCCCCCATTTTACTAACAAGTTGCAATGTTGTTCTTACAATTAATAGAAAGGATTCCTTTCTTTAACTAACAGAGGCTGATTCTCCCCTAGAGTGATAATATTTTCCTTTAAAAAAAAAAAAGCTTATCACCGTGTCCATGTATTTCATGACTCTGTAGTTGCCATGAAAATCTAGGCAATTGTGCTTTTGAGAATGAATGTTACCATGCTATCTGCAATACAGCATTTATTGTACTTAGTAGGGGAAATTGCACAGATGTATCCTTGTAACTGTTACTGTTACCCAGGGTTCTTTCAACCCAAAGCTCTTGGTAACTTTTACTCTGTGCGAGGTGGTGTCGGGAAATAAATCAGGGGAGGCATGTTCGTCCAACTAATAGATGGCTGACACAAACAGGACAATGCAAGAGTGCTTTCACTTAAAGCTAAACTTTACTTAGTCCGCAACAAGATTAGTAAAACACCCCCAAAGCTTGATAATTATCAAAGCTGAGTGTGGCTCTCGAGTGACACAGCGGCAGGCTTCCGGTGACCAAATCTTCTGTCTGCCGGTGGGGACCGCAAAGTGTATCCAGAGGACAAGTCCAAAAAGAGTCCAACTATCTCAAACCTTTTCCCCTTATTATACATCAGTAATAGACTGACACATCCCTTAGAGAAAACTTGTTAAGTAAGCAGTTTCAATGGTCAAGCAAGAGGCTCCTTCTGATTATTGATTAACTAGATGTGGGTTTTTCCAGAGTTTGCAGCCTTGAGACCCCAATAGACATTCCTGGGGTATATCCTGCTCTTTTAAAATGCACGTATCAGCAACTTCAACACAATTCTTATCAGGAAGGACATGGAGTCAAGCTGCCCTTTCGATGGCACCCCAAAACTCCCCCCCCCCCCGCGCTTGGTCAAGCTGAGACTGCTGAATGGCCAATTTACAGCTTGCTGGCTAGGCTGCCTTTAACAATAAGTCATAGTGGTTTCAGGCACTTTACTGGTTTGCCAAAGTCTCCCCGTACATTACCAGGCTTATGTTGGGGCAATTCCACACTGTTGAAGTCAAGGGTAGTTTTCTCATTGATTTTAATGGGAGTAGGTGCAGGTCCTTTAGGAGGGAAGTAGTTTTATTGATAACCACTTGAGGATGCAGTACTTTGCTGCTAGCATATAAGCAGTTATTGAAGTAGATTGAAACAGGATAGGAAGTTCTTTCTGAACAAGCCCAGGAGGAAGGAGGGGAGCTGCCGGGGAGAACTGCTTACCTAAGCCAGGGAGAGGAGCTGCCCACTGTTTCTAGCAGAGGAGGAGGAGGAGCTGTGCTCCTCTCCCCATTCATCTACCCTGGGGATCGGAAGCCTTTGGCATACAGCCTGCTCCAGGCCAATGGCGACATAGGTGAACCATGGCCAGTGGGAGTTGCGATCGGCTGAACCTGCAGACGTGACAGATAAACAGACCGGTCCGGCCCACAAAGGTGCTTACCCTGGCAGGTCGCATGCCAAAGATTGCCGATCCCTGATCTAGCCCTTTCGTTCAAGGGAATACATTATAACACTCCTTGTACTATTCCTTTCTAATCTCAAAGCCTAATTTCTGCATACTGATAAATATTACACATTAGGCTTGCCTGCATTTTTGCAAAAATTATCATCTCAATTTGCTTTTGGAAGGTGATTGGACACCATCTGCCTGGAAGGAGCATCCTAGTCAAAGCAATGATGTTCCATCTCTTCTGTTGCATGCTGTGAAATCGTCGTGTGGAATTTTATCTTTCAAATGACATTCAGATATCTGCAGCCAGGCTTTCTGGAACAATTTGTATAGTGGTGGTGCTAATAGCCACTGAACCAAACTGTAAATCCTGTATATGATGGAAACCACTTCAAGCCAGAGGGTTCCAGCATCTATGTCTGCAACAAATGTTTCTGTTTTCTAGAAATGCAAAATAATGGAGTGGAAGAGGCAATGAACCACGTGGTTTGAAGAACTTAATGTTTCTTACAAATCATAACAACACATTCTCATTCATGCAAACTTTTAAGCCAATCCAATTTTTCTTGCATTTGGAACACTATTGGTTCCTTCCAAAATACCTACAGCAGCTAGTAAAATTCTTTTTATGTTCTGATTTCCATTTTGAAATATCTTTCTTAGGAGAAGACTGTTTATGAAGCTGGTTGAAGAAACTCAGTAGTATTATCATCTGGTTATCCAAGTCTAGTAGCAGCAGCAGCATTATGAGGCCTGTTCCCATCCATTCCACTATTGCCACTAAACAAATGGTCTGTCTAGAATCAAAGTCACCAGGGTTTCTTGGAACCCTGATCACACTATATTGCTCTTGGAACTCAATCAGAAATGGACAATTTGCTTCTGATTGTGCAGAACACTGTAACTGTAGGCAATGAAATGCATAAGTTTCAACTAACTCATGGTAGACAGTAGACTGGACCAAGGCAATACTCCCTGATGAGATTTGTTTTTGAAAAAATGGAGAGAAAACTGACTGTTAATCTAGAAGCTCCTTTTCAACACCAAAGTAAATCAGACTGGAAACAACGAGTACATTTTTAACAGTGAGAATAATTAACCATTGGAATAACTTATGAAGAGATGTGGTGGATTCTGCATCATTAACAATTTTTAAATCCTGGGATAATTTTCTAAAAGATATGACCTTTGCGGAAGTTCTCTGGCCTTTGTTACACAGGAGATCAGACTAGATGATCAGGCTGTTTCCTTCTGGCCTTGGATCCTCTGAATCTATTGTTGCAATATATTGATTAGATATCAGGTTGTATCAATTATTCCTTAAACCAGTCTGAGGCAGTGAAATATTAATGATGCATAGGAAACAAAGACTGACAATGACCTCAAGCTAAAATTAGATAGTACTAGGTCCAGAAAGACTTCAGTCTCCTTTGCATACTGAGTAAATAACACTGCATACTTAGCACCATATAACAGCTGCAGAAAATACTCATGTATACCCTTGTGAATAAATGCTGTACACTAACTACTTGTGGACCTGCCAATCCACACTACACCATAATTCACAGTATATCTAATACCTGTGTATATACTTGTGTTTAACATTCTTGCACCACATACCACTAAAGAGGCTCAGATGAAATTGCTTTTGTTGGTGCACTTGCAGAAGACCCAATGAACTCCAGTGGAAATTCCAGTCCCCTCTGCCATGGCATTCACAGTGTAAAGGCCCAGCTTTATGTTTATCTGTGCATATTCTTATGAAGAATACTTCTTCAACATGTAGCTGTGTCCTTATCTGGCAATGCTGTTCCCTAGATTCATCTAGTTTAGAAGTAATTAACATAACCCAAGATTATATAATTGGATTCTTATTTTAAAAGTCATTATCATTGTAAATAGCAATGTCAGCATGGGCCATGGGGAGTCAGTAAGCTCAGTTTGGCTTATTGGCAGCTGTAGAGTTACAGCTGGGAAACAGAAGAAACCAGCCATGGGAGAAGTAGTTCCCTCCTTAGGTCTGAGGAGGAGCGTTTCCCAATTCACTGCACCTATACACATTCCAGGACATGTCCTAAGGAAGAAAGCTCAACTACTGCAGATCTGCAGGCCTTGAGGGAGAGGAGAGAACAAGATCTGAGGGAAAGAAATCAAGGGGTGGGGGTTCCTGTCATACTGCGCGCCCAGGGAGGACAACAGAAGGGAAGAACCCACAAATGTGTGGGTTCTCTTCACTATCCGTTACCCTTGGGATCAAGAGGAAATAATCACCTCTGAATTTTACAAGGCTCATTGGGGCAAACCTTGAACTTTATCAGGCTTGCTAGCCCTGGTGAGTTTGTGCTGAGGTATCCAATGCTGACTAGCCTGTTTGGAGTTGCAAGGATTGTGTAGAACCAATTCTGGGTCATTGGTGGCCAAGGATCCAGTGTGGTCCTTTAGGGATCCAGGAGTTTATGTAGGTTTGTTTGGCGCTGGGGACCCTACTTAGACTGAGGGTATCATTAAGTCTGTGTGGTTCCTCAATGAGCCTCCCTCCCTAAGGTTTGTTTTGAGACTGGGGAAGCTACATAGGAGAGTATTCTGTGCTCAGGCTGACCAGGAACTGTAGCTTTTGTAGCTCCCCAAAAAGCCTCTCAAACCTTCCAAGTGGACATATCAGGAAGACAAAGGAGTAAGGATGGGAGCACTGATGGGGCAGAGTTAAGGTAGTTTTGTTCTGGTTACATTAACTGCGAACTACCAAACTTGGAAACATTACAATTTCTTGTAAGGCTCAAACTTCTGACTTTGTAAGGTGATTTTTTTATATCTAGAATTTTTGGGCAAGGACTTTTACCCTTCAGTTACTGGTATATTCTTTCACCATTAAATACAGCTAGATGAAGCTTTTTGTCTGGGATATCAAACACAAAAATTCCAAAACTGCTTGTGTAATTTGTCTGTTTACTTACTTATAAAACATAGATAAACAGTAAAGAAATAAAAGTTAAATACAAGTTAGGGTTTAAGCCCATAGCAAAGCACATTTGGTTTATGCATGGACTTTAATGATGGTTTGCCTATTACAGTTGAGGTAACTTGGCTACTTAAGTATTTTCAGCAGTTTTAAACTATAATATCTGGTTGTCCAAGAGAACAACACAAAGTCACATGTGATCATCTGAAACAGGGAAAAATGCAGTAATTGTTAAACTACCTCAAACAGACTTAATGATACATCTGCTGTTTCACTGGGAACACTTTTGTTACTGACAAAGGACACAATTGAGAGACTTAGGAACTCATGTCTAACTGACAGCAGTTGTGAGATTTTTTCAATGAGATCTCAGGAACATAGATTTAAATAGAATCTCCCAGCTCTTAAATTAAGAAAATTAGCACTTGTTATTTCCTATCTTTGATAGTGCTGTAATTGTAATTCAATGACTCAAATGTTATTTTAGCCAGTTTTATTTTAAGCTATATCTTGCTAATAACACTTATGTTATACCTTGTACGAACGAAATTAATTACTCTAAAAGCCTGATTGAGGCCATGGCTACACTAGAGAGTTGCAGCGCTGGTGAGGGGGTTACAGCGCTGCAACTTAGGATGTGGCCACACTTGCAAAGCACGGCCAGCTCTGCAACTCCCTGGTTGCAGCGCTGGCTGTACACCCGGTTGAGCCTCGGGTGTAGCGATTCCAGCGCTGGTGATGCAGCGCTGGTCAGCAAGTGTGGACCCCACCAGCACTTTTATTGATCTCCGGGGTATAAGGAGGTATCCCAGCATACCCTTTAAGCCTCTCTAGTAATCCTGCACACTCCACTGCCCTGGGCTCAGCTGACCCCACCTTTAAATGCCCCGGGAATTTTAAAAATCCCCTTTCTGTTTGCTCAGCCAGGTGTGGAGTGCAATCAATCAATCAGCGACCATGCCTCCACGCCCCAGACGAGCCCCAGCATGGAACAGTTCCGAGCTGCAGGACCTCATCAGTGTTTGGGGTGAGGAAGCTGTGCAAGCACAGCTGCGCTCCAGCCGGAGCAGATATCACAGTCCTTGCTGATAAGGGGCCATGAACGGGACGCGTTGCAGTGCAGGGTAAAAATTAAGGAGCTGCGCAGTGCTTACTGCAAAGCCCGTGAGGGAAATCGCCGCTCAGGAGCTGCCCCTACGACCTGCTGTTTTTACAAGGAGCTGGATGCCGTACTTGGGTGTGACCCCACTGCCAATCCTAGGAGCACGATGGAGAGTTCAGAGCAGGGAGAAGTGGGGGAGGGTGTAGAGGAAGCCGAGAGTCAGGCTACTGGGGTGGAGGGAGACACCCTGGAGTCCCAGGAGGCATGCAGCCAGGAGCTCTTCTCAAGCCAGGAGGAGGCTAGCCAGTCGCAGCAGCGGGAAGTTGCTGGTGAAGAAGCAGAGGAGCATGCTCGGGGTAAGCAGATTTTATGTTTAGGGAGAGGAGAGTTTGGGTTATGGCTGCCTGCATGCATGCCTAAACGTGGAATAGCCCATTGATTTGCTCTATCACGTCTCTGTAATCGGCCTCTGTAATCTCTTGAAAAGTTGCAGCCAGAGCGTGGGCAATGTGCTTTCGCAAGTTTATAGGGAGAGCCACCGTGGTCCTTGTCCCGGTCAGGCTAACTCGTCCGATCCACTGTGCAGCGAGGGGTGGGGGGACCATGGCTGCACACCGGCAAGCTGCATAGGGGCCAGGGCGGAATCCACATTGCTGTAGAAGACCCTCCCTCTCTTTTCAGGTAACACGCAGCAGTGATATATCCGGCAGTAGGAAACCCTGTTGAGAATTTAGGGATACTTCAGTGCAGGGCGCCAGGTTCGCGGTCCCTCCCCCGCCAGCAGGTCGTGAGCACCGCATTGCGTTCCGGTCTCCCCCTCCCTTCCAGCAGGCAGTCAGCACCGTGGTGCGTTCTGGTCTCCCCACCCCCTTCCAGCAGGTTGCCAGCACCGCGGTGCGTTCCGGTCTCCCCACCCCCTTCCAGCAGGTAGCCGCAGACCGCCCCCCCCGCCAGCAGCTCGACAGCTTCATGTTCCCTACTGTCCCCTGTGCAGGCCACCAGCTACCTCCTCTACCCAGTGCAGATAAACCCCAGTGAGCCATCAGTCAGTTTCCCCTCCCAGGTGAAGTCAGGGCAGAAACACTCACCCCATTGCTCGCCATGCCTTCGCTTCCCTGGCCTCTCTGTGTTTTGTTAGGTATGTGGGAATGATGCTACAAAAAGTCTACAAACTCCTTCACTGTGTGATAATAAACAATGTAGCCTCTGTGTATTACATGTTTCTATCTATGTTTTTTTTAGTGACCTTGACTAATGCAGCCGGATCACCGGCCTCACGTCGCTTGCAGAACTTGAGAAAAAATCCACGAAAATCAAAAGAAGACTTGATCAAAGCAGTTATGAATCACTACAACAGAGAAAGTAGGAAGACGCAGGAATGGAGAGAGAAAATGTATGAGTGGAGGCAAACACAAAGCAGGAGAAAGGAAATGGCTACCAAAAAAACCTCAAAGCACATGATAAGCCTCCTGGCTCGCCAAACTGACTCTTTCGAGTCTCTCTTAGCCATGCAGGCAGATCTGTACCGTGGTAACCCACAACCCTCCCAAAGCTCTCTTTCTTGTTCACCAGTATTTGCACAAAACACCTTTCTCCAGCAGCCAGTTTCTTATTACCCCCAGCTGCCCCCAACACCTGTACGATCACCTACCAGCCCTGATAACTACAATCCTTACCCTGTGCACTCCACCCCCATTACTCTGCAGCATAGTAATCCTGAAGTGCAGCAGACATTGAACAGCAATCCAAACAGGACATATTCAAACCTCTGAATGTACAGTCCACCATCCTAACCCCCCTGGCCTTTTATGTACTGTACTTTGAATAAAGGATTTTATGGCTTTTACAATAGTTTTTATTATTGCAGAAAGTGGTAAATACTGTACCCCAAGGTAGAAAGGAGCACAGCAAAGGCACCAAACATTACTGTTGGCTCTCAGCATCAGATTGCTCCCTTAAGGCATCCCTAATCCTTGAAGCCCTTTCCTGGGCCTCTCTAGTAGCCTTGCTCTCTGGCTGTGCAAATTCATCCTCTAGGCGTCGAACCTTGGAGGTCCATTCCTCACTGAATCTTTCACCCTTCCCTTCACAATTATAATGGAGGGTACAGCATGCGGATATAACAGCGGAGATGCTGCTTTCCCCCAAATCTAGCTTCCCGTAAAGACACCTCCAGCGGGCTTTCAAACGGCCAAAAGCACACTCCACAGGCATTCTGCACCAGCTCAGCCTGTAGTTGAACCATTCCTTGCTCCTGTCAAGCTTCCCTGTATACGGTTTCATGAGCCAAGTCATTAAGGGGTAAGCGGCGTCTCCAAGGATCACAGTGGGCATTTTGACGTCCCCTACTGTGATCTTGCAGTCTGGGAAAAAAGTCCCAGCTCTCAGCTTCCTGAACAGGGCACTGTTCCGAAAGATGCGTGCATCATGCACCTTTCCGGGCCATCCTGAGTAAATGTCAGTGAAACGCCCACGGTGATCCACAAGCGCTTGCAGAACCAGGGAGAAATACCCCTTGCGATTAACGTACTCTGATGCCAGGTGGGGTGGTGACAGAATAGGAATATGTGTCCCATCTATTGCCCCTCCACAGTTAGGGAAACCACATCCACAATGTCCTGCACGTTCCCCAGAGTCACAGTTCTTCTTAGCAGGGTGCGATTAATGGCTGTGCAAACTTGCATCAGCACCATTCCAACGGTGGACTTTCCCACTCCAAACTGGTTCGCCACCGATCGGTAGCTGTCTGGAGTTGCCAGCTTCCAGATTGCAATAGCCACCCGCTTCGCCACTGGCAGGGCAGCTCTCAATCTCGTGTCCTTGCGCCGCAGGGTAGGGGCGAGCTCAGCATACAGTCCCATGAAAGTGGCTTTTCTCATCCGAAAGTTCTGCAGCCACTGCTTGTCATCCCAGGCTTGCAGGACGATGTGATCCCACCACTCAGTGCTGGTTTCCCGAGCCCAAAGGCGCCGTTCCACGGTGCTGGGCATGTCTGTTACTGCCACAAGCAATTAAGTGTCTTGAGCGTCAGGTGTTTCAATATCATCGTCTGACTCCTCACTGTCACTTTGCAGCTGAAGGAATAGCTCCACTGCCATGCGTGATGTGCTGGCAACTTTCATCAGCAAGGTCCTCAGCAGGTCAGGCTCCATTTGTAACAGAAATCTCAGAAATCGCGCTGCAGACTCACAATGCCGCCAAACTGCTCGGAATGTGTAGCAAAGCACCACGGGGTGTTGGAACAGGAAGTGGAAAGATCCGCACACTTCCTTCCCCTTCCCACAAGCCACAGTGCCAAAATGGGACGAGGTGCTCTGTGGGATAGCTGCCCACAATGCACCACTCCCAACAGTGCTGCAAGTGCTGCAAATGTGGCCACACTGCAGCGCTGGTAGCTGTCAGTGTGGCCACACTGCAGCGCTGGCCCTACACAGCTGTACGAACACAGCTGTAACTACCAGCGCTGCAGAACTGTAAGTGTAGCCATGGCCTCAGTTCTTATTGGGAGTGTTGTCACTAAAGAGGATTTGATACTCAGGGTGAAATTCTGGCAGAACTCCCATTGACTCAAAGAGGGCCAAGATTTCACCCCGACAACATAGCCAGTTTTCTCTGATCCAGGAAGGATTTAGGATTTTGTTCTTTTAAGGAATATTTACAGTATACGGCAGGCCCTATTCACTTGTAAACAATGCATAATTTCATTTTAGAAAGGGGTTAGCAGGAGACCTAAATGATCTAACAGGTTAAACCCAAATTCCTATTCACATTCAGATCCACATATGTTACATTTCAGGATTATCTTTGTTGTCTGCTGTAATGTGAGTCTCCATGCTGCCTTCTAGGATATGTTCCCTTTTTGAGTATGCAAACAACATTATCCTGTTTGTCAGAAGAATGAAGTAAACTCGATTAGATTTGTTCTCCATCTGGGAGCCGGAAATTAAGTTTGAAAATGATTTAAATCTCTAGCCTGGGAAGGGACTTTTGCCACTCTGAGTTCAATAGTTCAATCTGACAGAGCCCTCTGTCAGATTTCTAATGCATAATGTTAGGTGAAAGGGATGAAAATGAGGTAGACACGTTAGATTAGATTAGTTGAATTCCTGTGCTGAGCTCATCTCTTGTCTTTTTACAGTTCTATCAGACAGAATGATGGGCTGGCTAAACTAGAAGGGCTGGAGTGGAGCTGGGGCAAATGCGTAGTCCACCTTCCTTCCACTACTCTGCTCTGCATAGGGGTGGAGACACTCAAAGTCTCTGTGCACCTGGAGTTCAAGGGCTTTTGTAAGATAGCACTATAAGTGCCATTAGCCTCTTTTGGTGCTAGGAAGGCTGGAGGTGTCAGGAACTGTGGGCCTGAATTCCCTCAGTTGAGCCTGAGGCTTGCCAACTCAACCCTCAGGCCAGTTAATGAACCCAGCTGATCTGCGACAGAACCTGATTGGCTGACCCACTGGACTGACTGCAAGGAGCCTCGGTATGCATTGATATTCAGTAGCAGCTCCAGGTGGCTGGCTACTAAACCTTATGTCCCCAGCTGTAATCAGGTCTGTAACTATTGCTGCTGTAGGCAGCCTTGGTCCTATCCAGTTCTAGTCGGCTCCAGCCCTCTGCCTGTGTTTGGTGCCTGACTCTGTCTCTGAACCATGACTCTGACTCCCAATTCCTGATTCTGGCTCTGGCCCTTGGCTCTGATGCCTGGTTCCCTTTCCTGACTTTACCCACTAGAAAAGGCTCCAGCTCTAACCACTTGGTCCAACTGCTCACACCCTGGCCCCTGACAGCAGGACATTATTTCATCCCACCCTTCACCATCAGATCTGAATCAGCATGAGAAAACGGGAGTGCATGTGTGATGCTAGCAGACCAGGTGCCAACTCTTGCCAAGGCTTTCCGACTCAGTCAAGCAGTGACAGATTAATCGCTGGAAACTCGTCTGTTTCACCTGTGTTTTAGTATGGTTAAGATGGTTATTAGAATTGTAAGAATGTGTTTAGACTTTTATGAAATGCTTGTAAGTTGCTGCGTGCACTAACTCAGTGTTTCTCAACCTTTTTTATTGGTGACTCCTTTCACACAGCAAACCTAGGAGTGTGACCCCCTTTGTGAATTAAAAACACTTTTTTTTAATTTAACACTATTATAAATGCTGGAGGCAAAGTGGGATTTGGGGGTGGAGGCTGACAGCTTGCAAGCCCCCATGTAATAACTCTGTGACCCTCACAACCCACAGTTTGAGAACCCTGCACTAATGTATAATATCACCACATGCGGTACGGTAATATTTAATTTGTTTGCTTTGTAATTGTAAAAAATGTTTGTTCTGAAACTGTGAACCTAGTGAAGAAGGATTGTCTTCTGCCCATCAAGAAGGCCAATTAAAACTAAATGGGCTATCCTGGAACATCATAATACAAAGACTTTGTTAATTGCCCCCTCATACCCATGAAGAGGCTACATACAAAAGGACTCTTCCCATCCACTTGAATTCTGAAAGAAGGAAATAAAAACAACTGACAAGAATATTTTGGATCTTTCTGTTTGGACTCTCACAGGGCTGGAGCTATGAAACAGAAGCAGAAATTCCCAGAGTCAACATGGGTTAGCACTAAAAGACATTCAGAACTGACAGATTATTACAAATCTGTCACCTTTTAAAATCATAGACTGTAACTCATTTGTGTATATATGTTTGCCTGCTTTAATCTTGTAATAACTCTCTCATTTCTTTTCTTAGTTAACAAATCCGTAGATAGTTTATTATAGGATTGAGTGCAAGCATTGTCTTTGGTGTGAGATCTAAGGTACAGATTTGACCTGGGATAAGTGACCAGTCTCTTGAGATTGGGAGCAGCCTGAATATTTTGTGATCTTTGATGTATAGCAACTATCTATCACTAAATCCATCTTGTCTGTGTGGCATCCCCGAAGGGACTGTCTGTGACTCCATGGTAAGACTGTTATAGTGCTTTAAGAGTTTACACTTGTCACTGGGTAGGTGCAATCTAATTCAGAACATAACAAGTTTGGGTCTGTGCTAGGGTTGCCAACTGTCTAATCGCACAAACCGAAACACCATTACCCCTCCCCTTCCCCAAGGCCCCACCCCCACTCACTCCTGCCTCCTCCCTCCCTCCCTTCATCACTTGCGCTCCACATCCTCACTCACACCAGGCTGGGGCAGGGGATTGGGGTGTGGGAGGGGGTGCAGGCTATGGGCTTGGGGGTTGGGGATGAGAGGTTTGGAGTGTGGAAGGGGGCTCTGGACTGAGCCTGGGGCAGGTGGTTGGAGTGCACGAGGGGGTGCAGGCTCTGGGAGGGAGTTTGGGTGTGGGAGGAGGTTAGGGGTCGGGCTCTGGGAGGGAGTTTGAGTATGGGGTGTGGGCTCTGGGCTGGGGCAAGGAATTGGGGTGCAGGAGGTGTTGCATGTTTTGGGCTGGGGGGTGAGGCAGAGGGGTACAGAGTGTGGGAGGGGGCTCTGGGCTGAACCTGGTGTAGATGGTTGGGGTCCGGGGTGGGTGCAGGCTCTGGGAGGGAGTTTGAGTGCAGGTGTGGGCTCAGGGCTGGGGCAGGGGTTGTGGTGCGTTTAGAGGGTGGGTGGTGCTTACATCAGGCAGCTCCCAAAAGTGACCGTCACATCCCTCCAGCAGTGGCTCTTGGCAGAGGGCCAGGGGTCTCTGTGAGCTGCCCCTGCCTGCTGGCACCACCCCCGCAGCTCCCACTGGCTGCAGTTCCTAGCCAATGGGAGCTGCAGAGCTGGTGCTGGGTGTGAGGGCAGCACACAGGGGCCATGGGATGTGCTGGCTGCTTCTGGGAGCAGCCCAGGGCCAGGGCTAGCAGGGAGCCTGTCTTATCTCCACTGCGCTGCTGGACTTTTAGCACCTAAAATCTCCTGGTTTGATGTCAGTAGCCTCTGGGAGATAGGGCATGATCCCAGGAGCATCCCAGCGAAACAAGGAGGGCAACCCTAGTCTCTGCCCTGCTTCCTGACAGTCTGCTCTGAGGTTGGCACTCTCTGTTGTGAATCACTCCAGACAGCGTGACAGCATGCTATTGCATGCTCTATGTCTGTATTAGAGTGCGTCATCAACTGGAATTCATTTTCTGTGAGAAATCAGAAAATTACAAAAAAAAAAATTGTCCCAAAAGGAAATGTAAAAATGGTACCTCCCCATTGAATGGAAATGCCAAAGTTTTCTTTTAAAAAGTTGACACAACATTTTGTTTTGACCTTTTGAAAACATTTACAAAGTTCCCAATGATGCCCAGAACCTCAGCAGCCTGCCAAGCAGGGAGCCTGGGCTCCCAGAGATTGTGGGCTTTCCAGAAGCTGAGACCTTGTAAGCCCTCGGAGGTCAGGTTGCCAAAGAGCTGTGAGCTTAATCTCCCAAAACATTCAGGATCTTGCCTCCCCAGGAGCCTGCCAGAGCTGCCATAGAGCTGGGCAGGAAAGCTGGCAGGAAACATAAAAATGACCATAGTGAGTCAGACCAAAGGTCCATCTGGCCCAATATCCTGTCTTCCGACCGTGGCCACTGCCAGGTGCCTCTGAAGGAGTGAACAGGTAATCATTAAGTGATCCATCCCCTGGTGCCCATTCCCAGCTTCTGGCAAATAGAGGCTAGAGACACCATCGCTGCCCATCCTGGCTAATTTCTGTTGGAATTATGTTGAAGTGGCCATGTTCCCACAGAACCTTTCAATTTTGACATATCAATCTTTTGACCAGATCTAGTCTGTATATGTGGAAATAGATGAGGTGCCGGTAGATAGTGCTCAGGAAGATATAGCATAATTCCTGGGATTTTCAGGACCAGTAAAACTTGTACTTGTGCATGACAAATGGATTCCTTTGCGCAGTCTTTTACCACAGCTTTTAACATAGTGTCAGAAGTAAACCATTTTTACTACAGCAATTTTTCATTTTGGCTAACCATATGTACTGTGTCACTTCAATAATGGCCACGAACTGGCTTTACTCAGTGTGGTATTCAGTATAGCCACTCAGACTGCTATGCTTTCTTTGTCCAGTCTTATAGTTTATCCATGAAGTCCCGAAGAAGCTCTAGTTTTCACATATATCTCCATGTATTTGCATTTCTTAGCATTTATAGCTAATAAAGGCAAGATGTAACTAAAATCTTAGATGCTTTATAAAACTACTTTATGCTTAAAAAATGTAATATATGAGAGAGATTTTCAACATCAGAGAAAACTAAAACAAACTATAGACCATTATGCAACCAGGCTGTACCAGTTAACATCATCATGCAATATGGCGCACTTACTAACTTGTTAGAGATCACCTAGTTTTAGACACCAAAGATGATGAAGTCAGCTGTAGAGGGAAAGATACAGAACACATTAAACATCAGTGACAGCAAGCCAAATACTACTGTCACAGAGGTAATAAAAAGCTCCATAAATCCCAGATAGGAGAACCAGTAACAGAACAACCAGCATCTAACAAGACAGACAAAACAGGGATAGCAGGGACATATAGGCACAGAGAAGAACTAAACTCAGACATGATAGACATTTAAGGACAACTCTGCCATCAGTTTCTAAGAGCAGCAAAGAAGCAATTGTCCTCAAGGGATGATCCAGGTGAAGGCCTCCCATGTGGCTGTAGATGCAGGGAGATGAGTCGTGACTGTGAGGGGGATTTCACCAAGTGGTGACCCTCGGGAGTCTGTAAAATCAATGTCAGAAAATTGACTGGCACTGATATCTCCTGAGACCAAAATGGAGTAGGAGGAAGAGACTCAAAGTGGAACCACATGAAGTAGAAGAGATGTGAAGTTACCTGGTCATTTGAAGGACTGTGTAGTTAATTGAAATTATTCTGTTTCCATGATGAGAGATGTTACAAGAATGCTTTACCTCTGCATAGATGTAAATAGTTATTAAATAAAGTGCCAGTACATAGTGCTCAAGACTAAGTAGTATAATTCCTGGGCTCTCTAGGAACACTGAAACAGCTAGCTGGACACAGAAAATCACTTTTTTCTGTGCCACTCTGAACACTTTTCACCCCATAAGGACATCTTTTCTGGAGTAATTGCTCACCACAGTCACAATGACAATGGATTTGATCTGATTCACACCAGGTGAGAATCTCTCCTTACATGGCTAATATTATTATGCAACGCAAATTATGCTGTAAATCAGGGACGGCTCACAAACACTTTAAAGGGTAGGATTGACATACAGTATCAACTTGGAGAAATGAAGCTGAAATAATTAAAATGAGGTTCAGAGAGGAGACTGAATAAATAATGATGCCCCTGACCGGGTCATCTGAGGAGAGCTCACTGGATACGCAGTAGTTTGAGAGAGAAGGATCTTGAATTATAGTAGATTTTAAATATGCAAAAAATGCATGAAAAATAGACCGGGTTGGACACACAGAAGTATTACAGGTATAAGGACTCTAAGATGTAAGGTCCTGCTCTTGCAAAGAGAACTACATAGGCACTGGGATCCCCTGGCACTCTTCTAATTGCATGATCAGAGCCTGAGTGAGATCTTTTTTCTCCTCCAATTGGTTAGGTCCCTATTTAGGTGCAGCGACATGGTGATGGTTCATTCCGCATCACCATGTCACCAATGTGAAATCACTGTTTTGTAAAATAGGATATAATGTAAAAGACTGAGGGAACATCTACACTGCAATAAGACCTCCCGTGTCAGTGAATCTCAGAGGCTGGGTCAACTGACTCAGGGTCTTGAGGCTCACACTAAATAGCAATGTAGATGGTCCTGCTAGGGCTGCAATTCTGGACTCTGAGACCCTCCCCACATCATTTAGGGATAAGAAAATCCCTCTTGTCTCGATACAGCATGATGGACCAGATGACTAGTTAGATGCTCCTTTCAATCTAAGTGATTCCTTGGTTCTGTGCTAACAGAGAACTTCCTTTCTCCAACATTTCTCTTTAACGACAGAAGTTTCATTTTGAAATGAAAACCTCTTTGTTCACGTTAGCTCAAATCATGTATTCAACAATATCCTTCATTAATCCCTCTCGCACCTTTAATCTGTCCTTTTTATTTTCATTCCTAATCACTTGAGGCACCTATTAAATATTTACTTTCCACATTGAATTTTGAATAAAACAAAACTACTTCAGATAATGTCATGTTAAGGTAACTTAATATTTTCTAAATTTGTGGGCTGAACTTTAATATCCACATGATCCTGTAGATCTTCTGAGACTGTCTGGTAATAGAGATGGGTCAGAACCAAAACCTTGGTATGAAAATACCTGAACTTTGAGGAAATTTAGATCTAAAACCAAAATTTCTTTTGCTTGTATCTCTAGTTAACTCTAGATTTTATGCAGCATCAAAATTATGTTTATGGCATTAAGGTAATTCTGTTATTATCAATTGTGGATTTTTTTTTTAAACTGATCGACTTGATTTTGTTATCTTCTGCTAGAGTTATTGATTGTTTGATTTAGAAATCTAAGTTTTTGAAAAAACATTGTATATACCAGAATCTTTTTGCTAAATTAGGAATGATTTAAGACTTTGCAACAATAAATTATTTAAAGTGCTCTGGGAGAATTGCACTGAAGGGCATTATAGAGTGATTGACTTCATCATTTTATCAATCAAAGGACTGACAGGAAGAAGGTTGTTGGAGAAAGGCATTTGAAGATGATATCATCAGTATTACAACAGTTAAAAGATGCAATGGCAGTATCTTACTGACCTTCTGCACTGAAAACACCGGGGACTGATTTGCTTGTTTCAACAGGGTAAGGTAGAGGGGAAAGTTTGTGTGTGTGTGCTCAATGGTTAAGTGAATATTCACATGCCACACAAGCACTCCAATGATTAAGTGAACACAGAGAGAGAGCACAAATGACTTGGAGAATCAAGAAGAGACTTTTATGCTCAAGAGGAAATTTAAGCCTCTGCCCTGAAGTTTGTACTGCAAGGGTGTGAACAGTAGTGCGCACCAAATGGATGCTGTGCATACCATATGAATGCTGCAGGGGTGAAATAAAAAGGTTCCTGGATTGCATGAATGTAGTCATCTTCAACTACCTTAATGAAAACTAAGAACCTTTGTGTTTGCCTGTGAAATCCACATGGAGGGTGAGGACGGGGAAGGGAGGACGATACAGCACAGCATGGTGGTACACACTGCTATTCTTTTGTAGCCCAAACTGCAGGGCAATGTAGACATGTCCTGAGTTTCAGAAGTCAAGAATAAAAACACTTTTTTCTACTCTCTGGGACATGTGCTCTCAAGATTAGTCTCAATATTATTTTGCAAATAATATATTTTAAAAAATGTGAATTAAAATCTATCTCAGCTCTTTTGCTGGTCCCTCACTATTACCATAGTGTTTGAGCACTCCACAAGACTTCTGTGGATAGAAAAGTACTAGTATCCCCATTTTACAGATGGGGAACTGAGGCACTAAGTGACTTGCCCACAGCCACAAAGGAAATGTGGTAAAGCAGGAAATTGAACTCCTGTGTTTCAACGCCTAGGCTAGTGCCCGACATACTGGACCAACCTTTCTCTCTTATTCATATCTTCTGAAGGGGAATCCATAGCAGCTCTGCAACCATACCTTTGAGCTGTGATGCACAGGGCGTTCAAATATGGTAGTGCTGATGATGACTGTGTTCTGTCCCTTCATGCTGACTAATGCAATTGATGGGCTTTTCCACCAGGCCTACATTTCATGAGGTCTCACATCAAGTAAGAGGTTACAATGTGTAGGAATGCTGGTGATTTGGAGGGACTATTGAGTAATAAACATGAGAATGCTTCAACAATCAACCTCAGCCTGATCTCTTTAAACCTAGAAATGTTCCCGGAAATCTAAGGTGCCTGGTACTTTCCTTCAAATACCGAACACCAGAAATCACTCATCGCACAGTTATTTCTTGCTTTATTTCATTAGCCCCTTCCTCACTTTGCCTGTGTATGGTTTACATGATCATTACTGTGCTGCATATTTATTGCTTATTAATTGTTTTTAAAACTTTATATTTTATTTTGCACATTTAAAAATAAAATATATTTTGCAATGGACAAATCCCATCATTTTAGATTTTCTAGCTCCATGAATTGCTTCTGATGCAGGAAGCATGGGTTATACACAGAAGGCCTAGGTTATACAGAAGCAGTGATGCTCTTGTATCACTAATAGGAATGTGGATGTGAGTTACACATTTTCACATTTAAAAATTTAATATCCAAGCAGAGAAGCAGAAGGGCAAAAGATTTGGAAGCACAAACCATATAAATTGTGTTGTTTTTTCCAGAGGAAACATGGAGGATAATCAAAATCTTTAGTTCACATCAGGAAAAAGAGAAAATGGATGATTCCTCGCCCCCCCATTCATGTGACTTGTATAGGATACTGCTATATTGCTACTTCACAGAAAGCAGATCTACATGCTTATGTGTGTGCACACAAACTCACAGAGGAATGGCACTGAATATGTTGACTTTTGCTTAAAAGAAGGAATTTTAACCAAATGTACAGACTGGGAGGAGGGGAAAATATTAAAGACATGCTAGGGGAATAATCACTTTACGGCTGACTTGAGTCTTGAATATTTACTAGCAGCTCCCTTTCGGTCACTTGTTTACCAAGCCTGTTGAATTTATATGCCCTGACAGGGCATGGCTGAAAGAGCTGTATGCAGAACATCAAATATGGCTGGAATATTTGCAACGGGGATTGTCAAACTTCATCCCATTAAAGATGCATCTTCCTTAACAGAGATGACTTTGAGGTACCTTTTCTGATGAAATTATGTAGCACAGATATTTCAAAAGATAGACACAGGAGGATAAAAGGGACTTAACATATTGATGGAAAGGTTGACCCTTGCTCTCCAGATCACATAGGGGTTTGTTTCTGAACCAATTTCACTAAGCAGGGCTGCCATACTGACACCCTGTCAGACCTCGTGCCATATTCTGTCATTTTTCCTATTAATTTAGGCACAAAGATAAAAAAGCAGCTTGTTGGCTTTGAGGAGTATTTCAAAAGTAGTTTTGTGTCCGTCATAATATAACTGACTGCTAAGGGAAGGCAATATTTTACATGACTTCTTTTCCACGTAGATTTCCAAAACACCCAATACAAATGATTCCATTTGTTCTATTTCACTATTAATTGTACATGCAATCATTTGTGGTTACACTTGATTTGAACTGAACTGAGACGTGTAATATCTTTATTGTCTCAAAAGATATACATAGACAGTTTCTCAAAACTACTCAGCACCCACTGGACAATGGGAGCTGCTCATACTTAGCACTTTAGGTATCTGGCTCTGGGACCCAGTCCTGCAAGATGCTGACTGCCTCTCATGAGGGGATAATATTTAATAGTGCCTAAATCTCAGATCCTTAAAGGTATGTAGTGCATCTAAATACTGGTGAAGATCTGGGACTAAGCAACTTAGGAGCCTAAATCTCATTGACTTTCAATGTGATCTAAGAGCCTCAGTTACTTGGTGCTTTTGAAAATTTTCCCTGAGTGCCCTCAATACACTGGAGTTGAGTACTTCTCTGGTTTGAGCTCTTAAGTGCTACAGCAGCACAGTAACGTGATCAAAGAAAGAGTGTTATCAGCATCAGTATTTATGATTGGATAACACTCTTCATACCACCAATGGATTGATTGTGCCTGGACTTCCCAGGTATATGAGGGCATAAGGGGAAGTAAGAACCTCCATGCAGAGTGTGGGTTACTTCAGTCTCAGCAGGCAGTGAGCAATCACTGCTCCCTTGCCCTGGAGCAGGTGGTCAGGGAGTGAATGGAATTGTGGCTCTGGCCACAAAATGCCAGCTGGCAGAATTGAGGGGAAGTTACTGAAGCAACTTATTGCCCACTAGAAAAAGTGTGTGTCTGTGGGGGAGGGAAATCAGGAAGGGAATTGGTTTCCTTAGCCATAGTTCTTTCCCTGGGATACTCCTGCTGCAACACAGCTACGCATTATTCATTACTATAGCCTGTTTCCTTGTGGCAAAGTCCAGATCCAGAATGAGTTATTCCATTCAAGAGGATAGCTGGTGTACAAATATACTATTTGAGCAGTAGACTTTGATTCTGACTCGGGACCTGCACAGGGGCATAAGGGGCAGTAAGAACCCCTCTATGGGGTACACACACCTTTACTTCAGATGTACAAGGCTTAATAGGGAGTGTGCACCTGCTTGCTCTCCCCTGAAGAGGGTGGGTAGGGTTGGTCACGGAATGGGAGCGAGGAGTGTAATAGTTGGCAACTGGTTTAGATCAGCAATAAATTATTACTCTCCTAGAGCAAGGTGGGGAACAGGGAGGGAGTTGTAGCTCCTCGGGGCACAATTCTTTCCCTGGCGTGCTCCTGGAATAATACAGAAGTGTGCCTCCATTTGCTATGAGCTTGTGATACAGGAAACAGCTACATGTTGAGCTAAGTGTACTGGCTAACACACTAAAAAGAGAAGTGTAGCTGCAAGTGACCAGTTAGGCTAGCCATTCAAGTATGTACCTGGGGCCCTGGACAGGATCACACTTAGCTGGGTAGACACTTCTGCCACTTGCACAGTCACAGCGATACTTATATTTTTAGCACTCTAGCACAAGCAGAGCTAGTGTGGGTATGTCTACCAGAGCTGGAAATCACACATCTAGCTTGAAGGGCAGACATACCCACAGTCTAGCCCAAGGTGGGTACGGTGGCAGAATCAGGCCCTAAGTAAAGTACATTACAGTATGTAATTTTACTAAGGAATAACAGATATTGATTGACAAAATATTGATTGTTCCTCCTGTTTTCATATAGCCCTTCCAAGGCATGTATGATTTTTTTAATGCATTCTTTAACGAAAGTGCCCTGTCATTCAATATTTGTATGCTTTTGCTGCCAATTCAACCAGCCCTTCAACTGAAATGAATGATAAATGCCCTATTTATAACACACAATTTTTCAAGGTTCTAAAAACTCCTGGTGCAATAATGAGATTTTAGAGACCCTTTATTTTTATGACACTTTTTAAAAAACTAAATCTTACTCAAAAAGTAATGCCGTCAGCATACTGGGAAGCAGCAGACATGGTCCCAGTCTTAGAGAAAGACTGCACTCACAAATAGGAAATAATGCATTGTTTCACTGTGTACTTGGAAGTCTGCACATTTCACTTCTGGTTCACCAAGATAGCTCAGTATCCAAGGATCTGATACACTAGGATTCAGGCTGGTCTAACCTTCCTATACTAGAAACACATATGCACAGGAGAAAAAAAGATGGACCATGAAAAGATTGCAAGCATTGTTAAAAATGATCCGTAACAAAGAATAATTATCCAGTGCTGATACGACATGAAAGTCTTGTGGTATTAGCATTTTTCCGTCATGCTTTATTTATGTCACATCACATTTAAATTCTACTAAGCATAGTAAGTAAAGTAGTTTATATCCAATATGAATTCAGACTGACACATTTAAAGGATCAAGCTGGAAAAGAAAATCACCCTGAGATACAGTACGTTAGCTATATGGAGTGCTGTGCACTTCTCTGATTATCCTGACAATTGAATGTCACTATTGCTCTGCTCACATATGGCTGAGAATGCATCTGTGTGACAATAAAATTGTAATGCTTCCAGAAGGCACTTTGGAAATAACTGTTTAGATCATTCTGTGTTGTTGTAGCTATGTTGGTCCCAGCATATGAGAGAGACAAGGTAGGTAAGATAATTTCTTTTATTGGACTAACTTTGGTTGGTAAAAGAGTCAAGCTTTCAAGCTCCGCAGAGTGACCTGAAGACGAGTTCTGTGGAGCTTGCAAACTTTTCTCTTTCACCAACCAAAGTTAGTCCAATAAAAGATATTACTTCACTCACATTGTCTCTCTAGATAGTTCAATATATTTTTAACTTAAACTGCTCCACCCACACTCCTATATTATGTTTTTACAAGGGTCCAAATACAAACAGAGGAGAAAAAAGAAGGAATAGAAGACAAAAGTATATGGATTACTTCATGCACTAGTTGTAGAGATGCAAACAGGAAATGGTATGCTTTTTATCCTTAATGCTTGAACAGGGTTTCACAATTTCAGGGATAGATGTATGAAAGGTATATGCTATTTCAGATTCTCCACATGGTAATGTACATTAATAGCAACAAAATGTCTGATCTTGGCTTCAATGAAAGCTCAAAGAGATCACTGTTACTAAGGAGCAGGAACAAAATCTTAGTGTTATCTGTTATTAAGTATAATTATTGTTGTTATTATTATTATTATTATTATTATTATTATTATTATTTGTATTACTCTAGTGCATAGGGGCCCTAGTCAAGGCTCAAGACCCCATTGTGCTTGGTGTTGTACAAACATAGAACACAAAGACAGTCCCGATGTGATGTGGTTATTAGGCCCTTTGAGGCCCCTGCTGTAGACCTCACAATCCTATCACACCCTGCCACAGGAAAGAGCAGTAGAGGTGGGTCCTCCAGGATGTCTAGAGATGCTGCGGAGAAGCAGCCAAACAGAACCCAGCAGGCTCATATAAAAGGAGCTGCTGGACAAAGCAGACCAGTTGCTGGTTGGAGGGGCAAGGATGGTACTCCTGGCTGATGACTGGGACTCAAGCAAGACTTCAGCCATGACATAAGCATGATTCTGAAGCTAGAAGTGCTGGAGCTAATAAGAGAAGTGACCCAGGGAAATGCAGAAGCAAGTAGTTAAAGGGAAGCAGCTGCCACAGGTCCCCTGCCACAGGTGGAAAGGTCTAAGCCCAGAGGAGGGAGCTTAACCAAGCCCAGAGAAGGGGGGAGAAGGCTCTGAAGAGGTTTAATTGAATGTGGTAATGCTAGAAGGGGATTGAATTGACCTAATGACTCAGCTGAAGAGCTGGGGTCAGGAAGATTCACTACAGACATAAAGAGTCACCAGGGAGGGGCCCTGTGGAATTGCTCCATACGAGAGCAGGTACCATTGGAAGCTAGTCCTGGAAGGGCTGAGGTTAATCAGGTTACTGTCGTAGGCCCTGTGAGACTGACTGAGAATCAAGCCTGCAAACAGGGCTACAAACTGAAAAGTTACAGGGGGCACCATGAAAGGCCCTGTTGGACCTGTACCACAGGGTCTATTTTGTTTGTACATCTGCAAACTGTGTGTGTGACTCAGCCAGAGGACCAAGTCACTGAAAACCTGCTCAAGAAGTTTATTTATTTACAGGGGTCACCACAAGGAGAGAAAAGCTGAGAGCAGAGGTGCAAGTGCAGACACACCAGGCCAGTGGGGGACTTATGTCAGGTCACACCATGCCTCAAAGAGCTTGCAATCCAAGCACAAGACAAGAGACAACAGATGGATGCAGACAGATTGATGGGAGTACAAATAATGAGTATGGCTGGCTGGAAAAGAGCATTTCCATTTAACAGAAAATCTTGAGATTTTGGAATTTGTTTTTGTCATAAACAGATAGCTAAGGGTTAATGTTCTTTTACCTGTAAAGGGGTAACACCAGTAACCTGAAACACCTGACCAGAGGACCAATCAGGAAACAAGACTTTTTCAAATCTGGGTGGAGGGAAGTTTGTGTGTGAGTTCTTTGTTTTTTTGTCTTGTGTCTGTACCCTCTCGGCTCTGAGAGTGATCTTTCTGTCTCCTGGCTTTCTAATCTTCTGTTTCCAAGTTGTAAGTACAATGATAGTAAGACAATAGGTTTATATTGTTTTTCTTTTGTATTTACATGTGTGTAGTTGCTGGAATGTTTAAATTGTTTTTTTTTTGGGTAAGGCTGGTTATTCATTTTTTTCTTTTAAGCAAATGACCCTGTATTTGTCACCTTAATACAGAGAGACCATTTTTATGTCCTTTTCTTTCTTTGTATATAAAGCTTTCTTTTTAAGACTTGTTGGAGTTTTTCTTTAGTGGGGACTCCAGGGAATTGAGTCTGCAGCTCACCAGGGAATTGGTGGGAGGAAGAAGTCAGGGGGAAAATCTCTTTTACTAAGATTTACTAAGCCTGACTTTGCATACCCTCTGGGTGAGGGGGGAAGAGAGATTAGCTCTCTCAGTACTTGTGTTTCCAGGACTGGAAACAGGGAGGGTTGAATCCCTCTGTTTAGATTCACGGAGCTTGCTTCTGTATATCTCTCCAGGAACCCAGGGAGGGAACACCTGGAGGGGAGGAGGGGAAAGGGAAATAGTTTATTCCCCTTTGTTGTGAGACTCAAGGAATCTGAGTCTTGGGGTCCCCCAGGGAAGGTTTTGGGGAGACCACAGTAAGCTAGGCACTGTATAAATCCCTGGCTGGTGGCAGCTTTACCAGGTCCAAGCTGGTAACTAAGCTTGGAGGTTTTCATGCTAACACCCATATTTTGGACGCTAAGGTCCAAATCTGGGAAAAAATGTTATGACAGTTTTCATTCCAATGAAGAATGAAAATGAGAACTGTCAATATTTTTTCACAAAAAATGAGAAAGGCCCATCCCAGAATAGGCAAAAGCCTGGTGATTTAGGTACTCACTGGTTATGTGTTCAAACCCCTGCTTGGAATCAGACAGAACAGGACCTTGAAGCTGTATCCAGCCCAGATGTGTACCCTGACACATGACTGCTGTAGGGAGTCTCGCTGAGAAACCTGTTGAATCTGACAAGCTCTAACAATGACACAGTATCAGTCAGCATGATAGACGGGGGTCTATGATACAATACTTTAGTTGTCATATATTGTATTTACTTGCACAGAGTTAGATATTGTACAATGTGATCTAACTCCCCTAAAATATAAAGGGGAAAGGACTGCATGGTTAAGTGGATTTGGTAATGAGCTATAGGATCTGTCACTGAACTTTGGTTTATAAACAGAGGGAGTTGTAAGTAGTCAATCTATTTTACCATCTGGTTGCTTGCTGCCCTACATTAAATAAATAGATGGTCTCAGTGCAATTCATAATGGACAGATATCCACATCTCAAAAACCACCATCAGAAGTGGTACCCTGATTGATGGTTTTTGCTCAGATCCCCAGTATTAAATAAGCAAAGAACCTGAACTACCCTTTCACCGCTGTGATGATCCTTCAAGGTCAGGCTGAAGCACATTATCACGACAGGGAGGGGCAGCTTGTGTTATCTCTTGCCCTTAGGGTAGCTGGTCGGAGGACTTCATTCTCTAAGACCAGCACCCCAGCACAAATACTAAATTCACTTAATTACTCCACCACACACACGTGCCACCCCATCTCTCTCTCTCTCTTTCACAGAAATAATATCACAGCTGCTACCATTACAACCAGAAGTGTGCTACTCTGGTCAAGATTTAGCTCTTACCAAAAAACAGAATTGCATAATATTTTACCAACTACAGCAGCAGCAGTAGAAGACAGGCAGAAAATATGTAATGGTTATGGTTTCTACAATATGATCACTGTAGATGCAAAATCATTCTGGATTATATATACCGACTACAGAGGCAAACTCCTGTATGATCTTTAGAGAAAACAAGGCAGGGACTTGCTCATTGTTGAACCATGAGGCTTGAATGTGATGCTTGTTTTCTCTCTCATTCTAAATCTCAGAAGTAAAGGAAACTCCCCAGTTTATTACTGAAGTTTACAAGTGTTTGTTTAAATAAAAAAGTGATATTTCCTAAACATGTGCTGAGGTTTCCCAAGTTAATTGAGGTTCTGTTGATTACAGAATATGTGCTGGCTTTGGGGATAAAGCACATCATGTGCTGTATACACAGCTATTTATCACTCAAATACAATCTCAAAAGATTAGAGTTCTTTGGAGCAACAAATCACATTTTTAAAAGTGCGCTTATGTTATAGGAATGATCTGCTTTTCAAGGAGTCTTAAATATAAAATGATGTATAACAGAGTGGATCTGACTGGCTTAGTACGTACATCTGCAAATATTATTGTGGATTGGATTTTTTTAATATGTTTCTTTTATATGTCCTCTTCCTTAAGCTGTGTCAGTAGCTATTTCCAGTTTATTTTCAAGGGGTTATTAGATGACCTATTGAGGTAAAACTTGGCAAAGCTAATTCTCAATCTAAATTTAAAAAAAAATCAGTTCAGTATTTTAATGTAGAAAAAAACAACAAAGGTTCATCAATTTCGGATACTTTTTAAATTTAAACTACAGGACAAAATTTTCAAAATAGGTGCCTAAATTTAGACATTCAAGTCCACTTAAGTGGTCAGATTTTCAAAGCTGCTGAGCATGCAGTACCTCCAATAATTTATGTGGGAGTTGTGGTTGTTCAGGAATCATAATATTGGTGAGGAAACTACTACACAATGAATGTGATTTTTTCATAAACGTGTTGCAGAGCCAGGAATAGAAACCAGATGTCCTGGCTCCCAGTTCTGTGCATTATCACTAGGGAAAGTAAGAAGGTGTAAATAATTCCATGATATCAAGGGGTGGTTGTAAACATTTTAAACTGTTTTTGATGAAAAATTAATTTTTCAATTAAACAACATTTTTCATGAAAAGCATTTGTTTTTTCCAGGAAACTTTCTTTCTTTTTCTTACTCTTTCAACCAAAAATAAATAAATAAATAAATAAATTAAATTAAATTAAATAAAAAAATCTTAAAAACCAAAATATATTGATTTGGATATGCTGCCGTGTTGTCTCATGGGAACTATAGTTCACTTGCCTCATGCCACCATTCTCTTTATGACTGGGGCTCTCCAGGCAGACAATCTCCCATGATGCATTGTGGCTGTGGAACTCCGACTATGCACCACCTCCCCTTCCCAAGAAACTGTGGCTCGGGGAGGTGGTCTATAGTAGAGAATTGGAGCGTGAGGCACCAGAGCAGCATGCTGGAATCAAAATATTTCAAATTTTGATTTTTCATCAAACATTTATTTAAATGTATGTGTATATATAAACTAAACCAAAGCATGGCTGTTTTAAAGCACATACCATTCAAGTTCTGAACGGGAAGACACTAGTTCATTTTTTTTCCAATGGGAAAATAACTTCAAATCAATATGTATCACACAAGGTGTGAGGTATACTGCATGGAGTCTCTCAAAGACTCCATTCTGTATTGTGTATGGTGCATTACCTATCCTAGACACAGTGTGATTAAGTTGGATTGCTATAACTGTGACAATCCTGTCTTTTGTATATTTGTCAAACCCCTAAAATTACTGGATTGTATTTTCTTTTGTAGTTTAAATAACAGGTCTGGGAACATAGTAGAGAATTCCTGATGATTTTTTAATTGCGTGCTATTCCAAACCAGGAAAAGTCACGGTTTTATGGAGAATCATTGGAAGACAGCAGAAGACCTTAAAAAGCAGGTTCCCTTTCAATCAGAGTGAGGTATCTTCTAAAGGGAAATGCTTAAGCTATGATCACTCATATTTTAAATTCATCTGGATCAAACAAACTCCAAGATGCTGTATGGAGCAATCCTGTAGTATCAGAATGCAAAAAGTGAATGAACTGGTGTTTTTCCATTTTAAAATCTTTGAAGCTTTGATTTCTGTGTAACACCATCTTTTGACATCTGCACACTTCTAACTGTTCCTGTAATGACTAGAAATATGAACACATTGAGAAAGAGCGGAAGTCAAAATGAACCATAGAACTATGCACGTCTGAGTTCACATGCAGAGATATGAGAGCAATCAGCTGGGTAAGAATCCAATCTGTGACAGACATTATGAAAAAAATAACTATAAAACCCCAGAGTATTGGTAAGGAAAGTAGCAGTAATTCTATATCACAAAGGCGTTGGAGCCCATCAAGGCTTTCTGTTCACTTTGGTGCTTGGTGCATATACAGAAAACATCTAGAGAGTGGCATTGTGATGCATGCTTTTTGCAGATAATGTTCTGCTCATGAGGGAAAGCAAAGAGGAAGTGGAGGAAGATTTACAGACAGTGGTGCACACCTGAAAGAAATGCATGAAAATCAGCAATGAAACTGTGTATATGGTCTGTAGATTCAATGATACCTTGCAGGACCACCAGACTGGAGATCTGGGAAGGAGGGCAACTACTACAAAAGGTGCAAATACCTACATAGGATAGTACAGGATAATTGCAAACTCAATGATGAACTTATAAGCAGAACAGGAAAGACATCACAGGAGAATACCATCTTACTGATCTTTCTTTTCAGATTGACAGGCAATTAGGCCTATACTTTTGTATGGCTCCAAAAGCTGGGCATTGACGAAGAGTCAGGAGTCGATCTCGAAGACAGTAGAAATACAAATGTTAAGACTGATGCTTAGAATTACGAGGATGGATGATGTTCAGAATGAATTAATTAGGGGAAATGTGAAGATGATACCTGTTATAGAAAAGCTTAGATGATTTGGGTATGTGAAAAAAGGTTGAAAGAATATAAAGGAAACAAGGTGTTACCCCCCACTTCTAAAATCAATTGAACGGTTGGAAGACTCAAAACTAGATGGGTGGATGTTATACAAAGGATTTGATTAATTGTGAAGTTTACAAGGAACTACTTCAAGACCAATTGGAATGGAGAAGGACTTGTAGAGCCAACCCAAAGCTAGAAGATGGAGACAGGGGTGATGTGAAGATAAATATGTTAAAGATTGCAAGGCACTCGTATACTCCAATAATGGGGGCTGTGTAAGTATTAAAAATAGAACATCACAAGCAGATGATACAGTGGAATGAAGAGCAGTGGACGATTAATGTGTCAGGGACTGACAGCTAACAAGATAGAGAAACAAATTGGAGACCTGTGTAGAAAATACTTATGTTTGCACTGCAATACGGATGCTTGTTTACATGAGGCTGCAGTCTTTGTGTGAGGGAAATCCTGGTCCCTCACACAAAACCAGAACAGACCTACTGCATGAGGGACTAACATGGGCTATGGGGTGGAGTCCTTCCCTTGAGCCAGAGCTAGGGGATGGTGAGTAGCACAGCAGGTTCACTGTTACTACAACCTATGGCATCTAGGACTCTCCGTATCAAGGGCCACATACAAGTCAAAAATCTATTCACCTCAATACCATTATTTATGGAGTGGGCTGCTATGCTGTCTTGTCTGGTTTCTCAACATGCAGGGAGATGTGGTACCCCTTTGTATGGTTCCTTCAACATTCTTGGTGGTTGCAGTGATTTATGGATCATCCATCTTCCAGAGGGAAACATTCCTTCCCCTTCCCCCCGCATCACCCTGACAGAGTGGTGCAGTGAGGAGCATGGTTATACTGTGGAAGGGTATCTGGAACAATTTCTTGCTGCTTTTTACTAAGGTAGAATGCAGCAGCTATCGGAATAAATAATGACATTAGGCAGGTTAGACTCCAGGTTTTAGAAAAATAAATTCCATTTCAAATAATACTTTACTATCTGTGTTGCTTGACATCTCTAGTATCTTTCACTGAGATGCTTTAGTCAGAAGAGGATTACATAAATCATGTGGTAAGTGGCTTGCTATTTAATACTTAAAAGGAATTGTTTTGTTTAATGCTCAAGATCACCAGATCGTCTTAGTGACTTTTCTTTTGTTAATATAATGAAAGCAAATTTAGCCGTATTTTTTGGAGTGTTGTAATAGAATTTTACCGATCCATGAAAAATCAAACTTTGGAGAATACGGATTCTGCTGGACACAGCATTAGTCATGTATTTTACCTGGATTCACCGCTAAGATTAAAAAAATTTGTAATTCTATTTGATACCACAGGGCTCAGCAACCTGTGACATGCATGCCAAAGGCAGCACGTGGGCTGATTTTTAGTGGCACGCTGCTGCCAGCTGGGGTCCTGGCCACTGGCCCCACTCAGCCCGCTGCTGGCCTGAATTATGGAACCCCAGACCAGCAGCGGGATGAGCCGCTCAGCTTGCTGCTGGTCTGGGGTTTCAGCTGCCGGCTCCTTGCCAGCCGGGGTCCCAGTTGCCGGCCCCACTCAGCCCTACTGCCGGCCTGGATGGACGGAACCCAGGCCGGCAGCAGTCTGAGTAGGGCCAGTGGCCGGAACCCCAGCTGGCAGGGGCCAGCGGATGGAACCTCAGACTGGCAGCAGGATGAGCAGCTCAGCCCACTACTGGTCTGGCAAGTGAAACTTTTTACTGGAACGCGAAACCTTAAATTAATGAAGACTTGGCACACTACTTCTTAAAGGTTGCCAACCTCTGTGATACCACAAGGTGCTGGTTAGAATGCCACTGAGGAATGTGTGCAGAGGCCTGTTGAATTGTGTCGGGTGTGATGGTCTGGGGTTCACTCAGCCACCACCTCCAACCCCAACAGCAAAATCCAATGTTTATGTTGAAAAATGAAAACACTTAGGCCAAGTCTATATTACCATGTATGTCAGCAAAACTATGTTGCCCAGGGAAAAAAGCACACACACCTCTGAGCGACATATATTTTGCTGGTATATGTGGTAGTGTTCACAGTGCTGTGTTGGCAAGAGAACTTCTTCCAATGACATACAGCTACCACTGCTCGTTGAGGGTGGTTTAATTATGTCAATGGGACAACTCTCTCCTGTGGGAATAGAACATCTGTGCCACTGTAAGCTCTCTAGTGTGGATAGAGTCTTAGATCATGGTCTCAATAAAATGTTAATGGTGAATTCTTAAAACCAGAGTGACCAGCCCGCATGTGAAAACCTAAAGAAATGCCACAAAAAAATGGGACCTTTAAATGTTTGGGATTAAGAGCAGAAGGAAAATATCTATGCTATAAAAGCCGAGAGCAGATAACAGACCTTAATAAAGCCCTTTTCTGCTTGAGTGCCAGATTGAAAAGAGACTTTTCTGCTTGAGTGCCAGATTGAAAAGGGGCTGGAAGTGCAGCATGCCCTGTCAGGGGCCCTCCGTTTTGTAGTGCTGTAGTGCACCCCACCCTCTCATTTTATTATGAGGAGCAAGAAATGAAGATTCAGAATGAAAATTTCAGAAATGGCTAAGTCTCATTGATTGTCAGTGGGCTTTAGGCTCCTAAGTCAGTTAAGCACTTTAGAAAATATTGCCTTAATTGAAAGTACAATACATAATAATTAGGTAAATACGATTAGTGAAGTGTTAATGCACCTCATATTATTTGTTCATGTCCCAATTCTGTCATCCTTCACACAAAACGGTGTAGAACATTTTAATGTATTATTCGGTAAGTGTGTCTGGCTCAAAAGTTGAAGGTGGTCACAAAGCCCTTACCTTACTGTTACAATAGCTAACAGTGACGTATAGTCTGTAGCTTCCATGAAGTTCTGTTTGGTTTACTCCCATTGCAAACAGCCACCGAAAATACATTTTAGTTGTTTATTTACCACTCATAAACGAAGAAAAAATAGTTGAAGCATTTTAAATTTAAAAAGTAAAACTTCATGTTAGCAGTTCCTTTATTCCTTTTAGCCTACAAAGTCTGTTAAATTCTTTCCAGACGGCCCTTTAGATGGTATTTTCAATGGTATTGAGAATGCCTTTGTTGGGAGGAATAAGAGAGCCATTTCAGGTGGTAGCTCTTCAGTCTGATTCTGTTTCATAAGATGTACACACAGGAAGAAAGACCAGCAACTGACAGAAACCTCACTTCTCTCGCTGACGCTTTCTCATTTGCAGTCTAGATGCTGAAAAAAGTCACAGGTGCAGCACATGGGACATGCCCTTATTAGCGCTTCTAAGCCCAGGCAAACCTTTACTAGAATCAAACTAACTCATTGCTCTTAGCTTGCTTTTCCTAGCAGTGTTGCAAGTTTAGATTTGTTATAGCTGTCTCTAAGCTGGATGACTTCTTCTTTTAGACAGAAGGCCAATAAATAAATAAATAAAAGACTGGGAAGAGGTAAACAAGGAGGGGAGGGGAGGAAATAAAAACTCTAGGCAGGAAACTAGAGTAGACACCTCCACTTCACATCTCAGATATTGTTCAGTTCAGATTCAGCCAACTCAAGAGATATAGTGATGTCATGTGGCTTCCTCTGCTCACCTGATCAGGTGAAGACATCTTTAAGAGCCACCCCTAGGATCTATATCCCACAATGCTGCTGCAGCCAGTGAGGGTTCTGTCACTCATTTCAAAGGGAGCAAAACTGATCCTTCATACTATTATATCTCTCTGTCTCTTTCAGTTCTACTTAATGAGAAGTCTCTTTTAGTTAAAGGCTAGAAGAAATTAGCTCAGTGTATATTTCTCTCTCACACACGCACTCTCTGTCTCTCAATTAGACTAGAGAGAAAACATTTAACAATCTCCCATACTCCTCTCTCCCCACCACCCCTCCCGCCATTAGGCTAACAGTTCTTTTTCCAGGATGGCTTGGGGAACACAGTATATCACCTGTTGCTTTTTATTAACATTGAAGATAGAAGAAGAGTATAAGCTGGTCTCAATTTACATGTACGGTGTAAATTTAAAAAAAATCAGTTCAAGCCATTCGTGTTACATTGGTATAAAAGCGATGGAAGTGGCTCAGAATCTAGCCCCATGTATTTTTCAAGCCTTTGTAATTGTACATGTAATCTCACAATCTCTAATGAGAGGGGAGCCTCAGATATAATGCTGGAAGAACATAATCATCAGACTCATTAGAATTTTTTCAGCCCTTTATGATTTATAGTTGCCCTTTCAACACACTTTTCTGTCTTTTTTAAACTTTTCTCATTTTCTTATATACAAACATCATCATGTTCTTCAAGTTCAGAAGTTTTGGCTTTCAACACAGAGAAGCAGAACTTCCCTGGTTTTCTCAAGTCTACATTTCATTCCGAATGTAGAAATAACAAGCATCAGTAACCTCTCTGTGCTCTAGCTGCTGAGGATAATTGCACTCAAATTTAACACCTATTTTAGTTCCTTTTATTATTTTTTTTAAATCCTAAAGTCAGACCTGGCTGATCTGTGTTGCATTTATCTGTAGGTCTAGATATCTTCAAAAGTTAGGTGATAATTTGAATATGAGCAGTCTAGATTTCTGTATTCCAAAGGAAAATTAATTTTAAACACTGATTTGGACTATCTGAGGTTGAAGACTGAGAGGGGACATGGTAGCAGTTTTCAGGTATCTAAAAGGGTGTCATCAGGAGGAGGGAGAGAACTTGTTCACCTTAGCCTCCAATGATAGAACAAGAAGCAATGGGCTTAAACTGCAGCAAGGGAGATTTAGGTTGGACATTAGGAAAAAGTTCCTAACTGTCAGGGTAGTTAAACACTGGAATAGATTGCCTAGGGAAGTTGTGGAATCTCCATCTCTGGAGATATTTAAGAGTAGGTTAGATAAATGTCTATTAGGGATGGTCTAGACAATATCTGGTCCTGCCGTGAGGGCAGGGGACTGGACTCGATGACCTCTCGAGGTCCCTTCCAGTCCTGGAGTCTATGAGTCTATGAGTATAGAAATGGGAAAATGGGTAAAATATGTTAGCTAATTTAACTAAATAGAGACAGGTAAAACAGTTACTGCCTAAAAGTCTATTAGTAGTAAGCATATGGCACTTAGTTAGGTGAGTTTAAGTTCACCTAACTAAGAAACCAGCAATTTCATATATTGTAACAATACAGTCCTTTGAACTTTCATGTTGTGTCCATCAAAGGATTTTAAAGCAGTAGGAAATCATTCTCACAATGAATCTGAGTTAGACAAATTATATGGCATTATATGTTAAAGAAAGCAGAGTCAAATAAAGTAAAAAATCTGACACGTAACAAACTGTACCATCGAATTTCTATGGCTAGAATTTCTATGCTTGATTAAAGAGTATAGTAGTAGGGATATACTGCTCACCTGACCAGGATGGTGACAGTGGTTGTGAAATGCTAAGGGAGGTTAGAGAGGCTACAAAAGTAGAAAATCAATGGGTGATTTAAACTACCCTACACTGACTGGGTAAATGTAATCCCAGGTTGTGATACAGAGACAGAATTTCTAGACACCATTAATAACTTGGAGCAGCTAATCCTGGAACCCACAAGGGGAGAGACAATTCCTGATTTAGTCCTAAGTGGCAAAGAGGACCTGGTCCAAGAGTTAACTACAGCTGAACCGTAGGGTAATATGATCATAATGTAATTAAATTTAACATCCTTGGGGGTGGAGGGGGATAATAACAAAAAAAAAAAAAAAAACCATGACAGTAACATTTAACTTTAAAAGGGGGAAATATAAAAAAATGATGATACTTGTTAGCAATTAAAAGGAGCTGCACAAGGGTCAAATGCCTGAAAGTAGCACAGGGATTATTTAAAAACATCAGACCAAACGTACATGGCAACTAAGAAAAGACAATAAGAGGATCAAAACATGCCCCTATGGCTAAATAGCAGAGTAATGGAGGTGACTAGAGGCAAAAAGGTATTTTTTAAAAATTGCGAGTCAAATCCCAATGAGAATAATATGAAGGTGCATAAACTCTGGTAGGTTGAGTGTAAAAAGCCAGGCCAAGAAATAATTTGAGAACTAACAGTTAGAATTTTTTTAAGTACAGCAGAAACAAACGGGCAGTGGGACAAGCAAGGCGGAGAAGCAAGGTGTCAAGGAACATTCCAGGAAGACAAGGCCACTACAGAAAAGTGAAATGAATTCTTTGCATCCATCATCACTGCAGCGGATGTGAGGGAGATATCCACTTCGCAGCTACCCTAGTGCGTGAGAGAAATCTGAAGTACTGTCCCATGTTGATGTGTCTATAGAAGAGGTTTTAGAACAAATCAATGAACAGTAATAAGTCACCAGGACCAGGTGGAATTCACCCAAGAAGGAAATTAGATATGAAACTGAAGAGATACTGATTGTAGTATACAATCTATCACTGACACACACTTCTGTACCAAGCAACTGGAAGGTAGCTAATATAACTAACTTCAGTAGTGGGCAAACTGGTAGAAATTATAGTAAACAACAGATTTATCAGCTCCATAGATAAACATAGTTTGTTAGGAGAAGTGTCAACACAGCTTTTGTAAAGGGAAATCATGCCTCACCAATCTATGGACAAAGCTGATGCAGTGGCTTACAGTGTACTTGGACTTTCAGAAAACCTTTGACAAGACCCTTCACCAAAGGCTCTTAAGGAACCTAAGAAGTCATGGGTTTCCAGGAAAGGTTCGCTCATGGTTAAAAGACAGGAAACAATGGGTTAGGGATAAATGGTCAGTTTTCACAATGGAGAGAGAATGAAACAGCAGGGTCAACATATTCATGAACGAGCTGGAAAAGGACATGAGAGGTGAAGTGCCAAAGTTTGCAGATAATACAAAAATTATTCAAGGTAGTTAAGAACAAAGCTGACTGTGAAGTGTTACAGAGGACTCTCACAAAACTGAGTGACGGGGCAACAAAATGAGAGATGAAGTTCAACCTTGATAAGTACAAAATAATGCACACTGGAAAAAAATAATCCTGACTGCACATATAGAATGATGGGTTTTAAATTAGCTGTTACCCTTCATGAAAGAGATCTTGGCATCAGCATGGATAGGGCTCTGAAAATTTAAGCAGCAAAAAAAAGGATAAGAGAATGTTAGGAACGATTAAGAAAGGGCTAGAAAATACGGAAAATATAATGCCTCTATAAAAAACCATGGTCTGCCCACTCCATGAATACTGTGTGCAGTTCTGGTAATATAGGGGAACTGGTAAAGATTCGGAAAGGGACAACAGAAATCAAAGGTATGGCACAGCTTCCATATGAGGACAGACTATAAAGCTTAGGACTGGTCAGTTTAGAAAAGAGATGACTAGGGTGGACATGAGAGAGGGCTATCAAATCATGAATGGGGTGGAAAAGGTAATAAGTGTGATTTACCCTTTTCTACAATACAAAAACTGGATGTGTAAGGATGTCACCTGGTGAAATTAATAGGCAGCAGATTTAATACAGACGGGAGGAAGTATTTGTTCACACAATGCACAGTTAAACTGTGGAACTTATTGCTATAGGATGTTATAATGGCCAAAAGTATTACTGTGTTTTAAAAAAAGAACTAGTTATATTCATGGTAGATAGGTCCAACAGTAGCTATTAGCTAAGGTTATCAGGGAGGCAACCCCATGCAGAGGGCAACCCTAACACTCTGACTGCCAGAAGCCAGGAGAAGGAGAGTGGGTGGATCACGCCACCTGCCATGTGCCATAACCTCTCCCCTGAAACTCTGGTACTGGCTACTATTAGTGACAGGATACTGGGCTAGATACATTGGTCTGATCCGGTATGGCAGCTTGTAAACTTTTGCTTGCTAAAAGCCACTCACCAAGCCACATCAAGTTGAGGCAAGAACTTGACTTCTCTTTTCTAACCACTAGAAAACATCCACTCTATTGACAAATAGGCCTTGTTTACACTTGCAATGGCATGTAGGGCATGTGCCACAGGGAAAAGCAGGCTGCGTCCACACTCACTGTGGTGTATAGTGACGTATCAGTGAAAGACTCCAGCAGCGGGACAGTACAATACTAAAAATAGCAGTGTAGATGCAAGAGACACTGCTTGGGTGTATAGCGCACGTGTAGGGTCTAAGATTCTGGCATGGCTGTACTCGGCTCACCTTAGCAGTGCCTCACCATCTACACTGCTAGTTGAACCCATGTTAGCTGGGCAGGCAGTGTCTGTACTCTACATGACAGCATAAGTGCAGACATATCCACAGTTTGAAAAAAAAAAAGAGCAACACAGAGATAATAACTCCGTAGAGAATTGGTTTAAAATGGAGTTTTTCCTTGCCTGCACAAGAAGTTGCCGTTTACCCCCATTACCACCTTACACAAAATGTTGTTTAAAGAAATCCTCTTTTAATAGCTAAACCTGTCTTGTGCTCATGTTCTTCAGGAACAAATGAATGACAGCAACTATATAGCATTGTGGATTTTATTTATATCTTGTGCTTGCACAGCTTCAGTTGTGTTATGGTTTAAATCTACAAGACATGTCTATCTAATCTGAATTTATTAGTGTGCGGAATAGTGATGTGTAGGGTACAATGTAGCTCACTGTAGTGCTCATGAAAGGTGATAGATTGTTAGACCTGGAGAGGGAAATCTTCTATGTAGATATAACTCGGACAGTCACAGTGTGAACTGTCTTACATCAGACCTGTCAAATCCACAGGTTGGACTATGTCTTTTCAGACCTAGTTGTGAAAGAAGACCCCTCTTATTGGCCGTATTCCATAATATCCAGCCTCCTGGGGAAGGCAGCCAATCAGAGCTGCTGTAATGTGGTTAGGGCCAGCTTAGTTCCTCAGCATATGCACCAGGCCATTCTCATTCCCTCTTCTGCCCCCCTGCCAGTGTAGAGCTGGGAGCTGAGTCTGCAACTCCAGCTGTCGGTCTCCCATTCCAGGCTTTGCCTGGGGACGTGGGAAGAAAACCTTCAGGCCAAAGAGACTTGAAAGAGGGTAAGGATATGAATGGAGAGAGTACCCCTCCATCTCATCTGCTGGCAGAGGAACTAATAACCTCCTCCTATTTCCACAGATCAGAGTGAGAGGAATTGGTGATGGTCTTGGGCTTTTTTCCAGGCATCCCAATGATGAGAGCAGTGGGAGAGGCTAGCATGCACTCTGCACAACGTTGCTCACACCAAGGGAGAGGAGCTGGCAGCCCTACACTGTCACCAAGTCTTCTAATTCACCCATCATTCATTTATGCAAATTTAAATCTACTGGCTTTTTGTTGACCAGCGTTGGCAGGTAAGCTATAGTGTCCCAAGAAGGTGCCTAAACTGTCATGTGACATACAAAGCAAGTAAAAAGACAGTGGGTCCAATCCTATACCAGTTAAAATATATTGCTGAACTGCCACTCAGTGAGAAGGATTGGGCCCAGATTCTCTCTTCAGTGGAGCTTGCAATTCAGTCTCCATGCTCATTCAGTCACTGGCCTCTCTGCTGAGAATGTCAACAAATGTGCCAGTTAGTACCAGTCGGGGTGGCGATTTCTGTGACATTGACACCTATCCACTGTGAACTGGACTGTGACCACCACTGTATTTTTCATAGGATGCTGAACAGCTGTCAGGTGGTAGTAATGGTGAAAGATATATTAACTGCTGTGTGCACACTGGTAAATCAGACAGAATCTACTGTCTTTAAAAATGCCTTTCATGTCAAATTATGTTTACCTCTCTTTAATAATGCAACTGCTTTCCTTTTATGGGTCGTTAGTGTATTTTCCAGTTTATAGTTTATTTATACATAAAATACTAATGGGTTGTGTGAGACAAAAATACAAAACAAATGCACATACATCCAAAGCTAGATTTTGAGCTGTCAGCACTATTCCCTGGAGGTACTTGCATTTGTTTTTTATTTTTGTTATATACACATTGTGGGAGCACCCACTTTGTCAGGCTTCAGCTATGTACCCCATGGTCTGTTGAACCTATAAAATATGCCATGAACCCAACTGCACATGCAAATCCACATTTGTGCACACAAACAGAGCCGGTGTTACCATTTAGGCAGCCTAGGCAATTGCCTAGGGTGCCAGAATAAATGGTGGAGGCCGTTTTGCTGGAGGGGGCGGCAGGTGGCTTCGGTGGAGCTGCCGCAGTGGTGCCTGCAGAGGGTCTGCTGGTCCGCGGCTCCGGTGGAGCTGCCGCAGTCGTACCTGCGGATGGTCGGCTGCTCGCGCGGCTCCATTGGACCTCCTGCAGGCACGAATGCGGCAGCTCCACCGGAGCCGCGGAGCACCGGACCCTCCGCAGGCACCACTGCGGCAGCTCCACCAGAGCTGCAGGACCAGCTCACGGCGCGGCGAAATTGCCGTCTGCCTAGGGTGCTCAAACCCCTAGCACCGGTCCTGCACACAAAGGAGTACATTTTCAGTGAGGCCCAATATGCAGCCTCCATTTGTGTGAGTTTGAAAAACAATCTATTGTAAATTGGGCCATTTATTTCAAGAATCCATTAAAAAGAAACCCTCCTTGTTCTTAAACAGCTCAATGGGCTTGCTCCATCATGGACCTTATCCTTTTCTGCTCCTTTACCAAACACCTTCCACTCACATATCATTTTCCTCTTTCTTCTCCTCTACCTCAATCTTGTTCCTATTTTAACAATAGACTCTTCCTCACCCCTCATCTCTTTTCATTTATGTATAAGTAAGCAGTTCTGCTCATAGGAAATCATGTGATCCTGTTCCTCCTGAGGTCCCTTCCAACCCTGATATTCTATGATTCTATGATTTGCATCTCTGGTGTACATGTGACTATTCTGAGTGTTTTCAAAACATAAATTACCCTTTATAACTTCTAATTTGCATGCGGTAACTAAACGATGATGCCTCTGGTAGTCATAGTAGTTCCTAGGAATGTCCTGTGCTAAGCATAGCGAACTTTAGGTAATGTTACAAATGACAACAGTAACAACCTAATCACAAAGGCAAAACTGAAAAGAGTATAACCACCACCAAAAAGTTACTTGATGTTCCATTCTGGTTTCATTACAAATATGGCAGTCTACTGTGTGACTATACAGATACATAGTTTTTAAAATGCATAGTATGAAAAGTATAAGCACAGTGTCCTATCAAATGCTGAAATTCTTCATCTAATCATAGGTATTAATGTCGTTTTGTCTATATCTAGGAAAAAAGGTATACAACAGGGACCGGCCACCTTTGGCACGTGGCCCGCTAGGCCCGCGCCGCTTCCTGCAGCCCCCATTGGCCTGGGATGGTGAACTGCGGCCAGTGAGAGCTGCAATTGGCCGAACCTGTGGACGTGGCAGATAAACAAACTGGTCCAGCCCGGCCTGGCCCACCAGGATGGTTACTCTGGCGAGCTGTGTGCCAAAGGTTGCCGATCCCTGGTATACATTGAAATCTATGATGATTTCTTAGCAGCATGTTTGTATGCAATCAGATATATTAGTACAAATTTCAAATGCAAGGAGGATGTTAATGGATTTGTGTTATAAAGATTTAATAACTTCACAAACAAGGTGTCATACCATTTACTGTTTCGTACTGTCTGTATACCTGCATCCTCATATTAACAGTAGGCGCATTATTACAGAGGAGAGTTCAGTACAGCAATTTTAGTTTCATAACTAACAAATCATGTTAAGTTACAAAGAACCAGACATAATACATTAAACTGCAGTTTACGGAATTTTTCTAGACACTAAGAAAACATTAATTTCTATAGATACTTATGAAATGAACAACCATTAAGGATTTTTTATGTGTAGTTTTGCAAAATCTTTGAAGTTTCAAAATATGTTGCAGATTGTGAGTACATTGAAAAACTATTCTACCTTGTAGCTGAAAACAAAAGATGACATATACATCTGCAGTCTCTAGTGGAAAAGGAAATCAACAAGGAAAGCTAAAAAAACCAAACACTTTTTGTACTCAAGGCCTGGAAAAAATTTTGGATCAAGTCATCTGATCTCCCCCCTTCCTTATCACTGAACTATGGCAGGGCAATCAGAGAGGACAAAGTAATGTGCATGACTAGGGTGAAGGTCAAGTACCAGAGAGCGGTTGTTCACTTAAAACCAAAACATGAGAAACCAAAAATCTTCTGGTGCTGTCATGTCCAAGCCACCAAAGCTAAATAGCTTTCCTCAGCAAGATGCTGACTTGAAAGTATCATGAAGATGGAATTTCTTCAGGCTTATTTCCCTGGAAAATACATATATGAACATCACTTTGTCTTCTCTTAATTTCTACCTGACAGATCTTGAGCAGGATCCACCCATACCAATAGCACTAACCATATTTAAAAGCTGGTTATGGTTTGAAAGAATTTAATGTTTCTGCATAACAGATTTTAACATTGCTAACACCTAAACTGTAATTCTACACATTGTATCAAACTCCTCAAATATCAAGCTGGATAAGCAGAGGGGTTTTTAGCTAGTAAACAAGAGCTCTGCTTTTCACGTGTCTACCTTTAATTTTAATTACATCATTTGCTCAATAATTAGAAATAGTCTTGGTCACAGGAACCTTAAAGGTATGTTTAGGTGTTGAAAAATGTAACATTTCTCTTATAGCTTAGCTTTTGTTTCCCCAGACCTGTAGTCCTAGAGGAAGAGTCTTCACGTGTGTAATGACTAAACTCGACAGATCAGATCATGACAGTTTCATATGTTTAGTAGTTTGTTACTAAGCTATTGGATACATTGTAAATTCCTTTGCCTTAAAATGTCTCCATACCTTGAGGAAGGAGCCAATGTAAAACAGAGATGCAATGCATCAGCTAAAATGGGCATGTGTGATTTCAGAAGGCAAATGTTGAATTCTAAAAGATATCCACTATATATAGTTATAGATACTGATGAAATGCATAATATAGGTTTGAACTCTTTGGTATAGTTTAGGTCTTTGACATATAAGTAGGATCCACACTTGGAAGATTACAACAGGAAGAGATTTATTTCACAGCCTTGTTATAATCTTTATCACAAGAAAGAAATAAAGTTGTTCCATTTTCAGCTCTTGATTAAAATCTTTTTCACTGGAAAATAGTGCCATGGTATTACACTCTTATATTCTTGGGATAATAAGGATGTAATGTCCCATTTTGACCTTTCAAAATGCTGTGTTTTGATTTGCTTGTCATTACATTTCTGCCAACTTTCCAGTCTTATTAGCCTGTGAAAAGAGAATGGAATGAGAAGCAGTTAAGATACAGAATACTGAGGAAGATCAAAGTAGTACAACACACTTGTGTAGTTCAAAGCACATAGCATACATTAATATTTTTGGTATTTTAACATTATTGCATCAGAACCTAACAAGAATTGTGAAGTGGTACCTATTTAACTTATCATCATGACAATTCAGAGACTGTAATCTGCATATTTTCAGGGCTTTTTTCTGCCTGAAGGTGTAGCTATTGCAATCTGAAAGGCTACATATTTCCAGTGTCTTTAGAAATATTTTAGAAAAGGAGGAATTAAAGCATTATATCACAATCCCCAAAATAGATATTTCAATAAAAGTTATAGTGTATATGACTGAGGGTCAGATTCTATCAGCCTTACAAAATTTCATAGATTCTTAGACCGGTCTACATTAGAAAATTAGGTCTGTTTAACTACATCAATCAGGGGTGTGAAATATCCACACCTGAGTGGCATTGTCAAGCCAGAGTAAGTCCCCAGATAGACAGTGCTAGGTCAACAGAAGACCTATCTACCGCCTCTCGGGGAGGTAGATTACTTATGCTGATGGTAGAATCCCTTCCATCCATGTAGGTAATGTCTACACAGAAGTGCTACAGCAGCCCAGCTGCAGTGGCCCAGCTGAGCTCCTGTTGCATTTTAAGTGTAGACAAATCCTTAGATTCATAGATTTTAAGACCAGAAGTGACCATTAATTAGCATCAGTCTGACTTCCTGCATAACATAAACAGAAGACTTCTTGATAATTTCTGCATCAAGCCCATAACTTGTATTTGAGCTATGGCACCTCTTTTAGATACACTAAACAGACTGAGCTTCTTTAGTCTCTCCTGATAAGGCATGTTTTCCATGTAGCTCTTTCCTGAAGCCTCTCCAATTTTTCTACATCCTGTTTGAATTGTGGGCACGAGAACTGGAGATTGTATTCAGTAATGGTCTTACTACTGCCATATATGCAATACCATCGCCCTATTCCTACTCAATATTCCCCTGCTTATACTTCCAAGAATTACATTTACCCTCTTAGCTAAAGCATTGCACTTGGACCACATGTTCAATTTGTTATCTACCATGATCTCTCAGTCCTTTTCAGAGTCACTGGTTTCTAGGATACCATTGAAGAAAGTGGGGCTACTCACTAAGAAAGATACTACTCAACATGAATAAAGTGGCAGAATGTGGCACTTTTATAATGCTTTCACCTCACCTGACACTTTCTTAGTATAAATAAAAATGTCAGCATTCTTCCCAATGTCAGTGTGATACCAATTAAAGTTACACCGTGAAAAAACTTTTATGAGGACAATATTATCTACTTTAGATAAACAGCTTGTAACTTTCAATACGTCTTGCTTGTTTGCCTTAGCTCCTTTGTCTTGCAATCTGTGAATATGTGTAAGTTTCCTAACAGATGGGAAAACTAAACACTTTAAGTTGAAGTGCTCATCCTTTTTATTGAATTGCAAGCATAGTAGCAAAATATGCTTTCCAGTAATCGCTGACCTACAGAACCCACCATCTCTGGGACTGACAATATACAATTAAATGTCAATTCAATAACGCAATGCCCAGTTCAGCAATGGTCCTCTTGTGAGCAAAACCTACATCAGTGTCAATTTTAAGGATGATTGCTAAGAGCTTGTGGTGACTATTGGGCCAATTTGTTGTGGAGCTCTTAGTTTACAATTGTTTTGAAAGGTTACATTCACCAGCACAATGAAAAATGAACACTGAAAACAAAGCAGCATGAAATATCTAATGTGTGAATTATTAACATTCATGCATTGTCACGTTACAGAGTTGTTTGAATACTTCCTACCTTTGGAAAATGTAGTTTGAGTGTCAAAATGTCCATTTAAAAATTCTCATGATTTGTACTTATTGATGGAAATATATTTTTACTGATTCTGCAGCAACAAAGATAACAGGTCAGCAGTCGACATTCCAAGACCCAGCGTTAACACTTTCTCTCATATATGATAAATGTCTATCAGGGATGGTCTAGACAGTATTTGGTCCTGCCATGAGGGCAGGGGACTGGACTCGATGACCTCTCGAGGTCCCTTCCAGTCCTAGAATCTATGAATGACTTACTACCATTCACAGTTTTGTAGGTCAGTAAGGCTTAATTCACAAAAGGAGTAAGGTGCCTAACTGTAACTTTTGGCATCTAAATCAGGTCCCACTGGGGATTTACAAAACCCTTGTTCAGTTTCTGCTGAACACTGTATGCACATAAACTTAATCAGCAATGACTTTTTGGGGGGTAAAAGTTCCCTTGGTGCCTGTGTTTCTGTCTTTGGGCATGCACACTGCAGCCCCATGCCTGATGCCCAGATGCCTGTGCCCCAGATAGATGCATGA
Source organism: Gopherus flavomarginatus (assembly GCF_025201925.1). Taxonomy (NCBI): domain Eukaryota; kingdom Metazoa; phylum Chordata; order Testudines; family Testudinidae; genus Gopherus; species Gopherus flavomarginatus. The sequence continues at coordinate 168,734,593 of NC_066620.1, read as the reverse complement.
ACAAGGGGAAATCGGAATTCTTCTGCCTAACTCACCTACATGGCCCAATCCAGTAACTATGCTCACACTTTGCCTTCCAGACTGGCCCCCGCCATAGGTGAACTTACACAATATGGCCAGAGCAGGAGTTAGGGTACTCACCTGGGATGTGGATGACACCCCCAGTCCACCAGTGGGGGAAGAAGGGATTTTGATCCGGGCTAAGCCACTGCACATGAGAATACTCTAACTATTCGGCTAAGAGATTTTTCTGATGTGGGGCCTCCTCAATCTCGCCTGTTGAAGCAGCAGGAGAGACTGAGAAGCCCCAGTTCTGATGATTATCCATAACCCAATGATTAGTGCACTCACCTGAGGGGTGACAGATTCCAATTAAAATCCTTTCTCTGAGGTGACTTGAACTGGGGGTCTCCCAGGTCGCGAGTGAGTATCCTAACCACTGGATTAAAAATTATGAGGGAGCCCCCAATCTCTGCCAAAATGGAATAGGCACCTAATGCCAAGAGTGGGTCTGCAGCTGAAACTCCTGAACAGAGGGAGGCTCCTATTTCCAAGAGAGGAAAGGGCTTAGTACACACCTCTCAGCTCAGCATCTCCAATTGGTTAGCTTAACTGATGTACCACCTAGAATTCTGGGTTCCATTCTGAGGCACCTATCTCCCTCCATTCCATATAAGGAGCCCTGGTGAATAACAGTGATTTCCCAAGTGCCTAAAAGTTAGGTATGGCAATATTGAGTGTCACAACACCTAAGTATCTTTGCGAACCTAGCTCAAAGTGTTTTAAAAGCATACAGTAAGAATCTTTTTAATTACTTCTTATCAAACCTAGAGGTACAACAGGAAACAGAATATTGATATAACACCATCTACAAAACAACTGTGGACAATGAAAGAGGCAATTAATTTCTTTCATGTGATTTGCATCATATCCACAAGTAGCAAAGGATGAACACAAGAATACAGTAATAGGCAAGAACTCTTGGATTCATCTTTAGACAAAGGATTAGGATCATAATGAAAATCAGTGACTACAAGTTTTATGCAGAGTCCCTCTCAGATACATTCTCCTCTAGATGTACACATGTAGCTCCCGCTCCTAATGTAGCTTCAACCCTAATGCTATGTCTTCGGTGGTGGGAAGTCTAAGCACTCTACAGACATGATCTAAAGTAACCTCAGACTTACCTCATTTTGCTCTTCAGATTGAATGGTGAAACTCTCCTGGCGCAACCAGCACTGTCTATATAGATTCCTTGTATGAAAAAAATCCAGCTGATTTCTTTCTTCTCTTTTCACCTTGATCAACTGGAATCCTCCTTATGTGTCTCCTATAAGGAGATAAAGTGGAAAAGATTGAAACTATGAAGCCATATGTGTCTGCACTGCTATTTTTGCCCATCTACATAATTAATTTGCACAGACTTAAAGATCACAAGTGTTTTGTTCTGAGCTACCATAAAAACCAGCCAATCACATAATGGAGCCATATGGCTCTTCTTCTGATCGGAATGAGATTGCTGTCACTTAGTAAACTTCAAAGTGCTATATGGGGAGTTGCGTGCACAAATTCTATTAACAACTGGGCAAATCATTTTGCCTAATTTCAAACCCACTCAAACTTCAGAATTATTAGTTTTATGTTCTATGTAGCAGGGACTAAAACAAATATATACAGAGATTCAAAAATGAAAGATGAGGCAGAATAAAATCTAATACAAAATAATATGAACAGTATCTGAACACTAGTTACCTGGCACTCATTAATGCCAGTTTACCTTTTTGGACGTGATAGTCTGCCCCTAAAACATAGTACAAGTTTCCTGTGAGCTAAAAAAACAATTTTCTTCTATGTTCCTTGAAAAAGAACATGGATTTAAATGACTAGAAAAAAGTTATTAATTTTGATTAGTTTTGTGAATATCAAACTATTTTGATCAATTCACAAAATCCCAAACTGCACTCAATTTGTACATTTCAACATATCAACAACAATTGTGAGGCCAGCGATGCTGATTTAAATGTTGAAACAGGAAGGGTAGTATACATACAATACTGAGCATGTAAAACCTATTTTCTATTTAGATCCTCTCTCTCTCTCTACACACACACACACACACACACAAATCCCCTTCCCTTGAAATATTTTAAATGAGTCTGGCAAAGCATTTGAGAATATGCAATATAGGGAATGATTTTACATTGCAAGGGACTAAAATGTGTGACCCATCAGGTCTTTCCCATATCAGCTTTTTCTGATTGGATGATAAATGTCAAGGAGGTTTCTCCAGAAGTGATTGTTCTAAATACCGCTTAATGCTTGTCATCAAATAAATTATTTTTCACTAGTCACTGAAGTCTAGTGGATAGTTTTATTCCATGCAAATTTCCTTTTTATTTGTTTTGTTTTGGGTAAACAATAAAGTAGAACAATCCCAGAGAGAGAGAGAGAGAATGAGAGAGAGAGAGCCTTTCAATCCCTGCAGGATATTGCTTAACCTACTTACATCCATCAAAGTAGTCTCTATGTATTTTCAAACAGATGAAATTGTAAAACAATGACTAGGTAAACTTGGATGACTTTAAATATCTGAAGTAGATTAATTAATCTAATCATACTCTTTACTCTGTGTCTCTTTCCTTTCATAGATGCAGTCTTCATTTAATAATCACAATTTGCAATAAGTAAAAAGGAAAGCAGACAATCCCTAAAAGACTTCTAAAGTTTATCTTAACAACAACAGTGGCCAGGATTATCCATTGCTTAGATTTCAAAAGAATAGAAAGTCCTATGGAAAAAAGCAAGCACTATTATTATACCATATACAACCAAATACAGGTTTGTGAACAGTCTTTGCTCTTGCATCTACAGACACATGACTTTGTAGCCTAATTCAGTTGTTATTCTGTGACAACCTCTATTCTATTGTTTATTTTCACTTACCCCACTCACCACTTACAATAACGGAGCTCTTGCCATTCAGACTGCAAGACTCTTGGAACATGCTTAAGAAATCTGTCTCCATCTTAATGAGAGAATGGGGTCTTACATAATTTATGGAATGTCAGTCAGCAAGGTTGATGGCTGAACATATTGAGGTATTTGTTGCTGAGATCTACTTCTTCTATGTAAAATAAATATACAAAATAGTTGACTGGGTTGAATACTCATTTCTTATTAAAAAAATCCAGGCAGAACATCAGAGTCCAGACACCCCAAGTGGAGAAAAAGAGGTCTAAACCCCAAAGAATAAGCAACTGAATCGGCTGTATACAATGTTATTGTGTATAAGTATGTCAATAAGGTCTTTAATGAAAACTTGTAATGGTCTGAACTTGAGGTCATTAGGAGATCTGGATTCATGTTATAGTTAGGAATATATGTATATCTGTAGAACAGGGATCGGCAACCTTTGGCAAGCAGCTCATCAGGGAAATCCTCTGACGGGCCGGGATGGTTTGTTTCCTGCAGCATCCGCAGGTTCAGCTGAACGCAGCTCCCACTGGCTGCGGTTTGCCGTTTCAGGCCAATGGGGGCTGCCGAAAGTGGCATGGGCCGAGGGATGTGCTGGCCGCAGCTTCTCGCAGCCCCCATTGGCCTGGAATGGTGAACTGCAACCAGTGGGAGCTGCGATCAGCTGAACCTCTGGATGCTTCAGGTAAACAAATCGTCCCAGCCCAACAGTGGATTTCCCTGATGGGCCCCATGCCAAAGGTTGCCGATCCCGGGTGTAGAACATTGTAATTGTAACTAGGATGCAACTGCAGCATCACCTTGCAATAGGGGGTGAAGTAATCAGGCAAGGAGAGACACCACTCCAGCTAGTTGTTTACACAAAATTAATTGCAAGCACCTAACATTGTAAAATCTAGGGAAAGACAATGCTGCACAATTAAAGTTAAAGGAAAGATATTGAAACTGAAAAGAAAATCCCAGTCTTGGGAAAACTAAGGAAGGAGGGAGTTTCCCGTGCTTTGTGTAATCACGAATAACCATAGTCTGAGAGAGAGGGAAAAAGCACCTCTAACGTCTGTTAAATGGGAAAAGGTGAAGTGAAGGTTGTCCTGAAATTGAGGGCCAGCATTTAAGCAGGGTGCTGTCTGTGAAACAATGGATCCCCTCTAGGACACAGGACATGCTGGGAAACTATGCAGAGACAATAGGTAATTTGTAGTAGATAAGGAAATTTAGCTAATATGGAAATGTAAAGCCTTAGATTGCATCTTTGTGTTTATTTTCTGTGTAACTTGTATGTGTTTGGTTTTCCTTACTATTTCATCTGTGAATCTACAATTTTCCTATTAAATAAACTTTGTCTCTGTTGTGCAAACTGTGTGAAGTGTATGTCACTAGGAAAACTGATAATTGGGGGCAAGTTTACTCCCTGAAGAGTGACAAACCAGAGGGGAAAAGTTCAAGTGGCTGGTAGTTAAGAACTCAGGGAGATGAATTTGGGGGACTTGGACCAGAAGGGCTAGTGGGGTGAACCTGCAAGGAGTAACCTGGTGTATGGAAGCCAGGGTTGAGACCTTTATGCTTGTAAGTTGGCTACAGCTGTCAGAGCCATAGCAGCATAGCCATGGGCAGTGGGTGAACCACGGGCTCGGGGAGATTAGCCCGGCCAGACCCCTTCCAACTGAGGCCCTGCAACTCCTGCTCCCCTTACCCTCCGAAGCCCAGAGCTCCCCCCCGACCCCCTCCCTGCCAAACAGTCACCAGCCCTCTCGGTCCTGGGTCTCCTGAGCACCTCCAACCCCATAGTGGTGGTGCACAGTTCTCCCCTCCCCCAACCCTGGAGCACTGGGTAGTGTGGCCCCATCATTATAAGCCCTCCCAGTGCTAGGCGGCCCTAGCTGCCCCAGCCTCAGCCAGATTCTCTTCTTGGAAGAGGAGCAGCCTGCCTGGGCTAGGGCCAACTAGCAGCAGGAGGAAGCCTGGGGTAGAACGTGGATGGGGCCATACGGGGCTGTTTGGGGAGTCACTGCCTTCCCCAGTCTATTACATGCGCCACCCAGGAGCATAGCATTAATGTACCCAAAGTTACAGTGACAGAACCCCTGACTGGTCTGGCTGATACCAAAACATTACAGAGTGGCCTGCTAGAACCTCCAGGAAGGGAAGAAACTTGTCTCTAGCACTCATCAGGGTTAGGGATGAGAGTGGAGAGTTAAAATCAGGAGCTCTTTCCTCCTGCCCGTTCCTAGCTATGTTTTTAACATATTCCTTCCTGGTTATGAAACTGGAGCCCATGGTAACCATGCTCTGCACCGAAAGGCAAATGATGAACTCCAGTGTAAGGGAGAGAGTAACTCCTGTTGCTGTGCAGCTAAGCTGCAGAGACTGGATGGTCCATGGAAATGGGAGTACTAAAGCATGGGTTTCGATAGGCTCACTTACAGTCGCTTTCCTCCTCACCTGAACAACACACCACAACCTTGTGGCTATATTCTGGCAGACAGGATCATTAGTGACATTTTCTAAATTCTGAAATCACTTGCCCTAGGACTTCAATAGTTTCTCTGTCTGTGTCATGTTATTTTATTAAATCTTAATATGCCACATCCAATTAATAAGGACTATACTAATCAGTGATGGACACAACCAACCTGTGTCTAGGACCACAGAGGCTGGAGTCAGGTAATTATGCAAGAATTTCTGCTTTCATTAAAAACCAAAAAGGGTAAGCCCTCACGATGGTGATAAAAAGCTTGAAAACATGGAGGTAAGGTAACTCATGCAGTGAAGTCTGTCTGCATCTGCAGAAAGCCTGAAACAATAGCTCAGAGACAGACAAACTACCCCATGGAGCTAAATGAGGTGTTAACCCCAAGATATGCTGCTAATGGGAGCCCTGTCAATTCCGCCCTAGAAAATGAACAAGGATTCTGTATGTGAGGAGGAAAAAAGAGCTGCAGGCCTTGCTTACACACATGCAGAAAAATCCTCTCTGCTAAGTCAATGATGGGGCCGTCTCTGCTTCTCCAGAATGAGGGAAGCAGGGATCCCTGCTCAACACTGATGCTCTTCAGGGGATGGGGAATCCTGCTACTATCATTTGAAATGCAGATGAGCCTTTGGCCCTAGGGCAGGGCCACAGTGGCAGAGCCATGAGGGACCCTTTGTTGTGATGCATGTTGAGCCCTGGCTTGCCTTAATTTGGCCCTGATAACTATGCAAAGACATAACAGGCTTTATTTTCAGAAATGCTGAAACACTTGCAGTCAAGGGCAGTTGTGGAAGCTGACCAACTCTGAAAATCAGAACCTAAATATATGGAAAAAAATAATTTCAACTTATATCACAGTATTTAATTAATGATCTTTGCTAAGATAAAGACTTCATCTCTAAAACGCATTGAAAAGGAAAACTTTGTCATGCAAAAATGTATTCCGTTTCCCATTTGTCACAACACAATTCAATATGTAGTGATGGTATATATATATACACTGCCAACTACTTTTACATCATTTTCAGAGATACATTTTAAGAAGTTCAGCATTTTTTATTTCTTCATGCAATGGGGACAAAGTAACTCGCCATGACAAAAATCAGGCCTCACATGAAATATTTGGAAGCGTAATCATACAATTGAGGGTCAAAATGTACTATAGTAGAAACTATAAATACAAAAGCAGTGAACCAAGTCTGTTCTAGCCTCAAGGTTTGATTCATGATGAAATATGTTTTGTTATTATTTCCTAACATCTTATAGGTTTGTATAAATGTACACAAAAAAACTCCCTGAATTTCTCCGGAATGATAACAGTGTATGGATTACTTCAAATTATAAACATCAAAAACCATAACCACTGGAAATAGCTTTTTTCAGTGTTGAAAGCACCACATACATGCTGAACAGATGAAATTTACACAGCTCATTATTTAACAATAGCAATAGCCATTTTGCTTTATTGCTGGGTTAAGCGGATGTTACATAAAATTGCACTGAATTTTGAAAACGGAAATTGGTGACTTTTTATGCTAGAATAGAAGGTATTTTTCATGCTGTCTAGGATTTCAGATTTCTTGGCCAGGAACAGAAGAGAAAAGGGCCAAAAATATATAGATTTTTGCACAGGCCAAATGTAATCATTGTTATAATTTGGGAACAATGTGGCTGTCCTAGAGACTTAACATTCCCCTCATCTTGGTAGGTGTACTCCACTGAATAACAATGAATTACTTTTTAAAGGACTCTTCCTTTCAATGGCATAGCAAGAATGGTTCCAGGACTCTATTTGTGTTTATGAATTGACAGAAGATGGAAATTAAAGTGTGAACAGGGTTTATTAACACAATTAGCACATCAGTGTTCAGGTTTGCACTGCTTGATTTTTATTTTTATTTTTTAAATTTTCAATTTTTTTTTAATTTTGAAACTTGATTTTTAGGGTTAATTTGCTGCACGTGGACAAATCCACCCCTTGCTTATACCCATGCAACCCAACAGAAACCTATGTTTTGTCCTGGGCACATTCACTGTATTAGAATAGCATGTAAGCAGCTTATAGCACCAGAATGCATGGACTGATAGATTTATACTACATAACTAGTGTATGGTATCATGTCTAACAGCAGCTGTGAGTTTGGAGGACAGTAATTTCAGGTCTGTGGGAAAAAAAGATATGACAAAGTACTAAAGCCTGTTTGTCATAGTATGTGAGTAGTCCCATTGACTTTACTGAGACTATTCACAGTTATGCATGTGCTTAAGCACTTGACTGGCTCAGGGCAAGATATATATATTAAAAAGAAACACCCTTTTCTTTATGGAAAATACCGCAGTACTTCTTAATTTTTGCTAATTAATGATTTTTCGGTTCTCATCTGCATCTTTACTGCATGCTATTTGATAGCTATTCACATGCAACTATTCCCAAAAATACTATGCCTAGTAGTTTGCAGATTCAGGACCCTAGAGCCTGATCTCAAACCCTTTGAAGTCCATAGGAATCTTTCCATTGACTTCAATGAGCTCTGGATCAGGCTCTGGGGTCCTGAATCTGCAAACTACCAGGCATAGTACTGACTCTTGCAAATAGCAGCATTGACTTTCCGTACAGTATAAAGAACATGAGCCCTGCAAATAATGTCAAAACTGAGAAAATATAAACATAACAAGGCCATATGGGCTCAGATCAATGGTCCATCAATATTCTCTGTTTTTAAGTTTAACACAATGGAATTTTAGAGACTAATTTTACAATGCTTGCTGCTGCGAGCATTCCCATTGAAGCAGTAGTCAGGTGAGGAAAGGTCTGCCTAATTTTTTAAAAACGCGCTTTATTTTATCATTCACATACATGAACTTTCAAAACAAGTTTAAGCAAATCTTATCATAATCTGTATTTGTTACCTTTAAGGACCCTGTTGTGTTTCGTCAGCCTCTTATTATCTGTGATTTTTAGTTTGTTCAAATTCCAAGAACGGTAACCATATATTATAAAATGTACTTGATCCTGGTACAAGGCTCCTTACCATATTTTTTTCAAAGGATTTCTCATACTTCATTTCTTCATGCCATTATTATGTCGGGGTCGGGAACCTGTCCTTTTCCAAAGACAAGCTTCCACTCTTGGGGTTTGCATAACTGAGCTTTTATTGAACACTGTGCCACCCATAAACACTGTCAGAAAGACTCATTGAAGTGGCAGAAATTGTAGAGGAGAAGGTTCTTGTACCAGCTGTTGTGAGACTATAAAGGAATAGTCAGGGCTAGCCCTAGGTGTTTTGCTGCCCAGGGCAGAAAATAGTTTTGGTGCTCATGCCCCACCCCCCAAATCTCCACAAATGGCTGACCAAAAAAGACACAACAAAACACAACAGAGTGGCTGAGAGATGTGCCCTATCTCCACGACAATGATTTGGCATCCCCCAGAAATTGGTGACCAGGGCGACTGCTTGCCTCTGGGAACAGTAAGGCTGCCAGTATTAGTTGAGGCAGTAGAGATGTTGATATGCTATCTAGAAAATATTAGTCCCTTGCAGTAAATTGAACATTGACATTTCTTTCTGCATTTTTAAAACATTTCTTGTTGTCACTGTTTCCAAACAGAGGGGGTGTGTTGTCTGCAGGCCTCTTGACCAATTCAATCTTCCTGGGAAGACTCAACAAAAATAATACTGACCAAAATTTTGTAGTGGTGAAGTAGTGTAATTTTTTTTTGTAGTGCTCCCAGAAGGAAAAGTACTCTTCAGTACAGGATGGTGCCATAATGATATTCGTAATACAGCTGGTCAGACAAGTTGTAGAAGGACTAGAAAAACTAGTTGACAGGGGCATATTATATACATCGCCTTGAGTTCACCTGTGGCATTCTGCATCACTGACAGCAGGGTTTTCAAGGTCTCATTTTACAATGATTGCTCTTTCTCTGACATTTGAATGGAGCAAGATTCAACCTCAAGTCATCTCTTGTTCTGTTCACAAGACTTTCTGAAGCTCATCAGAGAGAATTCACCACTCTACCTGGTAGTGTTGTGTGGCCATCTTTAACAAATCAGCATGTACAAGCAAGTACTGACAGGGGCCTCTTAAGTCCTACAGTTATTCCTCTCAGTATAGGGAACTCTGAGCCATCTGAGTTACCATGTGAGATAACTGTTAGTAAATACTGACAATTCAATGACATCCACTGAGACATAAGGATAAATTGATCCTTTTTGTTTCAATACATTGTTTAAATCAGTTCATTTTTTATTTGGATGAGTTCCCTTGTTTATTACATGTATCATGTTTAATCTTCACTGACTTCAGTGAGGATCCTTGAAGACTTCAATGAATATGTATGGACGTATACTACTGCTGCATTCTGAGCACGGAACCCTATCTTAACATGTGTTCTCCTCTCTATCCATCTGCACCTTATGAAATGGTGCCTGATCTTCTATAGAGTGCATCATTCACTCCAGCACTGTCACACTAGAGCTGGGTGATACATGATTACATTCTACCCAAAAGTTTGGGGTTCCAGATCGATGGGAATGCTGCAAATGTAAGCAATGTTTTAAAACATAAATCATTTCTGTGGCAGAGAGGGACAAAAACTGTGGAAAAGACCAAGAGCATAGGAACAAAGGATGTGATATACCATTTATCCGGCTAGTCCAGGATCCTGTCTCTCAAATGGTCATTATCTGATGCTTTCAAGGAAGTTGAAAACTCCCATAATGTTCCCAGCCAATTGTGCAGTGCTGTGTGGGGAAGTGGGATAACCATGTGAAGGAGGAAGGATTGCTTCCTGATTTTTATGGGTAATCAACACCTGACTTGAAAAGTGAACTTTGCATGGTACCGAGTCGTTAAACATTCAGTTAGTGGTTAAACAGCCAGTCATCTATGAAACAATTTGCTGTCCTCTGTCCTTACTGAAATAGGCAACTGTGCAGTACAATGGTAGCTGAAACTCTGTTTTGACAAATAGTGAATAATGTACATTGATAGGATTAATACTCATGTACAATACTGGGTTCTAAATTCACTGTAACCTCTCATGGCAAGTACTTAAGGGGGATCATTGTGAATACCAATGGAAACATCTGCTCGATGCACAACAGAGGTTCAAGACACAAACATAATATTAAGTAAATATAATTAGATAGTATTATAATATTTTCTATTTTATTGATCAATGGTCTGCCCTCAGCTTGTTAGCAGTATCTGTAAAAAACTTCCACTGCTTTAACTGCTTCCTGATACCTCTAAGGAAGCAGTTATATCATTGCTGAGAGCTTTGAAAAGCCTACTCCTCATCTCAAAACATACATAGCAAAAGCAGAAGGTAGTCTGTGACAGGCAACAAAAAACATAAATATAATAGAATCTCACTGTCTGGGACACCCTATCGTGTACTCTGGGGAATTATAGAATTAATCATAGCCCACTACCTTGACAGTTCTTGTACTCAAGGCATGAAGCTGTACTCCATTCATGGAGTGTTAATCCTCCCACCACTACCTTTGGATGGGCTTGTTATGTTAGTTTTGTACATTAACCCTTCATGATTGCAGTACTGAGGTATGCTTTACATTTCTCATCTGCATAAGGGGCTACTATGGGTAACCAGTTTGTTCTCTGTTGGTTTTATGAAGAAAGATTTGTATATTCTACCAGCGCCTTGGTTGTTTTTAACTTCTCCAACTAGGCCATGTTCAGAGGCCCTAGCACCTGATTCTCCCTAGGCGTACATAATATAAAGTGGAAGTATATTTTAAATTGGCACCCAGTGCCTTTATGACTTGTCTGCAAGTAGTATTCATTAAGAATAGCCTTATCTGTCACTGCCACTGCCACTTGTCTGCCTTTACTTCTTCTCCTGAAGTGCCTTCCAATCTTAGGATTTGGAAAACTCTTTGACATCTGCAGAGTCTTTAAATAGATATGCAAGTTCTGCTATTCCAGGGTGATGCGTGTTCTTTACTTGTCCATCCTTATTTCCTGATTAGGTCCTGATATTGGCATTCTCAGGAACAATAGGAAAATGTCACTATTTCACTGTCATGCTCTGGTCTGATCTAGCATCAATAGAGGTTCCTGATTTGACAGCATTTTCTCCTGGGTGATTCCTATCTCAATACAATGTTAAGGCTGACTCACGGCTGCTAGTTTTTGCAAGAGGTTCATCTGGTCTTAAAGGCTATGAGTCTGCTCAGGTTTCAACTCATCAAATATTCCAAGGTCTTCACTGTGGGATAACTGTTACTCCTACAGCTTCTATCTGAGGGATTATGTGAGAGTGGCTGCCACAGCATCTGGGAAAGTCAAAGCCAGCTTCCAAATACTGAGCTGAAGTTGCTGCCTCCTGTATTGCTTCCCTCTAGCACCGCAGCTTTCCATTAATCCTTGATCCCCTCCCCTGCTAGTCATTGCTCACTTGGAACTGGCAGTAAGCTTTGAAGGATAGAACCACAAGGAATGTAGGTGGTGCAGATAAGCTGCCCAAAGACTGTATAACTGAGAGTCCCAAGTGACGCATGAGCAGACATTGTGTGGTAAAGGATGAGTGTTCAGTGGGTGAAAGGAAAGATGCACGGAAAATGGAAAAGGCCCTTCTAAGATGGAGGAAAGGTGACAATTTTAATTGTGGGGGGCTCATCCACATAAATTTAAACTCTTCTGTGAGGAAATACCAAATGCAGTGCCCATTTCTCACTGGACAGCTCCCACACTCTGGCCATCATCCCCAGAGAAAAGTATAACTTCACAAGCCTCCCTTTATGAAATGTTGGTGTCTTGAGCTTTTTGAACATGACTGATGGAGCTCAAAGACTTTCAGAGGACACGTAATACTTCAAGAAGTTTATGCAGGTAGATGGTTTCTGGAAGCAGTAATGGAGTCCTCTTTTTCCTCTGTTTTCAAATGGTCCCATTGGTTTATCAGCACTGCCCACGTTCCTCTCTGGTCTTTATGTGTACAATTTTTTCACAGATGCAGTGTCAGCGCATAGTACAGTTCAAAACACAGATTCAGCACACAATGGAGAAGGGCCTGCTAAAGATGATGGACAAGAGAGGGACAGGAACCTCAGAAGGAAGGGAACAAAAGAGTGAAGGGGACTGCTGGAGGGGCAGGCACCCTCTCAAGAAGGGGATGGACTCAGCTGAACTGGGAAGTAGAAAGGAAGAGCTGATGAAGATGGACGCCTCTTGATAGTGAGCCACGAATGGAACAGTGGGGAAGGTATACATGACACTTTTCTAATGGGTGAGGCGAGAGAGGCTGCAGGATTGGGAGGTTGCTTGCCAGTATGGATGGAGCAGCATCACCACTGTCAAGCTGTTTGACTGCATCATGGCACTAAAAGAGTGCCTCTGTACACTGCTGCTCCTGTCACCACCAGCAAGGAGCCTGATATTCATGCAACCATTCCCTCCTACCCTCTCTCAGATGTCACTGAAAGATTCCTCCAGGCATTTCCATTGGTGCTTCTCATGCTCTCATTATTTATCCACTTTGGTAACATCTTACAGCTCCTGAGCACATCCTTCTCCTCATTCACTCAAAGAAGCATCTCAAGGCTACTGAATTTCTCTCAGCCTATTAAAAGCTACTGACAAAGGTGCAGTTTTCACAGCTCATTGTAATACTCTCCTATTCACAGCTTCAGTATAATTAAAATTTTCTATCTGTAAGTAGGGGAATTGATCCCGCCATTGTGGGGAACTTCCTGACTTCTATATTACCCCGGTGGAATCGGATAGCAAAAGGATCTGAGTCCTCGCTCCAAAACTCTTTACTCAGATGTCTGCCTGACTTCAAAGACTCCTCTTCCACTTTCCAATCCAGCAGACTCCTTGTAACCCTGATAAGGCTGGGTCCAGGATTCCTCTTAACCCTCCATCTCAGCATGGATTGATCAGGACAGAGGCTAGAGTGTCCCCACTCTGGGGTACACTTTCCTCATACACTTTCCTCCCTGGTCATTTCCCTGAACCAGTGATCTCTACATTGAGTTTAAATCAAACTTAATTTATTAAACAGCAATGGTAATGACATAACGGAAAAATGGAAGAGGTTAAAAGATCCAGGAACCCTGCCTTAAGGACACACGGACACCATATACAATAGTCTCTGGAACTTAAGAAACCTTCACAGTCTATTTCTCACACCTCCCTGGCTTCCCTCCCAGGCCCTGGCTATGCTGTAGTGATACCATGGGTAAGACCCCTGTTCTGGTCCTGGCAACATGTCCCCAGGCTCTAGGTGACAGGACCCTTCTCCCTAGTATCAGCCCCCTCCCCCACTGGGTTTACACCCCCACCCTGAGTCTAGCCTTCAAAGGCCCTGTCTGTCGATGTTTCCCCCTCACTCTACCCAGCTGCTCACTGTACTCAGTTCCAGTATTACTTGCAGCATGGCAGGTTTCCACTATGCCAGCTCTGGTTCCATGGCTCCTCACTGTATCTCAGCCCTGGCTCACCGTTGGTGTGGTTGGTATCTGGTGCTCTGGCTCCGCGCTTCTGCTCTGGCTCTCCCTTATTTGGCCTTGGCAGCCACAGCTCACATGGACGACAGTGCCTGGGCGCTTGACTCTCTCATTGGCCTGCCTGCCCAGTCCATCTGTCTGACTTGGAGTGCTGGCCTCTCTCCACTGGCCCTGGAGATTGCCAGTCTCAGGACCCTGACTCCTCTTTAGCCCTTCCTCTTTCTTCTGGTATTGGGAGGGTGGCAACCAAAAAACCCACTAAGTTTCATTAAATGGCCAACAGCCCCTTACACATCATTCAGACCTGTTATATTTGGACTTTACCTAAACATTAGACAGATGGGGCTGTATGTACCTGAAAGTATCAGCAGTTCTCCAGGCTGCACAGACTGCCTATGCAGGAGCCTGGCCTATCCAGGAAAACAGCCAACCACCATTATAAGGTCAAAGAGGAAAAGCAAAAGCTCCACAGCAGGGATTTGCACAACATCCTGGAGAGAGAGGACAGCTCACATTTTAATGCCCCTTATACATCACAATACTCTTCTCAAGGTTCTGTTCTCTGCTTCTATCTGGGGCAGTAGAGACACAGCCCAAAGGTAGATATAACTTTCCTGCATGGTGAGAAGGATGCTGGATAATTTCATAGGAGTTAGGATTGGAGGGTATACATGAAAGGGAAAGCCTTGCCTCACCTTGGCGTTCTAGTGCGGCTGTGTCTACTGACACTGAGAATTCCTTAGTTGGTTTGAGATCTCTCTCATTGAAGGATTCTGACAGGGAACCCCATGCAAGGAAGTGTCCCCTCTTCCTAACCTGGTTACTAATATTTGTAGAGAGAAGGTGTGGATAGAAATTGTGTCTGCATAGACCTTCTGCATATCCCTGATGGATTCTGTTGTTTCTGAGCTGTAAGACAGAGATAAATTCTTTGGCCTTTGAGGCCTTTTCAAATTACACAGATAACAATAGGGAAGAACCCACCCTGATAGTATTCCCTGAGGTTGGTATACAAAAGAACCTTCATCTTGCCATCAAGTGTATAATATATCTGTACTGTATTGCCTATTTCATATGAGATAGCACGGACCATGGAGGATAGGTCCATCAACGACTATTAGCTAGGATGGGAAGTGATGGTGTCGCTAGCTTCTGTTTGCCAGAAGCTGGGAATGGGCGACAGGGGATGGATCACTTGATGATTACCGGTTCTGTTCATTTCCTCTGAAGCACCTGACATTGACCACTGTTGGAAGACAGGATACTGGGCTAGATGGACCTTTGGTCTGACCCAGTATGGCCGTTCTTATTTTCTTATGATTTATATTCTATATGAAATGGTCAGGACAACACAAAATAATAATAAATACTAATATGTAAGAATTAGGGGATGTGGGGATCATGCTCAGCATGTCTCCTGATGTTATTCTCAACTGGTAGCTGGGCTGGAGGAGTTAGTATTGGTGTCATGCTTTTGCAAGTAGTATCCACTAATAACATGATGTAGCCCCTTCAGTTGTGTAGCTGAAGTTTCTGCAGGCCATGGAGTTTCTGTAGGTCATCAGCCATGAAGGCTCTTATAATCTAAGAAAAGCCCTTTTGGATGTAATAGTGATTTTTTACTGTAAAATTCTCCTGCTAAAACACTTAAATTGCAGCTATATTTAGAAAAGGGGTTTATTTAAAAATTCATCATCTTATTCAAAAGTTCATATTTGATTTTTTAAATATTAGTGAGATCCACAGTGGATTTTGGGGAGCATTCTGCCCTTTGTTCTTCCTCAAGTGAATCAGAATTGAATTAAACTCACTCTCTCTTAGTTGTATTGCTTTGTGTTCCTGATAGAGTAATGTTACCCGAAATTGGGCCAGATAGTAAGCTTAGGGAGGACTAATGACCCACCAGAGTCTGGCAGAAAGCAGCATGCTTATTATACTGATAGCTAAGCTCAAAAGAAGGCGGCGGGGGGAGGGGGTGTCACACTCATACTCACATACTCATGCTCCAAGGACAGGCATGGCATTGGAGATGTCAGGATCCTTCAAGATAAATCTCCCACAGCACAGTGATGGATGGTGCGATGCAGGTAAGTCTTCCTGAGGCACAATGGAATGCAATGCGGCAAACTGCTGGCCAGGTGGTCTGGGCAAAGGGCCTTCATGGGAGGTACAATCTTGTGAATGCCCTCCTGAGCACATTGCCCCTTCCCCCTTTAAGGATCTGCTCCTCATGGCCTGTGACTAGAGATGACTTGACTGCGTCTGGTTGGTCACAGTCCACATCGGGCAGTATGCATGCATTGAGTGTGTGATCGCTGTCTAATCAGAGTGTCATGGCCTGCAACTAGAGATGACTTGGCTGTGTCTGGTTGGTCACAGTCCACATCGGGCAGTATCCATGCATTGGGTGTGTGATCGCTGCCTAATCAGAGTGTCATGGCCTGCAACTAGAGATGACTTGGCTACGTCTGGTTGGTCACAGTCCACACAGGGCAGTGTTCACGCAGCGCCCATGCACTGGGTGTGTGATCGCTGCTAATCAGAGTGCCAGACACCTTGTCTACCTGGAAGCTCTTCTGAACTTCCAGCTGCTCAAGCAGCCCATTCATCCCACAGGCATTCCAGGAGGGAGGGGGAGGAGAAAAGTCACTTTACAGGTATTCAAAGAGGGAAAGGAGACAAAAGGGGCGGAGGAAGGTACAACAGACCTTTTGAGCATACAGATTATACATGGCATACAGATCACTGCTGTTCCTACAACACTCCACCCCTTGCACTACTCAGCCATCACAGCCAAGAGACAGCAAGCTGGATTCTATTTTGGCTGACCTGGGGAAAAGCAAAGGGCAGAATATTCCTGCAAGACCATTGTAGAGCTCACTATGCAGATGTATGCACTTGGATGCTATGGGCTAGGTTCCACCTCTCAGACTATATCTCCACTACAGCAGCACAGCTGAAGCATTGCAATTGTGCTGCTGTACCACTGTGGTTAACACATTCTACAGCAAGGGTTTTCTGTTGCTGTTCGTATTCCACCCCCAGTGAGGCAGTAGCTAGGTGAACATAAGAATTCATCTGTTGACCTAGTGGGGCTTAGGTCAGTTTAGCTATATCTCAGGAGAGTGAACTTTGACATAACTAGATTGACCTAAGTGTTAGGTGTAGACCAGGTGAGAGACACAACTCATACTAAGGGGTGGGGAGTAGCTGTCATCCCAGTAGCATCGCAGGGAAAGAACTGTGATTCCTTCCTTGTTTCATGGGTAGTATTTTGCTGCTGGCTTATAGCAGCAGCAAATTATTATTCTCCACCATCCAGCTGTGGTTCAGTGCTGCTGGCCGTTCCCTTACTTAATCTTCCCACTTGCGTCACAGGAGAAGCAAGCAGGAGTGCAGCACCCAGTAACCCCTCCATGCCCCTATACAACAAGGTCTAGGTAAACTGGTAGTGGTGCAAGGATTTGGTTCCTTTTCTCCCTTTTAGGGCACATCTTTGCTAGAAGCACTACGGCACAGCTATACTGCTGTGGAGCTCTAGATGTTCACTACAGAGACAGAAACAGTTCTTCTGTCACTCTAGTAAATCTACCTTTCCAAGAGGCAGTAGCTAGGTCGATGGAAGAATTCTTCCATTGACCTAGCGGTGTCTACAATGGGGCTTAGGTTAGCTTAATTACTTCGCATACGGCATGAATTTTTTCACAGCCCTGAGTGATGTAGGTAAACTGACCTAACTGTGTAGTTCAGATCAAGTACTAGACTACATGCCTGTGCAGAGGAGTAAGTCATAATCCATTCCTGGGGGTACTATGTAAAACCCTAATACACAGAGATACATAGATCATAGAAGTGTCAACTCCATACTAGTTGCACATCCAAATTCTGCCATCAGAGGACCCGTGCAATTTACTGAAGAGGTGTAATCAAGGGCATAGGTGTAACTGAGGGCAAAATATGAAGGGGATGGGACTGCACAAGTGTAAGGGAAAGTATTTGCTGGCCTGCAGAAGCATCAGTATTGGTGTTGAGACATAAGCCACAAAGAACAGTTTGATTTTCAGATTTCAGGTAGAAGTTACAGGGCTGGCAATTAGAAAACCAGCTTTTCATTTCTAAATGGATTAAAACTGATTTGGAGACTCTGAGAGACAATAAACCTGATGCCTTTTTTAGAGTCACTTTTCACAGTAGAACTGTACTCAAATAGAACATATTGCTACTTTATAACACCACCATGTGGGAGAAATCATTGTATATCTTAGTAGTTTTGTATATTAAGAAGTCCTCGAATATACAAATACAGGAATATTTATCCTTAATTATTATGATGGGAAGAGAAGGTTTTTTGTTTATTTATTTTGTTGCTTTGAACATCAAGTGACCTACAAAGCTTGGATAAATGCCACTGTTCATTCACTAGAAGGCTTATAAACATCTGTGTTTGCTTCTGTAGGAGCGATAACTGCCTGGAGATAACAAATCTGATGATTATTTCAGACATAGAGGACAAACAATACTCAAGATGATGCCTCTTAAGTGCCTGGCACACACTTACAAAAGATGCAAAAGTTACCAGGCTGTATCATATTCACTGTATAACCACAACGTAAATTCCACTGGAAGAACACAGAGAATGGGGAGCAACTGAGAAAAATGGGGGAATAATTTCCTTTCTGAATCGGATTAAGTTCACTGTATCACGGTGCGAAGCATGAAGCCTTGTTAAATGGCATGTGACTATTTTATAGAGTTTCCCCTCCCTCTTTCTCATGTGTATATTTAGAAATATTTACCTCTGTGGTTAGCAGTAAAATCATCCAGCAGTGCACAATCTTATTCATTTATCTAGTCGGTTCATTAAAAAGTCAGATAATTATAGGGGGCATAGATTTGTCTTGCATCATTGCCATCAACATTTAGGGAAGGTATAGTGTGGTGTCCATAGAATGGAAAATACAGTCATGAAATATTGTATCCATTCATTGAAGATTAATAACAATAAAATCAGTTTAGTCTCCATGTTTTAATTAATGCAGCATAATGTTAGGTTTTACTGCACAAGTTATTTTGAAATGCTTGTACATGAATATATATTTTAGTACATTTAGTCCTTCATCTGATATTCACTGATCTCCAGCATCTGCATGTTCTGATACCAAAAAGAAAAAAAAATACCGTTATTTCCTCAGCTGAGTCATTTTCAGGATGTTTCGAGGATGTCTAATAGATAGAGACATTACTTAATTATATGAATATGAATCTCTGAGACTTATCTCCTACTTCGAGTGACAACAAAAACTGTTCAAGTGTTTCTTATACTAAAAAGATTTCAAATCAAGTATTTTAAACAGAGTAAGATTAATACCAAACTGTACATAGAGCTACCACATTAGTATAGTATAATATTGGTGAATAACAACAGTAACATACATAAAAGGAAGAAATTACATTTATGGTGCTGTGTATTGTCTTAAAGACAGTGCCACTTTATCAGATCTTATCACAACTTATTCACAATGCTACAAGATGACATTAATATATTCGAAAACTCAGGTTGGAACTATCTGCTTTTTTAGCTGATGACAAATCACATACGACGTGTGGGAGAATACCCTGAGACAGATTTTCATGCTAAAATTCTCTGCAATTTAGCAACTTATTTATAAAATAAGATGACAATTGTTTACAAAACAACAACATAGATTGAGTCCATTTGTGCAATGCCAAATCAGTGTCTACAGTCTGCATGAATATTTAACAGAGGTGACATATATGTCCAGTCAGTCTAGTAATATAGTGCCTGTTTCTGTTGCCCTAACTCAGTTTGGACTGAATTCTCTGCTGATTTAAATTGGTGCTGTTCCATTGACATTAATTCTACAGTGCCAATTTATATCAGTAGGGAATTTGGCCCATTGAGCAGTATTTTAGTCCACTGGAAGTCTCATCAAATTTAATGTATGAGTAAGAAGTTGACAAGATTGGGTCAACAGTAAAATTCATATGTTTAATGCCTATTATTTATATAAGGGAAAGAATGATCTCACCCCATATAAACTGCAGACCTGAGGCATACTGTAAGTGGTCATGTTATACAATGAACAGCTCTTTTATTCAATCATATTCCACTCATTGTTTAGAGCAAGTGTGCTATTGTGTTTATTTGGTTATAAATTAGAAGACACAGTCACACAAGAACTAGGGTTCTGGCAACCCAGCACACTGCCAAGATGAGTATAGGCACTCTGGTCATGGAGTGGGAAAATGCAACTATGCAAGTGACTTGACATCTCCTAAAAGCAAGATGTTGATTTGATACCGCACAGGCTATAAACAATGGCTCTTAACTTGAGGTTTCAGTAAATACATATGTATGACAGCAGCCTTCCTTTAAAACCAGTCAATCACTAACATTCCTGGTGAACTATGACATTTCTTAGGAGTTGCTTCCTCAATTATTAATGTATCCGCTGCTAATTTTATCATGCAGAGTAGGAATTTGTCCCATCACTAAATATAAGCCAAGTTTAGAAGAAATATAGAAGTTGTCAGCACATGAGAGTCAACACATTATTGCTATACCTCAGCCATTTATAACAAAACTAAAATGAGCACTCACTTGTTTGGCATTAATTTAATGTCCCACTTAGTTCCTATCAGATGCAAATAGCTGTTTCATCTGTTTAAGCATTTCTGTTCGTGCACATAATGAAGTGCTCTGTACCTGTCAAGTAAGCAGAATTCATAACTTAAATAAGAAATGGATGAGGAAATTCAGTGTCCTTGTTAAAAAATATTAAGCCTCCAAAGGAACAGTGTCAGATTTATTCCACCCATTGGTTTCCTTTTATGAGGTTTACCTACCCACCACTTCCCTCTGCCCCGCACAGAGCTTTCCAAAACATGGCATGCCAAAGACATTGCTGAAAAGGATATCAATTCAATGCATGGCGAAGTTAACAACAGTGTAGTTGTCAAACATACTCAAAACAAAATAAATTAACCAGCCAGCCTCCTGTATTTAAGTGTTTTTTATATTCTGTGTTTTAGAAAAACAGTTTAATTTTAAACAGCATTCTAGTTATGATCAGCCTCTCTTGAGGAAGTTTTTTATGAGAATGAATGGAGATAATGACTACCATTAGTCTTTGCCATTAGCATAAAATATGAGGAACTCTACAAAATTTATAACAGGCTATGACATGACAGTATAAATATGACTTTCTAACACTTGCATATGCTTTTGACTACAGCTGACTGCTATTTGGTGAAGTTAAAACTAGTAATAGTATATTTGATAGCATGTTCATCATTGGGTCTAATTGTTTCCACCACAGGATGTGAAGCTTTATGTCCTCTATCAACCAAGAACAAACAGTCATACTGCTTAATGGCTGTTCAATTAATGTTTATCGTGCTACTTTTATACTCTGAGTTATCTGACAAATAAACTTCAAGAAGCAATTTAAGAACCTCTGAAGCTTAATGGGACCCCAACCACTATTAAATATTACTACAAATTCCTATACAATCCCACACTTGCAGATGTGAAATGGGAGACATTTATCAGCATTAGACATCTTCTCAAGGACAGCAGGATTAATTATGATAGGGAAAGGAAATCAGAACTGTAGAGACAGAAGGTCTGTGTAACTAGTTTGGTGAGCTTGAAATTGCTGATTGGACCTGGGCTAAAATAGAGAAGACCTGGTCAGATAAAAGTCAGCCTCAGTTCATCACATTGCAGAGACTAATCCTCTAATGCTGATTTGCCCTCTATAATCTGGATGCTCTCCACCTATTCAGAACTCTGCCTCCTTTGTACAAGAAGCTGGATTGATTAAAAAGAAAAGAATAGTTCAATGATGGGTTTCCCTCTGCTGCTTTAGTGCATATTAATTCATCTCTCTCCCTTTTGTACAAAGCCTGCAGAGAGCAGTGTAAAATTACCGTAAATATGTTTTCACTGGAGAGCTGCCATTGTTCTAAATTATGAAAGTAAATGATTTCTGGCTTGTGCTGTTAATTGTATAGAGCAGTAATATATTCATTCAGCGCTTCCTATTTTAATTCAGGCTCCCTGATCTCTGGCTTCTAATGATGTATTACAAGCCCGTACTTCTCTGACACCTAGGTAATTAATCATTAATATTTCTCAGTCCCCCACAGTAGCTGGACACAATTAGACAAGAAAGAACAGATTTGAAGGGTGGTGAAAATTTCTTTTCAGAAATCACACATATTTTCACACCATAAACATTGCTCAACATCCACTGCTGCAAATATATTTTAATAGAACTGCTGTTACTGTGGCTCCCCTCCTAATCTCCCAGTAGTTTTAATAGAGCAACATGAGGTTCATAAACAGGGAAAATGCAAGTTTAAAGGCTGTCAAGCCTTCTTGACAACTTCCCACCAGGAACGCAGCTGAGAAATGACAAACTTATCACCTGACTAGCTGATGTTTAAAGCTCACTGCTTTTTATTAAGAAGCAATAAGCCTTCCAGTCTGGAGTTCATTTTCCATTTCATAAGCACCTCTTCACCAAAAATTATGCAGTTGATCTGATTAGTTTAACACTACAGTTTTACTATTTGTAATAAATAAAGGCAGCTTTTATGGTGTATTGCACATTAAGAAATATTTTAGGAAGGTGACAGACTTGTTTTTATTTCTCATGTATTATTGCTTGACACTTATAAAAAACAATACTGATATATTTTAACAATGTTGCTTGTATTTTACTTGCACAGTTGTTATGTGTAACTATATATGTATTAATATTCTGGTTCATCTCTGCTCTGGTGTGAGGACTAAGCAGGAAGCAATAGATCCACTTAAGGGTACAATGTTGTGACTTTGACAGGTGGGTTGACCTCATTGCTAGGAAGAAAGTCCATGGTAAGCTTAGTAGCCAAGTTCTTTAATGGAAAACCACTTTAAATTGTATCATGTAGACTTTGTGACGGATTCTTTCAATGACTTGCCCTGTAAAAGTGCAGCCACCCCAAGGGGCTGCAAGAAGCACTGCATTACTATTTCAATACCATCTGACTTTGCAAGAGCAAATTCAAATACTCAGGGAAGCCCGATGCACTTTATCTCTTGACATTCTCTCAGTTTTGTGTCTTCTTATTTAAAATATAGCCTCCATTGATCTACATTGCAGGCTTCAGTGGCAAAAAGACATTTCATGTCTTTGGGCCACAATTTTCTTTGATTGGACAGTTTAGAGATAGTTGAGAGGAATTGCACTTAATCAGAAATAAATTTTGGGTGGTGTCAGACTGCTTATAAAAGTGATGCACTCTCTCTATAAAGGTTAACAATCGCATAGGGCGAACATGCACATTCAGGACTCTGACCTGAATGAGAGTGGAGTGCACAGTCCAAAGGCCGAATATGATCTTTACTACACTTATATGAATACCGTAAACTTCTTTTATAAGCAGGAGTGTCTGCCCATCCAAATCTACATGATGTTACTGAGCTGCATACGCTCTGGAGTCCATCTCCCTTCGAGTGGCCCTCCTCCGGACAGGCGGATGGTAAGAAGTTTCAGAGTCTCGAGTTGAGGAGGTTGTTCCTTCTGGAGCATCCCTTTCTGGAACAGCGGAGATACATGGGTAGAGCCCTACCAAATTAATGGCTGTGAAAAACACATCATGGACCGTGAAATCTGGTGCCCCATCAGAGGCTCCTACCCTGCACAGGGTTCCAGCTGCTAATCATGTCTGGGAATTGGGAGGGATGAGACTCTCTCTTCCCCTGCAGGTGCTGCTCCTGGGTTGGGTCAGACCCACCTCTGGGATCTCCTCCAGGTGCAGGAAGCTCCACGGCTTCAGCTGTTAACTCCCCACAGGGGGAGGCTGCAGCTCCAGCTATCAGCCCCCCACTCAGGTAGAAGACTACTGCTGCACTGCTGCTGATGGTGGCACTGGCTTTAGAGCTGGGCACCCGGCTAGAGGCCTTCCTCTCCAGCTTCCCGGCTCTGAAGGCAGCACCTCTGCCAGCAGCTGGGCAGAGTTAAGAGTGGCAATCCCACGTCCCCGCCACCCCACAATAGTCTTGCACCTCTCTCATTCTGACCATTTTTTGGGTCGGGACCCCCATAGTTACACCACCATGGAATTTCAGATGTTTTTGCTAATTAAAAAAAAAATCCTGGCAGTAAAATTGACCAAAATGGACCGTGAATTTGGTAGGGCCATATACATCGGGAATTCTGTGTAATGACTAATGTGAAAATATTTCTCTCATTGTTTTACATCCATCTATCTGTCTGCTTCCATGGCCACCACAATCTTGTACGTGACAGCAGAAGCACATACCAGTAGATTTAGAGAAATCAAGAAAGTTCATTTTAGCTGTAATTAAAAATATTAATGGAATATTTTAGGTACTTCAATATATCTTAGGTACTGGCCCCCACTACCACAGCATCTGAGTGCCTCACAATCTTTAATAGATTTTTCCTCTCAACAGGAAATATAAGAGGTAGGGAAATATAATTACATGGGAGAGGAATTTCAAAAATAGGTGCCTGAATTTAGGCTCTCAGGCACCTAAATAAATGGCCAGATTTTCAAAAGTGCTGAGGACCCAGTTGAACTCAGTAGAAGCTGCTGATTGCTGAGCACTTTTGAAAATCAAGCCACTTATTTAAATGCCTATATATGACCTAGGAATCTAACTTCAGACACCATATTTTGGAAAATTTTGGATACACTCAACAAAAAGAACTGTATCAGAGGAAGGGGGAGACAAACACCAATATGATTGTGGCATATAAACAAACGTGCATATGGAAAACTTTTATAATTCCAGTATAATTTTTGAGTGGTATAGATGAAAGTCATAGATGGTAAGTTCTTCAGGCTAGTGACTGCATCTTCCTATGTATTTCTACAGCACCTAACACATGTAATGGTCCCAGTTACGGTCAACAGTAATAGTGATAGTAATTTCACTAAAATAGTGATAGTAATTTCTACCATTTCATTTGTTTATCTATACTTTGCAAAGTAGAGACATGCTGTGCTATGGCAGTGAGCCTTAAAAACTGCCAACTGTTTTAGGTAACTAGGTGCAAGCATGTGCATGTATAATCTGTCTTTTTTATGGGGTGGAGTACAGTTTCTGTTATAATTCCATCCCTATACCCACTTTGCTCCTGAATGGTTAGTAATTTGTCCTCTACGTTGGCTGTGGGTGATGACAACTACACATCCCTCTATGTCCAATCTTTAACAACTGGCTCCAGGAGTGGAACGTAAGGCATGCAACACCTGATTACCCCAACATGCCTGGATCCAAGCTCTGGGGTGAACACAAGAGCCTCCATTTCAGGTCTTAGTCCCCTACCTGCTCCTGCACAGCAGCATAGGCTGGACAATGACCTGGGCCCTAAATAAATATCTGTAGTTAATTAACCTCAGTATTTGCAATAATCATTACAGTTCCTCCAGTAAGAGTAAAGCACTCATCCCCTTGCAAACTGGAATCCTACATTTCTGACCTAGTAAAGAACTCTAAACATGTATATGTTTAGATTTTATCAGGCAGATTATTTTTAATTTCACTATTTTCAAGCAACATAATTTGAAATTCTATTAACTGAAAATTCTAGTTACAAACGGTCCAGTGACTGAGGTGCTGAACACTCAATCTCCAGCACTTTACAACCAAATTTTATTTATTTTGCCACCACAGCTTTTAGGAAATATGTACTAAAACAACAACAAAAATGTGCCTTTGCAACTTCAGAAAATAATGCCAGGTCTGCCTTGAAGCAGTAGTAAATTGTCCCGCTGTGTGGCAGTGCTTAGCAACATTATCTAATGATGGCAGAAAATCACAGAGAAACTAGCTCTGGGTTAGAAAAAGTTTTCTGGAAAGCTGATTAGAAAGAAATGTTTATATTGGCAAGTTCTGTATTGTAACATACTGTACGTTTTAACTAAGTACTATGGGGCTAGATCCTGGAAACCTCACCCCATAGAACAGTACATTGCCTTTTTAGAGAACTTGGTATGTTCAAATCACTGTACATACATTGACTCAGAATGCACCCCTGAGTTAGGTAGGTCAGTAGTATCATCCCAATTTTACTGATGGAGAAATGAAAACAGAAAGACAAAATGACTTGTGCAAAGACATACAGCCAGTTGGAGAGGCAGAATTAAAACTCATGGCCTCCTGACTCCCAGCCATATGCTGATTTCCCCAAATGATAATGCATCACAAGACTAGTCCAACTGAACTGAAAGAGACCACTTGCAACAATAAGGAGTACCTATGTGAGCAAAAATTGCAGGTTTGGGCTATTTCTCTCTGTTCTATGTTTGGCTGAACACCATAGCAAAAATTAAGGGCTAGATTATGATACCCTTACACACATTTAGTATTTTATCTGATAGAATGTGCCATTGATTTCAGTGGGCCTGCTTATGGTGTAAATATTCACTGTAAGTAAGGGTATCGCATCCTAGCTTGTAAAATGTTTATAATGGGCCTAATCTTAGCCCAAAGTATGCCTGTAGCAGAAAGCCTAGAGGAGCTAGGTGGGCTGCTTGTGCTTTGTGATCATTCAGCTCCTACATGGCTGCTCAGTTCTACCCCAGTGATGGAGTCAGGAATGACTCAGCCCTGCGGATTGCCATAGAAGGCAAGTGGGGTGCTGGGGATTACAATTTGAGGGGGGAGAGAGAGAGAAAGAGAGAAGAGCATTTTTGAGTCCTGGGTAAAGACAGGAAATACAGAGGTAAATAAATGTAAAAATAAATTTCTTTAGGATGTCATACCTGAGATGACTTCATAGGGCCAAACACTGCCCTTGTATAGGCCACTTGACTCTGAAAGTAGAATTTGGCCCAAATGTTGAGAAAACTAAAGGCCAGATCATTGCCCCTCAACTGCAGAGAACAAACCCAGAAACCCAGTGGCAACACAGTGTTTACACTGTACGTGAGAGCCAAGACACAGAGAGCCCATGGAGAGAGACTCTACACATTCCTGTATCCTAGGAACGGAGCGCCATGTCAGTTTTCTATGCATGGACACAAGGGAAAGATCTGTGGTTAGACTAGGGGAGTGGAGAGGGTATGGGCAACAATTTCATGTACAGGAGTGCATAAGGGTATTTGTGCTACTTCCATCTTTGTCCAGCAACAGAAGCTGAAGAGTTGCTACATGCTAGTTGCTGTCAGTTGAAGTTGAAAATGCTGTTCTTTGGCTCCACATGCAGTTCCCTGAGTGCACAGTCTGTTTCCTCTGAGGGTTTGGTCCTAAATTATTACAAATTCAAGTCTCAATATGCCTTCCAGCCCTACCTTTTAACGATTCTATGAAAACCTTAGCACCTACATATTTATACCACATATGATGGTAGATATGCATATTACATAGAAAAGATCTACAAGCTGAAAGGTCAAATGCTGGGAAGTTAGGAAATACTAGATTTAAGGTTGCCAGGACAACTTTGAGTGTATCCCCTTGTGTGTATGCATTATGATACACTCTTTAGTTACCGGATCACTTATTTTTTCCACAAGATCCAACTCATCCAAATACCTGAATGATTTAGAGGTTCAATATTGCTTTTTGTCCCCATCATTCAATGTGTGATTCCAAGTCTTATTTATTGTATTCCATGTAAACCCTGTACAGATTATGGCATAGGCGCCAGCGTCCACTTTTCCCAAGGGTTGTTCAACCCCCTCTAAGCCCCATGCCCTGCCCCCACTCCACCCCTTCCCCTAAGGCCCCACCTCTGCCCTGCCCTTTCCCACCCCCCCACTGTCTCTTCTCCACCTCTTTCTGCCCCCTCTCCTGAATGCACCCCATCCCCACTCCTCCCCCGCCCTCCCAGCACGAGCGGGAGGTGCTTGGAGGCAGGGGGAAGAGTTGAGAGGCGGGGCCACTGGGGGGCAGAATGGAGCTTGGCTGCTGGTGCGTGCTAAGTACCAGCGAATATTTTTCCTTGGGTACTCCAGCCCTGAAGCACCCATGGAGTCAGTGCCTATGGAATATGAAATTATTCACCTCCTCTTGTGTTTTTCTATGGTCCATTGCTTTAGTAGCAGACCTCTCAGATGTTAATAAATATATTTTCATGATACCCTGGTGAAGTAAGAAGTTGTTTTTTGTTTTTTTGTTTTTACAGATGAGGAACTGGAGTCTTCTTTTTACTTCTTTATCCTCCTGCACCATCAGGTGGACTGGGCACCAGTTTGTTATTTATTTTGGTCTTGTGCTGGTCTGTTCAGGCTTCTGTGTGTCATATTAGCGGATCCAACTTCTTTCTCTATTGTTCTACATAACATTTGTCTAGGGTGCCCTTTTCTTCTCTTTGCAAATGACATCCATGTTATCATGTGGCATGGAAGTCATGTTGGTAGCATCCTTAATGTGTGTCCTAAATATGCCATTTGTCATCTTCTTATCATATTTGATACTGTAGATTGGGTTGCTCTATTTAGAATTTTTGATGCTGCAAAAATCTTTTTCTAGTGATCTCTGAAGATCTTCTGCAGGCATTTACTTTGGAATAAACTGATCTTCTTATCATTTTCTGCTGTAGATTTCCATGACTCTGCTCCATAAAGGACAGAAGTGATGCTGGTGTGGAAAATTTGTATTTTTGTGGCTGTGCCAGTCATGCTACTTTTCCAAATCTTATCAATTTTAAATTTGTTTGCTGCTTTTGGTATCCGTTGCTTGACATCTAACATGCTGTCATCACCATTGCATATCTCACTCCCTAGATAAATAAAATGACTTACTTATTCTTGTGTTTCTTCATCCACTCTAATGGTTACTTTTGCGACAGTGATAGACATATTTTTTTCTTCCCCTTGTGGATGAACAAACTAGCTTTATTTTGCTGTATCTGCCAAAAGGTGGGTCTTTTCTTTCATTAAGTGATATATTGAACAAGATGATGTCATCAGGAAAAACAAAGTCATCCAATTATGCTTTATCGTGTAACCATAAAATTCCGCTGTTGCCTTCTGTGATTACTCTCCTCATGACATACTTGATGACCTGTGCAAACAATAGTGGGGACATAATACATCCTTGCCTTACTCTAATTTTCTTTGCAAATCATTGGCTAATGTCATAATCTCTGACTGCACATTTGGTATTATATACAGATTCTTGGTGATTCTAACTATTTTTGCTGATATTCCATAGTATGCCATAATTTTCCAAAGACTGTCTCTGTGTATGCTGTCAAAAGACTTCTTACGAGATTACAATCAACATTTGCAAAATTCTCCACTAATTTTGGATATCTCAGAGTGATATCCTTCAATGGGGGCCTGGTTTTTGAGTACTCCAGCATTTTGAATAGCACCTGGTATATTCAAAACACTGTATAGATGCAATGTAATTAATTTTCACCACACTTCTATGAGTGGTGAGTATTATTATCTCCATGGACTGCAGAAACTGAAAGATAAATAACTTGCCCAAGACCACACAATGAGTCAATGGTACTGCCAGGATTAAAACTTTTCAAGTCCCAAGCCTGCGGTTATTCCTCCAGACCACACTGCCTTACTTCCAAAGGTGCTGATCGTTCACAGCTTACACTTCAGATGCAGAAGTAAATTCTGAAAATTAGGCCACAAGTGTTTCAAGTTGGACCCGCAGCAAATGACCACACAATTAGTGGCCCCACATGAACATTTTGGTTTAAATGTCTCATCCAGCATCACTTCAAAGCTTATGATAGAGACAGGACTAGAACTCACTTCTCTTTTGGGGGAATACAACTGTATAAATCATAAGACTATCCTTTTTCTTCCTGCAATTCCTTGATTTATCCTCTACACACCTTCCAAATTCAGTAACAAATGAGGTAAGGAACCACAGACTACAACCTAATTACTACACAACTCTGTCTCATTCCCTGTGCACTAGCCATCCCGTGCACTGAATGATATAGTGGTTCTGTGGAAAAATGGTAAGTGATCATGTAATTAAAGTCTGTATCAAAATGAATATGTACAAGAGAGCAAAATTAGGGTTACACAAACAATTTTAATTTTGGTATTTCCTGATTTTGGGTGTCTGACTTTGCAACCTCAGTAATATTCTTTTAGCATCGCATTTTAATGTAATTTCTCAGGTTTAAAAAAACAGCACAGTCTATTATGTGATACTTTAATACCTTCCCCTCCATCCACAATCAGGCAAGATTTTAGGTCTTTAACACTGCACACAGACCTCTACTGTTTGAGATAAAGGATTAAGTGTAATAGCTATCAGTAGGAGTAGGCAATTAGCTTCTGTGGAATACCCAGTTGTGCAGGATGCATCACACTGAAACAGTGAGTTACGTAACCACGAGTATCCTCAGTTTATAGACAAGACAGCTCAGTACTTACATTTAGCAGATTTATTCTGAAGACAGTATGGTTAAGTGGTTGAGTTAAAGATTGGGTTGTAGTCTCAACTTGTGTAACCTTTCAGTACGATGTGATGCCTTTCATAAGGGTTGCAAAGGGCTCACTCTTATTTATATCAGTCAGTACAAGTAGTGAGACGTGAACTCATGGTCTCCTGCATCCTAACCTAATGCTCCCTTCCATAGGTCAAATGGAATTTTTATTGATGTGTGTGGTGTTCACAAGTTGAGGAGGGTGGCAAAGAAGGAAGCAGACGCAAAGAAGATGTCTGGACAGTATTGATGACATATTGAGGCATTTTAGAAGTGAACTACTAATGGTAATGGTGAGTTTTGACAGCCAATAATTTCCCCAAACCTGAATAGAGTTTCATGAAAAATGTGAAGGTCACATCTATGACACCAGGGGCATCACCCTGAAAAACTGAAAGTTTCTGCTGCAAACCAGAGAGGTGTTAAAGATTTGCTTATAAAAATGATTGGAAAACTTTATAATGGATTGTGTTAGGCAAACTAAATATAAATATCACACACACAAAACTAAGTTACAAGAACATTATGAAGATTGCAAAGTCAAGCACTCACAAGTTAGGATATGCCACAATTAAGGTTGCCCATGCAACCTTAATTTTTTAACCTATATTTTTTTAAATTATGTGATTCCAGACTATTTTTTCCATAGGACCCTCGCCTCGTTCAATGCACAAGATGGACAGTTACTTAGCAGCTATTCAATGTTTTGTTTTATTCTTATTGTTTAGTGTGTGGCAGTAGGCTTTATTTACTGCATACTATTCAAACCCCACTCTGAAGACATAATTATTATTGTCCTTTTCTATGAAGCTCACTCACAAGAGGATCTGAGTGCTTCACAAACATTAATTAATTTATCTTTACGAAACTCCTCAGAGGTGAGGGGGTGGTGGTAGCCTCGTTTTGCAGATGAGGAGCTGAGGAAGAGAGAAATTGAGGTTAAATATCCACTAATTTTGGGTTCTCAATCTGAGACAACTGTTTTTCAGACTATTTAGCATTATAGAAACACTTTGTATAATATGTACAGCACTTTACACGGCTCCTGCTGACTTCAGTTGCCATTGTGAATGCTCAGCATTTCTGCACATCAGGATCTCAAGTTAGGCATCCAGAAAATGAGGAACATACTATTAGTGACTGCCAGTGAAAAGTGTGATTTAAGTGACTTGGTTAGCACCACACAGGAACTCAGTAGCAGAAGCAAGGATAGACTTCAGTTTGTCAGGGCAGCAGTCAACCGCCTTAACTGGGGACAGTCCTTTCTCTTCCTGCAACCCCTTGCCTTCTTCACTACATCTGCTTTCATCCCCTAGAAAACTGCCCAAATTTGAGCGCTATAAGTCTTTGAAAAATTTCAGTTCGCAATCAGTGAATGCTTTGATTTTAACATCTAAAATTTCTGAAGATTCCAACTTCTGCAACTAACTTTTGAGTGCTTGACTTTGCAACCTTAATAACGTGCTTTTGAACAGTTTTTGGGTGTATGATTTTCTAGATGTTTTAAAAAGCCAACTGAAAAAACAGAAAGTCTTTCACTTGGTATAATGTTGACACCTATATGGGTCATCAGCAGGGTTGGAACCTTTAGATCCATAGCACAGACCTTTGCCACTTGAGTTAATGGAGTAACTGATAACAGTAGTAGGTTGTCAGCTCTATGTGCACCAGCCATTATCAGACTGGCTTCACAGATATTTGCTGACAGCAGAAGAATGGTGAGTCTTGGGTTCCATTCCATGATCTAAAGGAGAATGTTCTCTAGTGGGCACAGACTCCACCTGTTTTCCTTGAGCTTGACCCTTTCTGTCCCATCCCTTCCAAAGTGTCTTGGGCCCAGTCTTATGTCTTCTCATCCCTGGGTCCTTTTTGCCAGTCTCATTATCCTTGCTGACCCAGTCCAAGTCTCCACTCCTCAGGCTTCACATCCCAGCTCCATCCTGCCCAGCCAGTTTCAGTCCCTTCCTTTTCCCTAACTCTTTAACTCCAATCTCACTGCCCAGCCAGTCCCAGGTCACATGTGTGGCTCCTTATGTGCGTTGCCTATGATGGATCCCCCCCTTTGAAAATATTCCAGGCTGTGATGACCCCCCCCAAGTGATGACCCCCCGCATACCATGCCACCCTTACTTCTGGCTGCTGCTGGGAGCAGTGGCAGCTCTACCTTCAGAGTTGGGTGCCTGGCCAGCAGCTGCTGGTGCTCAGCTCTGAAGACAGTGCTAGGGTGACCAGATTTCCTGATTGTATAGAGACAGTCCTGATATTTGCGGCTTTTATCTTACATAGGCGCCTATCATCCCCTACCTCTCGTCCTGATTTTTCACACTTGCTGTTTGATCACCCTAGGCAGTGCAGAAGTAAGAGTGGCAATACTGTGATCCCACTATTACAGCCTGGTGACCCCCTTTTGGGTCAGGACTCCCAGTGTGAGAAACCCTGCGATAGAGCATTTTTCTTGCTTGTTTACAGCTTTACATCATGCACTCTAACACAGACATAAAAGATGTGTTACGTTCAAAATGCCACACAGAATAAGCAATAAGCTATCCATTTAAAACACTATTACCATACTCTGTCTAGGTCTCTATTTTATCAGCACTTCATTTGAATGAGAATATTCTTAATTATCTTTTGTAGCTGCTGTAGGTATACAAAGGAATATGATCTTTTGGGAAGCACAACAAAGACAGGTCTGCATGTGACAGACCTTTCAACTGGATTTGACTGATAACAGTACAATATTGTTAGGAGAAATATAATGAATTACTGGTTGGGCATTCAATACAAAATAGTAAGTGAATCCAGTGAACTCTGATACAAAATGTTTTGTCTTTACATTTTGACCTGTTTACTCTGCAGAAATAAAGAAATACTAAGAAATACTAAGAAAACCAAAACGCATAGCTCAGCTGTTTTGCTTTCAAAGTCTCTGATTGCTGTTGGGATACAATGTGAAATCCCTGAAATGTAAAGCAGAGTAACAAATATAGCCACTGTTCTCCAGTAAATAAGCCATCTATCATCAGCTAGCACATTCAGAACAGCATGCCAGATATGATACAGTCAAGTAAACTCATAGTTGTAGGTTGTCTCCATTATTTGTCCTTAATAATAACAAAATGTACTTTGATTAAGGTAGGGGTACTGTATAATGGTAATAGAATAATATACATAGCACTAATTTCAAAATAAAATTTGCTCTCATCAAGACATTAAAACACTTTGGAGATTTTATTTGCATCATTGTCAATTTAAATATTCTAAAAGAAATCAAAACATTCTGACAGTGCCTATACAGCATCTTGGCAAACACTTCATGAATAAACAAGACTTTGTTTGTTTAATTACCTTTTGCAGAGTCTTTACCTCCATTTTTTCATGTTAACACATCAATACCTGCCTCACCCAAAGATAGCTTGAGTCTAAAATTGACCTTTGTTCTATAAACATGAGTTCTGATTTACAGATTGAAATATGAAAGCCTGAAATTTCTTTCATGCTTATTTAATCTTAAGAATGTTGGTTTTCTTTGATACAATCAAATTTATATTCAAAAGGTGATTCAGTTGTTCCAGAAAAGAAATCATTTATGTTTTTTGGTAAGTACTGAGTATACCCATTTACTAATATTTATATAATCAAAATGGTCCTTTAAATAGTGATATATTCTAAATGGAGGTTAAAATAATTATTGTTTCTCAATTTTAAATTCACATAGTCTCTTTATATTTCAGACCTTTGTTCCACCACATAGATGTTTTTAATAGATTTAGGGTAATACAAGACACATATTTCCTTGCTTTGGAAACTTTTAATAAAATTATAGTAAATCAGTTAGGCAGATAGTGATCATCGAAGGTTTAGAAAAAATTAATAAAATTGTAACTATATCACTATGGATATCCTCAGTTCATCTATGCATTCCTGCCTTTATCAACCAGTTACTCTACAGAGTAGGTCTTCATTACAAAATATAAATACATTCAAAAACCAAACTATGCAAAGTACTACTAATCATTATTGTAATTTCTTCTGGACAGAAGCCCTGACTTGTTTAATTTCTTTTGTGGTGCCAAGCAAAACATTGGTATTTAACATACAGGGCCAGATCAACCTATAGAAGAAAATGGAAAGACTTCCATTGATTTCAAGAGGCTTTGGATCAGTTCCATAATTAATAACAACAATAATGGTTCTAAGAATGAAATGAGATAATAGATCAGTGAATGGTAGTTTTGGTGCCTATCTGTAAAGCCCAAACTGGTCTGAGATAGTTACCTGAGCAACTTTTCTAAATCCGTGGCCCAAACTATTAAGATTGGCTGGGATGCTCTTGCTCACTGTTCTTAGTTTCTAATTTCCTATGGCAAATTGCAGGGCAGTCTCAGATTTTCAATGAGCAGAACAAACTTCAGAACACAATGTCAATCTCATCTTTCTATTTAGCATTCAGGTGATTGTCTTCAGGTTTATTTTGGTTTGGCTTGTTACAGGGGGCTGAGATGTTCTTTGTCTACTGTTGCTGGTGACAGTTTTGATAATGTGGATCTTTATTTTATGACAGCTTTTATGGCATATGTAATTTATATGTTTCTAATTTTTGTAATAAGTGTACCTAGTTGCTATGGCACTAGGCACTAAAACAAATTAATAAACAAAGTGCCCTATCCCAAAAACAAATATTTGCACATCAAGAAACTTCAGATTTATGTTTTGATATCATGAAAAAGATACTACTAAAAATTACTGACCTGCCACCCACCATCTTATTACCCACCATAAAATGAATTTACCAAACCCTATCTCAGAATTTGTCCAAATCATTTCAACCTATTCCAATCTGGAACCCACAATTGTATCTCTACATCCTCTTTAAAGAGATCAGGTGACATGTATGAAAAAGTCATATAGACCTTACTATTCTTTTATAGAATTATTGAACAACAGAGAATTCTATTGTAGGGATATAATTCTCTGTTCCATTCCACGGAATGGTTTAAAAGTACTATAGAAAGAATATAATTATCTATTAAACTCTATAGGGTGGTTAAACTTCTATAGAACTCTGATGCCTTTATCCTTCTTACACTTTTTATGGGATTTTTCCAGAACTGTAGTGATGCTGGCAGGCAGTGCACTGCACAAAAAGCCTAACCCTGGAATCCGTGTTTATATTTCACATAATTGTGACTTTACTGACACACACATTTTTTCCTCCGCAGCACAATCCAGATGGAAATACCTTCCAGAACTTCTGTGCCCTTTTGATTTTGTAGTAGTAGAATTTTATGTTTGTATTTTGGATAATTTAGAATAAAGGATATAATAATGTAGCATGTATTAAATGTATTGATGTATGATTTGACCATATCCTGCAGCCACCCTTTCTGAACAGCAAAAAGGAATAGCCCAAGGGGCCATTTGTAAAAATGCATCAGACAGGCAGCCTGTGTCTGAACTGATGTTAAGGCAGGAACAGACCAGAACAGTCCTTATGGCTGATTATGTTCACCTTTTGTGTTAGGATAAGTTTTCATTACAGTAGGACCTGTGGGGTGGGCCGTCGCAACGTGTGGCTCATGAGACACCTAATGGTCTTGGACACTATTCGATGGTCTAGAGACATTTACATAGAGCACATCACTGGCCACCGCCAATACCAAGAGTGAGCCGGCGTGACTTTGTGCACCCACAAGGGGGAAAAGACCTGTAAACCTCCCGTGTTGGACTTTATCCTGTGAGCCCTGAACCCACCGAACTGAACTGAACTCCACCATGTGAGGGTCATCCTATCCCCATTACCCGGCCTGCTTATTTATACCCATGACTGTCTGTAACTTTCTATATGAGTGATGTACCCTCACTGCTTGCTGACTGTATCTTGATCTCACCCACCGTATACCCCCCACATTGGGTACATTGCAGACTGTATATGTTATGTGTTGTCCAATACCAAAATACTAGAATCCCCCTATACTCTGTATGTTACCCCTGATGACCAATAACTGACATTTCAAACTCTCTGTATCATCAATTTTTAAACATTTTCTAATAAACTTTTAAATTTGCTACAAGGCCTGGTTTCTTATCTGCGTGGTAAAGTTGTGTAAGGTTCTTTTGTAATCTCTTTAGTAACTATATAACTGTAATCTTGGCTGAAATTCTCTGTTAAATTGTTTGGTGTGAGTAAAGAATGTGTGGATAGTTGAGGATGAGTGTGAAAGCCATCACAAAAGTCCAGATGGTCAAGAATAAGTACGAGACTTGAAAAGACAGCAAGAAACGATCAGAAAACATCCACTGTATCTGATGCTAAACGAGTTAGCAGCACTGACAACCTCAGAGGTACGGCAAACACTCATGAAGGTAAGACAACAAATAAGAGATAACGGCAGAAAACCCCAAGATTAACACCATTAAGAACTAACGATTACAGAATAACATTGTAAAATTCATACACTAAAGTGGGAATTTATAATCATAAAGCTGGGGTGTTCTGCCATAGAACTCTGGATTCAATTCTACAAAGCCTCGGAGCATCAGATTGCAACCGACAGAACCCAGCTCTTCACCCATGCCCAGTCTAACCGACCATTAGATTGACTCAAACTACGACAGACTGGTAACTATAAGGCCATCTGCAGGACGTGTGTGTGTGTGTGTGTGTGAGAGAGAGATTGAATGCATACGCTGTTATATTTTCAATAAACGTGGCATATTGCCTTTTCCCCTGAAAAGATCCCGTGTGCCTTTTATAAGCATAACATTTTACATCCCTTTTACATTTTACATTCCCTTTTCAGATCTCAACAAAACGTTTTCTCTACCGTGCTTTTACCTCTAAATTTTAGTCTCATACCCTGCCTTTATTTTTTAACTTTACAATTGTATTTATCAGGTCTTCCAAGCCTTTTGAATACTGTCTATTAGCAAGAACATGCAAAAGAAAATGATTCCATTATTGTACATCATTGGTCCCTAGAAGCAAACTTCACTCACATGGCCCAAATTAATTTTTTCCACTGAATAAAACAAAACACTTCTTTAATTGTTCTTAACCTTAGCATTTATTTGGACTATAATTCTGAAAATTAGTTAATGTGCTTATGCTAAAATATCAAGTGTAACTGATCTTCAATTATGGTAACTAAGTCGCTGTATTAAATCCCAGATCCTCAGCCCCGTGCCCAGCCTAGGTACTGGCTGGCTGGGCTTCGGGTTGCTGGATGGCTTTTGGAAGGGAAGGAATCTTTCGGCTCATGTTGCCAAGTCACTATGTAGTAGCTACTGCAGCTTCAAGGCTGCAACAGTCACTACGACTCTGACATGGCCTCTCTACAGACAGAAAATTTGTACAGTAGCAAATTCACAAGTCCAATCCTACTTCAGATGCTATGGAGCACAGTGGGGCATGAACCTGCTGTGTTGACCCCTGGTCCTATGACCTTCAACTTGATGGATACAAACTTGTCGCATTGCCAGGACACACATTGCATTGGGTTGAGGGTGGGGGTTATTTGTACTCAAGAGATAAGGTGAAGTGGTTTGGGCAAGATGTGTGGGTGGACTTGGTATGAGGAGTTCATTTTATATGCAAGTCGCTCATTTTTTCTAGTTTCAACATTGCTGTACTAGCTTATATTCAAGTATATGGGGTAATTGTCACCACATTATGGAAAGAATGTGATACAAACAGTGAGAAATATCTGATAGTGTAAATGAAAGACCTGCTGATAGCATTATGGGTATGCTGTAATATTCTTTTCAATGAAGCCTGGGAGCCCTCAGAAACTAGCAGGAGGCATTGAGGTTCTTGAAGGTTCAAGCCCTATATACCATATTTCCTGAGTTTCTGAATATATTAATATGAAGATTTAAAATTTTCTCATTCTATTTCAGAATATAATGATACAAGATGAGCTCTGATGGAAAAGCTATTATAACATGAGCTTTGCTGATTTTCCACATTAAAACTGTTGCTATTCTAGGGACATGGCCCAATTTATCCCTTCAGCTACAACAGCACAAGTCTGCAGAACCCAGGATCTTGAATGCTCAGCCACAGAAATTTCATCAAAAAGGAGGGCACAGGAATGTAACTTTCCTGCAACCTTTACTCTTCCAAAAACCTGTAGATGGTGGTGCAACCCTGAAAGTGGGGAGGTCCTGCCTTGGCAAGCCAGAAGATACTCTGATTCATCCCAGAGAGCTTTTGTTGGCAGTGATCAGATCGTGCCCTGGACTGATTTTTAAAGCTACCTCCCACCTTTGGAATAATGCACCCTTCAAGGTCATCTGCTTCTGAAAGAATAAGGCGTGCAAACTGCACCAGAACATGTGAATCTCCCACTGCAGTCTTTAAAATTCTGCGTGTAACACTTCTAGTAATCACAGTTTTGCACCAACCCCACTGAACATGTTGAAAGCAATTAATACTTCGAATACATCTTGCTTATGTTTACATTACAATGGTCTACCCAAGGAGTCCCTAATTAGAGTGACCAGATAGTCTCAATATTTGGAGGTTTTTCTTAAATAGCCTCCTATTACCTCCCACCCTCTATCCTGATTTTTCACACTTGCTGTCTAGTCACCCTATCCCTAATCGACACAACAAAGGTTTTTAACCAAGAAAACATGTACTGGCTACTGCAAATCATGAAAGAAGAGAATATTTTTTACAAAGAAACCACTCTACATTAAAAGAGAACACTATTAAAAAACAATATTCAACTTTATTTCATTTTGGGAATATTTTTGCATAATTTGTAAAATAACAGTCTAGAATGACAAGGCATTTTTACTTTAACTAGTCAGAATAAAAATGCAGTAATGTCTTTTAAAGATGAAACAATTTTGCACAATAACTCAACTTTGACAAATAGCCTTCTAATGATTTTAATGAAAATTCCAATTTTCAGCTCTTGCTTCTCTTCCTGTGTATTAAACATGCTTAGTTTAGATAAGCAAAATTAGCTTTTTTGATATTATGAAGAAAACTAATCAGGGTTTGAATCCTACTAACTAAAACTTGCCTATTTGCTGACAAGCACTTCACAATCGATAAAACTGAACAGCAAAGCATCTACATATTTTGTGATGATGGCTGTTGATTTCAGAGCTGTAGAATCATGGCTGACCCTAATGTACACTGGGTGTTTAATATGGAATGCAGAGTAGCTTGTCACATAAGCTTTCAAGATGGATGACAATTGGACTGAACATAGCCCCATGTAGTGGTTTCATAAATTAGTTATAGGATGGATTCCTTATTAAAAAGATAAAGTTTGCTGGCTGTAGAACACATTGGCAATGTAAGAAACAGTCTGTGAAAATGATGAGTAAGAATGGTATGTAAACCTGTGATCTCAAGGTACTTTTTCATATTTTCTTTTAAAGAAATAAACAACTATTTGCAAAAATATTTACACGCACTGACTTATGCTATTTCCTTCCAAATAATACACTGATTTTTTTAAGCAAGTAGAATATTTTACAACAGATCGTTGTCCTAAGGGCTTGATTCTGCAACTCTTTTACTCAACACAAATAATGATTGCAAAACTGGCCCCTCAGACAGTAGTTTAGATGACATTATGCTACTGTCATACTCAGGGCCAGTTCCAGGGTTTTTGCCACCCCAAGCAGCAAAAAAAAAAAAAAGCTGCGATTAGGAACTGCAGCTCTACCGCCACCGCTTCAGTCTTCGGTGGCAATTCAGTGGCTGGTCCTTTGCTCCGAGAGGGACCCGCCACCGAATTGCTGCCAAAGACCGGGACGTGTCACCCCTCACTGTTTACCAGGACGTGCCCCTCACTGTTGGCCGCCCCAAGCAGCTGCTTGCTGGGCTAGTGTCTGGAACCAGCCCTGACTATACTGTATGTATTGGGCCACATACTCAAAGGAGCTACTCCAGTATGCCCCATATAAGGATCTGACCCATTGCTGAGAAATTTAATTTACGCTATTTGGGCCTGAATCTATACACAGTTTATACACAGTCATTAAGGCCTGATCTACACAGTTTTTGTATCGGTATAATTATTTTGGTGAGGAGTTTGATTTTTTTACCATAATAGTTATGTGGTATACA
Organism: Gopherus flavomarginatus; assembly: GCF_025201925.1. Taxonomy (NCBI): domain Eukaryota; kingdom Metazoa; phylum Chordata; order Testudines; family Testudinidae; genus Gopherus; species Gopherus flavomarginatus. The sequence continues at coordinate 168,694,123 of NC_066620.1, read as the reverse complement.
CACAGTATACATGCAGTTGTACCGTATAAATATGCTTTATACCAGGGGTAGGCAACCTACAGCATGCATACCGCAGGCAGCACGCAAGCTGATTTTCAGTGGCACCCACACTGTCCAGGTCCTGGCCACTGACCCGAGAGGCTCTGCATTTTAATTTAATATTAAATGACACTTCTTAAACATTTTAAAAACCTTATTTACTTTACATACAATAGTTTAGTTATATATTATAGACTTGTAGAAACAGACCTAAAAAAAATTAAAATGTATTATTGGCATGCAAAACCTTAGAGCGTATAAATGAAGACTCGGCACACCATTTCTGAATGGTTGCTGACCCCTGCTTTATACCAATATAGCTAATTCCCCTCCTGGTAGGAGAATAAACTAAACTGGAATAAGCACCTTTATACCAGTCTATCTCCCTACACACAAGGGGTTTGTATTGCTTTAACTATAAAAGATAATTACAGCAATACAACTTTTGTATATAGACATGCCCTAAGGTTGTGTTACCACCACTCTGACACCAATAAAGAGGCCTTAAAATGGATGTAACTCTATTTCATGCCAACTTCTAAAGGTAAATAAGTGTATCTAAGAATGAGGCACTTTATTTATTATTATAGGAAACAACCCATGTGATGTATAATCTGGTAAAAAAAAGGCCAAATCTTGATTGATTTACTTGCCTAAATATTGAATATACTGAATACATTGAAATCAATGAGACAACTCATGTGGGTTAAAGTGAGACGGATTTAGCCCTAAGTGCGGAGCCATTTTACAAACCAGTTTAAACAAAAGTTCACCATTATTACACATATTATGTTCAAAGGTGTTTGATGGGCACCTATTTTTTCTGTATTTTGTGTGTGATGAGGTTGAAAGTATCGGGTAGTCTGACAAAATCAGACCTAATGCAGAATTTATCTGATGTCTCCAACACAGAGATATTTTTCTTTAAGTGTAAACACTAAACAAAAATCTGAAACCCATCTAACAATATTACTGAAAGTACTTATTTGCCTTTAAAAACATATTGAGCAGAAAAAATAGAGAAAACCAGGCATAGCAGAGAAATTGATGAATGACATTTCAAGTTACTAACATCAGCCATTATAAAGCATGACACTTAAATAGCTCCTAAGTAAAAGAACTAATAAACAAACTTCATATTTTTCTGCACACTTCTTACTTTATCCTAGAGGATAACTGTGCATATTTTGAAAAGCAATTTATAAGCCGGACCGTATCTTTTCACATGGTAGTGCAGACCAGATGACTTGTTTACTTCCAAAATTTACATTTGTTTTTCATAAAGATGAGCTCCTGTCTTTAAAAGAATAAATCACAAAGTGTATCATGTTTATTTTAAAAACATTAGGTTATGGAAATGTCTTTTGCAGATAACCCATATGCTGCCACTCATTTTTTCAGCAATCAAATAATTCTCTCATCATACAGAAAGTATCACACAAAACAACAGCAACTTCCTTGGTTGAAATTATACCATCACCAGCCTTTTATTTAAGTGAACACAGTTAGAAAGAGTTATTTATGTTAAGCCTTTAAAATGTTAATGAAAAGAAATAGAGAAAAATATGTAAAATTATTGTCACAGAGTAAAAGAGACTCAATTAAAACCAATCAGGTATGGCATAGCTTACCTGAACACTTCTCAGTACATCTGCAGCTTAGCTGTCCATTGCCTGTGTGTCCCTGAAATAGCGAGACAGAACAAATTCAATGTAATCAATAAGTAACCTACTGAATCCACTTTAACAACATTTCAGATTCAAATGACAGGACATATGTTTCACAAACTATTCAAAAAGTTAGCATGCAACCCCAGCTGCAAGAGATTTTGTTCACAAACCGAACAGCAAAAGGCCTGTCTTTGTTCTCATCAAAAAAGTAAACCAATCACATTGACAAAAAGCCACCGTAAACAAAAAAACTGTATTTAACGGATTAACAGTTTTGGAATCCCTACCATCAAGTCTTCAGGTTTTTTTTCATCAAAATTTAGGTTATATATTTGTTGTTAGCAAGAGTTGCATTACTATTATTGTTAATTTTAGTTCTGTTTATTACCTTCAGGGTTATGTCTTGTAAAATAATTTTGTTGCCACTAGTTAATGTTAATTAGTTGTTTTAATAGCCTATATGCCTATTTGTTATGGTTTGGTAGGTTTACTTTTTTAACTATCAGTAACTTAATAACTGAGAATATTTAACATTACTCTTGCATACTCAAAATTACAGAGTTACTATTAGTGTTACCTGTTTAACGTTTAGTCATCCTTTGAGTCCTGCGACATATTTCCTTAATAATCATCAGCCATCAAGTCTGATAGTCTCAAAAGAAATATCAGCCCTCTAAACTGCCTTCAAGGGCGGTGATATTTAGCACTGAAAATTACAAATAAAGTTTTTGAAGTTGAATAGCAATAACTGGGCAGTGACACTGATGATTTGTTTGTCAAGACAGATTGTTATATACTATGCAAATGCAGTCAACGCACTCCTCTGAGTGAAAACAAGTATGTGAATCTATGCAATGCTCACATGTTGAATGGGATATTTAATGTGCGGGGAAACTCAAAGGTTGAAGAACTAGCATTTAGACAGTCTAACAGTGGTAAGTGGTAATCTTACCTCTTTAAACTCCATTACACTCTCACGAGAGACATGCTAATACAAACAAGTCAATCAGAGTTTGTGTTTAGCAAGATCAAGCTTAGAGGATAGTTTAAAATCCATTTATTGTTCTAAAGCAATTTTTTCCATTAACATGTTATACATTAGTGGTTACTAACCATGATTCATGTAACAGTTTAGTTTGTTAACTTTTAAATTATTTAACAACCATAAGTTATTAATACAACTTTTAAAGTCTTACACAAAATTCTTAAAACAAGCTTGGGTTCATTTTTGTAATTTTTATATATAAAACATTTTAGGCATCTCTTGAAAAAGAAATAAAGCAGGCATTTAAAGCTAGAAAACAAGTAATTCCAAATTTAGTTTGTTACAAAAGGTTTCAGCTTTATTGACAAATTATGGCAAACATATTTGACAAAATTATGGTTTCCTATTTAGAGAAGCTTACACATGGAACTTTATGTGATTTTTTTTTAACAAATACAGGTTAAAACACTGAACAAATTCAGTTAGCTACATACATAAAGTAGCTGCTTGTTTTCAACCCCATTAAAACAGCATTTAAAATTAAATTTACAAACTTAATATCGAACATCTTCATCTAACTAACATATATTAAAAAAGACAGGTTAAAACATCTTATCTATATCTTGATTACTGTCTGGTTCAAAATAAAAAATCATATTACAGTCTTCTAGCAACCCTAAACAAAAACTCAACCTTAGCTAGTATGTAGAGAGACTCAAGATCTGTAACAGCATCATGCTTTCTTTTTTCTTAAGTTACACACAACAATGAACAACAACCAAGAGAACATCATCCTTCAAATGGTTTATAGACAATGCTTGCCAAAGTTATTTTTTTAAGTCCGTGTTATAAAATAATACTAATGTTAATGTCACTCCAACGTTATAGGAAATACAAGTAGTACACAGGGTAATCATGAGCAGTAATCCCTAGGATAGAAAAGAAATGGACTATTACTTGTCTTGTTGCTGTTTATGTGGAGACCACAGGCTATTAATTGTCTTTGAGTTGAGGTCACAGATGAGGAGGACCTTCAATATCTACCATAGGGGTGTTCCCTGTAACCCCCTCGGGCTGACCTTGGAGGTGGTGCCTTTAGGCTGGAACGGGTTGTGGCCCATTCTTCTTGTGCTAAAAACAGAAGAAGAGAACATTTTTTGTAAAAGACTAAATCTGAAAGTGCAAAAAGATATCAGTGACAGTGATTGTCAAAGATCCAAAGGATCCTGGTTGTGTGTTTAGCAAACACAAACTGATGGTGGCTTTATCATCCATTGCTTTGTCCTTCCTAAAATCTTAAGAAGGTTTGACTGTCTGCTTACAGAATTTGCAGTAAAGATTAGCATATCTCATTCCTTCACTTTCAGCAGAGCGTGAATATCCAGTTTACTGGTAATGCAGTCAGCTTTGGAAAAAACACAGCATTAGTGTACCAGCTCAGAACGTATTCTATACAGAGCTTCTAACATCCCAAGCTAAAGCACCAAAGGGAATAATATTTTCTGCCGCTGCTATGTTAACAAGATTAGGAGTTGAATCATAATTGAAATACATTTGATTTTCCACTTCCATTTTGGACCGAAAAGAGGGAAATGAAATAACGGAAGGAACAATATCCGGAAATGAGGCAAGTACATTAAGTGAAGAAGTATTACTGTGGGTGGCAGCATTCCCATCAACTTCTGAATGAATTTTGTTTTCATGACCGAAGCACTGAGAAAGAACTAAGTTAATATGCTTAATGCTGGCAGACTGGTACGTGGATTGTGTTGGTCTATTATTATAAATCAGATGTGTATGGAAGTTAGCTCTCCTAAGGCAGCAGACATGAAAATGAGAGCACAAGAGGACAGAAAAGAGGTGTGTTCCAATGATTAAAGAACTAACCTAGGACTCAAAACCAGGAGCTCTAATCCCAAATCTCACACTCAGCAATTCAGCTAAGTTAAATGCTGGCACCTCCATGTGGTGGATGTCAAGAGCAGGTACTGCATAGGGCATGGGTACGGTAAAACGGACTGGCAAATGATTTCAAGGTGGCATTCTTTAAAGGAGTGGAGAAATGGGGTTCAGGGCTCCCATGACTGGTCAACTCTCCTCCAGTATACCTTCCCCTTAGCCCACAAACAGGGGGAAGTATTGAGGTCTAAGCAGCAGATTGCCTGGGACCTCAATGGGAAAGGAGGAGGGCTGACAGAACCCTTGAGTATATGGAAATGATGACAGAATTACCTGAACTGTAAAATTTTGTCTGCCGAGTATTCCCAGATATTTAAGGATGAGGTTGTGGCCTTCCACATCCTTAAAACCACATCCAGTGCCTCCTATATTTCTTCCGATACAGCTGGTCAAAAGAGGGCTTTTTGCTGGCACAGCGTTAGGTATAAATACCCACCTTGCTCTTTCCGTTACCTGTGGCAGAGGGGATAAGTCTTCCCTCCAACCGAGTTTGGCTGAACTGCTTCCTGCCTCTTCCTTGAAGCAAATTCCCTCTCTGGGGAGGAAGGGGTCTTAAAGGGAGCAACAACCCCTTTTCTTCTAATCTGCTGGCCATGCCACCGTTGCAATTCCCCTTTTCTGTCAAGCTGGACAAAGGGTTCCACCAGCTCTAAAACCTTAACATTTACAACACTGTGCTATCTGAGATACAAAAGTTGTGGCTTGTAAGGAAATATAGCAGTATCCTGGAAACCACAGGGTGGCTAATGTAGACTTTTTTACTTATGATCATTGTGCTGATATTACATATATATTGTGAAGATTAAAATTTGTACTATTATAAGTGCTAGGAATTCTTGTGTTTGTTTAGGGGGGAAATTTGATTTTTTAACTTGATTAAGAAAAAGGACACTTGGAAAGAAAAGGCTGGGAAGAAGTTTGAAAGGAGAGTTTACAGTGGTTGAAAGGAAGCCAAAGGAAAAGATGGGTTGACATAACCAAGAAAAAGCTTTGAGAGCACAATAAAAAGCAGGGGGAAACGGTAAATTGCAAAGAGTGGCGAAGTCTGGTATAGTTGTCTTAAAATTATTAATTGAGTGGTAACTCAAAATATATGCCCTTTACCCTAGCCTAAAGTGAGAGTACCTTTCTCCGCTTACAAGATGGGCAATGTAATGGTACAAATTGGACTATTCAATTTCATAAATTTTGACAGGGACCTGAAAATTATTTAATCTGCTTAGATTTAAAATTTAACTACTTCCATCTTTACAAATGTACATGCTTTATTTTTCATGTATTCAGTATTATGCAAAATGCGTCTCCCTAAGAAGGCAGCCATTTAAAATGGATTTCCCTGGTCAAGACTGACAGTGCACAAACTAATAGGATGATTCCCTGATTCTTCAGTTGACCTGTCCTGTTAGGTGGATTGGAGACATGTAGAGCACTGCCGAGTTCTCCAGACTCAGTGTGGCAGGTGATGCTCACTTTCCCAGGATATAAGTGAGGTGTGAATGGCCCCTTTAGGCACATATATCTACTGTGTGGTGCTGAGCAATACTAAGAGGGGGACCCTAGCACCAGCAAAGCCTGGAGGGAAGGTGTGGGCTGGTGTTTCCTTTATTTTGTTAACTTGTTAAAAAAAATAACACCAAGAAGGGGGTGAGTTGTGAAGCAACACACATTTGTTAGCTGTTTTGTATCAGGGTGGAACAATATGTACATAATTGTACTCTGTTGTGTAATATTCTAATTTAATTCCTAACAAGCTCAGTGGATCCATTCTTAAACTTTGTGGGACCCAAAAGGCAGCGGTGAGGGGAATCTAACAATTTCTTTTTTACCCTCTTTCCTCCACTTCTAGAAGGGGGAGATCGGGATATGAGATGTCAAGTCAGTGCCTGGCCACAGGACTCACCAAACATGAGTTGCCATGTTGTGCATGTATTCTTTGTGCCTTAAGCCTGCCCTGAGCATTAAAGAATATGTAGTCATTTTGTTTCTTTTTCTTTAAAAATCACCAAAACATGAGACTAAAACTTTCTATAGAAAGGAAGATACATACATACATTCTATAGAAAGGAAGATAACATTATAAAGGAAGATTAAAAAATCAAGAGGATATTAATAATAATTTTCCGGAAAGATAGCCATATTGCCTGAAATTTAGCCTGCTGTTTGATTTATGGAATGATACTCTGAATTAAATGTAAAGTAAAACTTTAAAATCTTCACTTCCATTTAGAAATGTCACAACTTTTCTTTTTTTAAACCAGGTTGGTTAGAGCGGAAGGGAAAGCACCTTCTAGAACAGTTGGAGAGTTGAGGTAATGGTCCCATATTTCAACTGGCTTCAGGGGCTGTGGAACACTTGCTGAAGCTGTCTCCTCCATTCTTTCCTTTGATAGTTTACTTATGCATTTTATTTACGAAGAAGATAAAGTGACAAAGAATCGAGTGAAACTAACATGTACAGAGAGTTCCATTCTGCCCTATGTCTTAAAAAATCCTGCATCAATTAAAAAAAAATTGGGAAAAGTAGTTGTATCTTTGCCTGCTCTCAGGCCAGCAACATTTATACAGTAAAACGCTCTTTTTCTTTGAAAAATCTTTTTTGCACATCTGGTGAGTCCAAGGTACAAATAGGTGCTTTCAGCAGATATGGTCAGTGTGTCAACCATACATAAAACCATATATAGGATAAGCTCGAGTGTGATTATGTCTACTCTTCACAGCACAGTACCTCCTTCTGTCTGCTGAATCCATAATATGCTTTCTATTCATTCCTTTACATTGCATAACATAGAGTGGCACAGTAATCAGAGTGAGGGAGGTGCGAGAAATAAGTAATTTTGAACTGAAACTCTGTGGTACAAAAGGCTTAGTCAACATGTGTATGATGTGTGTGTTCATGTTGCTAAACTGTGACTTGGCCACCACTCCTACACAGGTGAATAAGGGCCCATTTTACGTCTCTAGATCCTTGGGCATGGGAGTGCAAGACAAGAGGGATGGTACATGCCCACTTACTCCGTAGTCAATGGGAAGGGGCTGAATCTTGGCTTCATCCTCCTAATGAATTGGACAGAGTTGTGAGTATTGTAATTTACTGCTGATTAGAGCTCTGCAGGAACCAAAAGGACCATTTTGTAGAAAATTCTGCAATTTTGAAATATGTTTTCATTTTGAACTGTAACAAAAACATGGAATTTTGAAACTGCCTGGAAATGAATCAAAATATTTTGTTCCAATAAAATTGAAACACTTTGTTCCAGTTTCAATTTGAATATAAAACACAATAAAATTCTAAAATACCATTTAGAACCCAAAATTGAAACATTCCATTCTGGTAAAGTCAAACCAAAACATTTTATGGCATGCTTCATTTCAATTTGCTTTTGAAAATTGAATTTTATTGAAATTGACGAATTGATGTGGAAAGTTTTGATTTTGATGAGACAGCATTTTCTGACAGAATAACATTCAACCAACTCTACTGTTGGGCAGGCCAGCAGCACATTACCACCCTACTGGAAAAAGGAGAAAGCAGAGAAGGAATTGTGCCTCAAAGGGGTGTGTATGAATCAAAAAGCCTCCTGGGACTATTCCTTGGTTGGTGCTTGAAGTCACAGTCTAGTTAGCATGATTTTAAAATGTGTCTGAAACCAACAGAGCTACTTGCATGATTTGGCCCCACATTGTCCCACTTTGTATGTGGATGAGAGCAGTATCAAGACCTACAAGTTCATTCTGCCTGAAAACTATATCAGCTATAGAAAATTAGGAAAGTCTAAAAAGAAAAGTGTCATACAAAGTTTCTTTTTTAACAAGAACACATATGGGATGACATTATAAAAGGGAAGAATGATAATTATTTCTGTTAAGTGTTTGATATTTTCAGTATTAACAAGTCAACATATTAACTGCTTATTCATGTAACGTAAAATGCAACTGTCTGAAGAGGGCAACTCCACTGAAGTCAAGTGGATTGTCCCACTTTCACCAGGGATGATTTTGGCCCTGCAATAACAGAATGTAGATGTGGAAAAATCTAATAGATCTTCAACTTCACTCCTCTGCAAGGGCGGCTTACAGCCCTTTGGATAAGGAAATCTATTCCTGTTTTAAAGATCACCTTGTATAAAAAAAGATCAGCTTTAGGAAATGTACACGATCTAATACTCATGTAAATGAACTACTACATATCTTCTAGACTATAAATTGTCCTAACTTCTGTTTTAAAAAGAAAAACAATTCCTGAAGTTCAGAAAAGAATGCTTTGTAGTCATCTGTCTTTGAAGTTTGATATGCAGAGCCTATTGTAGCGATCACTTGCTTTCTTTTTAAAATTCTAAAAATATAAAAATGATATTTCATAAAATATTCCACTCAAAACATATGTGACAACTATTGTTGTGCTTTTATTTTGCTAGGGACCACAAGCATTTCTGAAACATGAATCCAGTCTCTCATAAAAAGTCAGGTTACTCATCATTTTCACAGCTGATTAATCAGAAAATCTAATCATGGCAGAGATACTGCAATCACAAAGGTAAATTATATTTCAAAGTACCCAGAAGGAGCAATAATATGTAAAACTCTTTAGCTTGTCCTAACTAAGCGATAATATTTTTATTTTTAAAACATCATTGATGTATGTGGTTAGTAAGTGAATAATTGGATAGCTCTAGAGTAAATATGTAGGCAACACAATTTGTAACGAAAATACAAACACAAAAGGTATGGAAACAAAAGTGAAGATATAAAAGATGCCTTCTTATGAAAAAGAAATAAAAAAAATACAGTACTAACGTATATCACATAGTCTATCTATTCTTTCAGAAGGAATGGCTTAGACTTCTGTTGCACTTCCCATCCCTTCCTCCCCCTGAAATGTTCAGAATGTTCTTTTGTGGATTATCAAGGTTTTTATGGTCGCACAAAACCAAAGTTTACTGTGGAAAGCTATCACCTGGAGGCCTGAGGAAGTGGCAGACAATATGATATAAACCTAAATCCTCAGGTCTCTTACACCCGGAGGGGAATAGTTTCCCATATACTGAATTTAAAAGTACAGACTCTACAGTTTGTTTCATTATACCCTTTGAAAATGGTATTTTGCTCTAAATGTGCTGCAGCTTCAATTACCCTTTGCTGAAGTGTGAGTGCATTTCCAGGGAACCCATGGGGAGATGTAAGATTTAGATGAAAAAAAGGAGAAGCAATTTATTTATATAAATAAAAATGACTAAAATAACAACAGGCACAGTAAGTGCTCAACACAAAGACAAAATAATAACATTTGCCCACATCAGGTTCTCTCCAATACCCTCATATAGAAGAGAAATCTACAGTCCTTCAGCCAGAGTTCACATAGTATAAATATGACATTGCATCACTCAGCTTATTTTTACTGGCAAACATTGTTCCTAGAGTAATGCTCTGCTGCTTTCTGTACCCACATCCGATTTTGGGAAAAGAGGAAGTCCTAATTTGCAGCCTGTGGCTCCCTGCTCCATATCAGATCACATCTTCTCACGGCAATCAAGAGTTAGTTCTTTGCCTTCTACCTCCTTAAGGGAATATAGCTGATTTTTACCAGCCCACATGGAGGGGGAAGTCATCCTTACCCTAAGATACAGGAGGAGCTCAGCTAGGGCCTATATATCTTTAAAAAGTATGATGCCCATTTTTCTTGCCCAAAATAATGAAATGCGCTGAGCACATCTTAGTTGTACCCTATTGACAGCAATACCCAGTAGCAAGCTCAGAGTTGTATGTGTTAAGAGAGCATGTCCTTGGGAAATAGTAGCTAGCAACTGCTCTTGGTACGCCATCAGAGGCTTCCCAGTTGGACCGAGAGTGTCAGATTGTAGCCATTCCTGATGCTACAGACAACATTTCTATGCAAATCACACAAGGGATCTGGAAGTAGAAGCCTAAACCTTCACCTTGGAAATCACTTGAGCTCCAGTAGCTGTTAGTAGTTTCTTTCTTGAGGAAAGAGGTAGACATTAGGGGGCAACATTACACACATTTTCTGATCCACATTATGCCCATACATTTCAAAATGACATTCTCAGCCACTAGTAGACCTTCAGCAGCAATACCAGCAACCATCTTGGAGACAAACAAAGGAATGAACCTCTCAGTTTAACTCTGGACCTGAAAACCTAGAGGGGGAGAAGAACAGGCAAACCATCTAATCAATAGTCTTGCCGGTGCAGCACTGTTCTCTGTTGTAGATTGTAAGGTCTGTAAGGCAAGGACTGTCATTTTCCATATAGTTGTGCAGCACGCAGCATAATGGAGCTCCTCTCTGGTTGGCCTCTGTGCGCTATTATAATAAAAATGAAATAAATTTACCAGTGTTTTGTGCATTGGGAGATTATTTTGCAGGTGCCTACATCTGAGGATCAGAAAGAGTTTCCCAATGTGCAGCCTAAATTTTCCCTTTGTTAATTTCATCCATAACTCCAAGCTTTACCATTTTTTACTTTCCACAGGACTCTCACACCAGAAAGCACTATGTGTGGTAATATCCCTAAGATGGAACCAAAACAGACTCCTATTTATTTATATATTTTCACCATCAGTGAGAACCACCCTAAGTGATTTGTTCCTCTATATCAGAGGTGGGCAACCTGTGGCCCACAGGCCACATGCTGCCTGTTGGGTAATCTGCTGTCGGGCTGCAAGACAGCTTGTTTACACTGACTGTTCACAGGCATGGCTGCTCGCAGTTCCCAGGGGCCACGGCTGACTGTTCTCTGTTCGCCGTTCTCTCTCTCACTGTCTTGCGACCTGCCAGTGGATTATCCTGACGGGCCGCATGCGGACCCCGGGCCACAGGTTGCCCACCACTGCTCTATATGAACATGTGTCCTTCCCCTCCATACCTCATTCTAGGGTTTTTTTTCCTCTCTCCCCTCCCTTCAGTCCAATCCAAATGCCTTTCTTTTTTCTGTCCTTCAGAGACACAACAGGTAAATCCCACTGCATGGAGAACAGCACCTTTTCTCTCAATCAAGTTAATCCACGTAACACCCCATGAGATATGCTTTATCTCCAGTTTACAGATGGGGAACAGGAAACAGAGAGGTGCTATGCCTTGCTGTAAATCAAACAGTGAGTTAGGAGGAGATTTAGCATTAAAACTCACTCATTCCTGACTCCTGGTTCTGAGCTCATTTCACTAGACGATAGTTCCTCTTGCAGTGTTTCCCAAGTGGTGTACTAAATGCTGAATACATTTTAATATCACACCTACATGAGCACTAAATGTGTTTCAGATCAGAGTTAATGCAATGAGGTTTCTTTATCATAGGTCACTGTGATTGTCTCATTTAATGGCTAGCAAATCAAGAGCTTTGTGTTTGTCACTGTCATAAATGGATAGTTAAGAGTTAATAGAACAGAAGTACTTCATATCTCTTTTGCTTGTAAAGGGTTAACAAGATCAGTGAGCCTGGCTGTCACCTGACCAGAGGACCAATCAGGGGACAGGATACTTTCAAATCTTGAGAGAGGGAAGTTTTTGTGTGTGCTGTTAGGATTTGGTTGTTCTCTCTGGGTTCTGAGAGTGACTAGACGTGCAACCAGGTTTCTCTCCAATCTCTCTGATACAGTCTCTTATATGTCCAGAATAGTAAGTACTAGGTAGATAAAGCGAGTTAGGCTTATGTTTGTTTTCTTTATTTGCAAATGTGTATTTGGCTGGAAGGAGTTCAAATTTGTATTTTGCTGAAAGGATTTTAATTTGTACTTGTATACTTAGGCTGGGAGGGTATTCTCAGTGTCTATAGCTGAAAGACCCTGTACCTATTCCATTTAAAATTTACAAAGATAATTTTTACTGTTTTTCTCTCTTTAATTAAAAGTTTCTTGTTTAAGAACTTGATTGTTTTTTTATTCTGGTGTGAGACCCCAGGGGACTGGGTCTGGATCCACCAGGGAATTGGTGGGGAGCAAGGAGGGAAGGGGGAGAGAGAGGCTAATTTCTCTCTGTGTTAGGATTACTGTCTCTCTCAGGGAGAGTCTGGGAGGGGGAGAGAGAAGGAGGGGGGAAGGTGGATTTTCCTCTCTGTTTAAGATTCAAGGAGTTTGAATCACAGTGATCTTTCAGGGTAACCCAGGGAGGGGAAGCCTGGGAGAGGCAACGGTGGGGGAAAGGGTTTACTTTCCTTGTGTTAAGATCCAGAGGGTCTGGGTCTTGGGGTTCCCCGGGCAAGGTGTTGGAGGGACTAGAGTGTACCAGGCACTGGAATTCCTGGTTGGTGGCTGCGCTACAGGTTCTAAGCTGGTAATTAAGCTTAGAGGAATTCATGCTGGTATCCCATCTTTTGGACGCTAAGGTTCAGAGTGGGGAATTATACCATGACAGTCACCTAGGAAGGCAATAGGCATAAGAACTTGTGTCAGTAAAATAGATTGTGATCAGCAATCTGAGGATGTGAAACACACACACAATTATGACTGAGCAATGAGACAAAGGTACTAGCTCAGTCTCAAATGAATCAAACCTAATCTAATTTCTGTGATCTAATTTCAGTGCCTGCTCCAAGAAACTGGCAACCAGCCAAAGGTAGAAACACCAGTTAGTCAACAAGCAAGTGTGCAGTGGTCTTTCATGTGGGTCAGTGGCAAAATAACAAACACGGCATGTTCTGTATGAAAAGCACAGCATACTGTGCAGGTCACCTATAAAGGTAAGAGGGCACAAAATAGATCAGTTATCTTCTATCTACACTAAGCTTCATACAGCATTTCAGTTAGGCTGAGTCCATAGTATTTCACCAGTTGCATATGTAAGTTTTGCCTTTCTTTCCCTCTTGGTTTGCACTCAGACCTATGCTCAATGTCCTACATTTCCATGACCTTCCTTCTGGCCAAGAAACCACTGCTCTCAAATTAGATGGGGGCCTCTTCCTTTCAGCTCGAGTCTCTGCAGTACTAACACTTTTCATTTTATTTTTCTGTAGTTTTTCTTTTAAATCCACGTAAAAGGAAGTTATTAACAACTGAGGTTCACACTACAGTTACATCTATGTTTTGAGGAGTGTGAAACTGCTCTGTTCAAGGTACTATAGAGCAATTCTATATCATGGAGCAATTCCCATCCACCCTCCTTTATGACAGTAAGTGATTTTAAAGCAACAAAATATTTCTGAGTGTTAAGAAAAACAAGCTGACCCACCATGTTGCCATTTTTCAAGGTCCCACAAGGAACCTCAAATTTAAATTATTGATTTCACTATCAAAAATAAAAATAATGCCTGTGAAATGCCAGAAAAATCTGCATATTTCCATGTACTAGTAGCTTGAAATATTTGAGCAATTTTGGTAAAATATTCTACTTTGATTACATTGATTCATCCAGACCCAGGAAGGGGCAAAGATTTTCTTCTGATGGGCTCCATACTAAGCATTGTTGTTTTCTGTACATGATACTACATCACTTCCTGCACAGAACTGCACAGCTTCCTGAACAGACAGATTCTGTAACTGACAACAGCCTGGCGTTAGGTAGCTCAGGTAGGGATTGTGCCTCAAAAGACACAGTGTGCTGGGGGAGAATGCACAATGTCTCTCTGAATGGTGCAGCCAACTCTGTGGACCCTAACTAGCTCTGCTGGCCATGGCATTGCCGTGGTCTCTCACCCACCATGTCTCATTTAGGGTAGATCAGGCACTAAGGCATCAGTTCCTACATTTCCTGGGGCATAGGAATTGTGATTGTTCTTGTATTGGCATGGTTGGATGCATTTGAGGGAAATGCTTTTGCATTCCTGCCAACTCTGTGCATTTGCACAAGGACCAGAGTGCACCTAACCCCACTGTGGAGACCCCCTGAACAGGGCTGGCTCCAGGCACCAGCCGACCAAGCATGTGCTTGGGGCGGCACCTTGGGGTGGGGAGGTGCTCGTTTTGGTTTTTTTTGGTTCAGCGGGGCAGGGCTGGAGGGTTTTTTTTTTGTGTTTCCGCCGGGCGGTGCTCGCAGGGAGGAGCATGTTTCAGCAGCACAGTGCTTGGGGGGTGGGGGCAGGAGCTTGGGCGGCGGCTTCGGGCAGTGTGGCGCTCGGGGGGGGCGGGGGTTTGGGTGGCGCAGCGCTCGGGGGCTTGGGCGGCGCGGCGCTGTGGGGGCTTCAGCAGTGTGGCGCTCGGGGGTTCGGGGGTTTGGGTGGCGTGGCACTCGGGGGTGGTGGCTTCGGGCAGTGCGGCGCTGGGGTGGGGGTTCGCAGCGCTCCCGGGGTTGTGTGTCTTACGGCGGGGCAGTGCTCTTTTTTTTTGCTTGGGGCAGCAAAAAAGTTAGAGCCGGCCCTGATTTTGAATGGACCATTCTGATTCATAAAGGTCAGTTTTTATTATTACAATTGCATGGTAGTACAACTGAAAATGAGACCCTTTTTGTGATTTCCTTACTGTAATAAAAAGGCATTTTCTAACAACAATAATGGCTTTATCTAATTAATTTTATGTTCAGATTTATTAAAAAAAGAATGCTAAAATAATACTTTATGGAACAGGGAGCTCAGAAGCAGAATACTGAAGTGACTTATTTCTCCCACAGCTTTCACATACTCACCTGCCTAGCTGCATCCCTGATCTGTTCTCTTTTTAATATCTTCTTTTCTATGGGAGCCCAGAAATGCTGCTACTTCTGGGAAGGAACAAGTTGCAGTTACCACTACAGAACGTGAAAGCTGTATCTGAAGCCAGATCTACTGGAATCGAGGGTTTTGATTCCAGCCCTTTCACATGTGTTCTGGTACATAGTAAATTCCAAAGTGAGGGGTAATTTGACTTGAAGGCCATATAGCACTCAGCAGAGAGGCCAGCATGATCTCCATGACAGAATCACAAAGATAGGTGTCTGAAAAGGTAATGTGAGACAGGGGAGGCAGAAAACTTGGGGACATGTTTTGAGGATCACAAGGAGAGATATGCTATTGAAGGACAGTGTGGAAGTATATACTGGAGGGGGTGAATAGAAAACTTACAGAGTTGAGGTTATGGAACAGAAGAATAGAGCTAGTCAGAGATGTTGCAGTGGGAGGGAAGGGACAGGAGAAGAGAAGAGTGAGCCTGAAATCTTTCTACAGTACAGATAAACTATGGAGAGGTATCTAAACTTCTGAGTGCTCATGTGATCCTTACACATGAGTGCTCTAAATTTTTTGAGGTTTGCACATCAACAAACTGCCTAAAAACAGAGAGAGTTTGCATGGCAAGATATTATTACTTCTCCATGGCTCACCACTCCAGCCTTCCTGAGACAAGTTAAGCTACAGCAGTGTGAGTCCTAGTCTGATGGACCTGGTAAGATTTGTTGGACCAGGCCTCCCACCTGGTGGATTGAAGGAGAATTGGTCTGGATAGCAGAGTAACAAGATTCATTTTTCAGGTGACTTTGCCTGGAAGCCTTCCCTATTCCCTGCCTGGGTGAAGAGCTGGGAAAGGCTGAGAGAGTAGAGAAACAGGGGAAGCCTTCTGGGCAATATTTCCTGACAAAGGAAGCTTGTCGCTAAGCTACAAGGGCATCTTCTCCATTTGAGGAACCTCAAGGTTCACCAGAGGACAGCCTTGCTCCAACACATCGTAAAAGTTCAATCAAAGACGAACTTCTGCTGCTACAGGTTTGGATGTCCAAGGGAGGCTGGGGCAGAGGGAAGAGCATAGATAAAAGGAAACACAGAAAAAGGATGAGGGTCTGGCAAGAGCTATAGCCAGAGAACCAAAAAGGCAGGCAGGGGAGCATGGCTAGGGACACGCACAGGCTGAAGAGCTGAACAGTGGGACCAGACTATTAGCAGGGAGTCCTGGGAAGCCCTTGTTCCCCTTGGTTGCTGGCAACTCCTGCCCATCCTGATTCCATAACTTCCTGCACCATTGCCCAGCCTTTCTCCTCAGTCCCACCACTCAAGTCAGTTCCTCCCTCCTTGTCCCCAAATCTCCATCCTGTTCTAATTTTCAGCTGCGATATTATCAATGCCACTAAAAGTCAGTGTTTAAAAGTTGAATGGAGGAAAGGAGACAGAGAGCATAAATGGAAGACACTGATAGGTCCAGGGGGAAGGGGCATGGAAGAGGGGTTGCAGAAGACAGAGGGAATGGAGACCACAAAGGCAACAAAAGAATGGGATGGCAGCTTGAGGGGTTTGGAAAGGGTCAAAGGAGGAAGCATAGAGGAGAATGCAGGATTTAAGGGATAAGGCTGTGAGCTACAGAAGATGAACAGGATTTCAGAATTGGGGGGGAGGGTACATGCTACAGGGATAAGAGGGAAATACATTTCATTTTATTGATTTATGAAAAAAAATAAGGAAATTCCCCAACATACGACTTTCTTAACTGAGAATTGAGGTTGCTGAAGGAATTTCTTATTAATAAAATTTCTAAAAATCACCAGATGAGATCATCTTAATAGCCACACCTCTCAACTCACATACATTACCAACCACACATCCCAATATAAAACAAGATTCTTCACCCCTACACAATCCCCTTTGCACTTCATGTCTATAATAGGTCATTACTACCTAGAGGAAAATCTGAGGTGAGGTGAGAATTAAGGTTGTGTATCTGATTGTGTGTGGTTTTCAGAAACTGAATATGCATACTGTGGGTAGCACGATAGAAATGTAAGAGAGTCTGCTATCATGCGGAGGAGTCTGAGTGTATTTTGGCATAAGGCATGTGTATTGCATTGGATGTGACTATTAATGTTATTTTAACTTGTGATTTTCTTGATTTTTAGTGATTACATTGATAGGAAATGCATTTGATCAATTATATGAATGAGTTAATGATGTTTTCCTGTGGGAATGTGTATGAATTCATGAGCAGAGCCCTTTAAATTAAACTGGATACTTCTTTCAGTTTGCTGTAAATTTAGTGTGAATCAATATTTGGACCCCACTATTAATGGGAAACTCAAGTTAATTGTCATTATTGCTAGCTGCCAGCATCCTTGGTTTGTGATCAATTGACAATTAAGTATTAGTATTTCAGTACTGTTAGTGAAAATTCACATTGCCTCTTACCCATTATGTTCACTGGTTTTTAAATAAATTTCCTGTATCTACTAGAGACATTGTTTCATTTATATATCAGCTCAGACACATGGTTAGGGATGATTTTGTGGTGAGTTGCAAGTATACTAGGCAGGAGAGGTATATTTTAGATCTATTGTTTCATTGCATGACTTATATTCAGAAATTTGATTTTAGTCTTGCTGGACAGTACACCTGAAAATAAGCCTTAGGTTCTTTAAATTAACCCTTATGATTTTGTGACTCAGGCTCCTATTATTAGCTGCTAAAATGCAATCCTCAAATGTATCTATGTGTCTAAGTACCTCTGAGGATCTCAGGCTAAGTATGTACTCCCATAGCAAAGGGAAAATTATTTAAATAAAATTGTTGTTTTTATTTTGCTATTTAGTACCAAAGCAAGCTTAGATGCATAGGACTTGCCATAGTAAATCAGGTATGTGGTCCATCTAGTCCAGTATCCAGAAGGTTCAGGGTCTTAGATATTTGTTGTAAGTCTCTACTACTGTACATATTGGAGATGCTTTTCACTCAACATTTCAAAACTTTGTAATGGAATTTTCCAGCATCATGGATAACCCTTCCGCAAACGCAAATGGTCAACAAATATAAGTGATTCAAAGGCAGATTTTTTTAAGACATTGAGCAAAACTGTGTTACAATAAAAGAAACATGTATTAACTGCATCTAATTTGCATATAGAGATGTTATTTTCTAATTAAAATTACAATTCTATTCATTGCTAATTACCAGCAATAATGGAGACATGAGCTGGCAATTTATTTAACTTCTCAATATTGCTGGCACAGTTTTCTATACTGTTTTATTCTTCCAGGGTCAATTTCTGCAAGACAGGTGGCCAGGAACAGATAAAATTGAGCTCTGGTGTTTAGACAGTTAACAAGTATATGATAGTAATTAAGATCATGGTTTAATTTGATTGCATGTAGTACTATTGTAGCCATGTTGATCCCAGGATATTAGAATGACATAGCAGGTGAGATAATATCTTGTATTGGACAAATTTCTGCTAATGAGAGAGACAAGCTTTTGAGCTTACACAGAGCTCCAAATATCCCAAGAAAACCTGCTTCAATACAGAAATAAAACCCATTCTGACTAAACACCCCTAGATGTTCCCTCTCACCCCACATTTGAACCCATACAGGGCATCATGAAACAACTACAGCTCATACTCAATGGGGTCCCATCCTGAAAGAAATCTTTCCTGAACCCCATCTTCTGGCCTTCCAACAACCCTCCAATCTCTCCAACTTCATCATCAGAAGCAAGATCCCCACAGACCAGGACACATCAACTCAAAGCAGCCCCAGACTCTGCCAGAACAACAGATGCAAACGTTGCAGGCACATCTCCACTGCTACAATGACGAACACCCCCACAACACACCTTTCAAGCTCCGAGGGTTCTGTACATGCCTATAACAACATGTGGTGTACCTCGTAGTAGGAAACATTATTCATCACCATTTTTGACAATCCTAGTCAAACAACCCAAACCAAGAAATATTTTTGTCAAAATCAAAGTTTTTCTGTGGATAACTTGCAAACAGAGAAAACAGTGAAATACATCAAATAAATTAGTCTCTGCAAATACTTCGCCCAATTCCAATATGGAACAGTGAAAACACTGAGAAAAGGCTGGATTTGGGTGATGTTATATGCATCGAGCCTCCAGTTTTTATCCATAAGTGATAGAACTTTCTTTGTTGCATTAAAACTGCTATAGTAACTATACAGATGCTGTTACATAACTATGGTTTATTAAAACATAAAATTAGATTAGTTTGTCATATATAACTTGTAAAGGTTTCAGACCTTTATAAATAGGAGGAAATCTGTCATTAACAATGTGACACATCTGTTAAACTAAACTAAAATGTGTTGAGCTGAGATTTAATTGTAGCATCTTGTTACCATAGTTTAATTACAATAATCATAATTTTCCTACAGTATGCTACAATGATAAGACACGCCATTAGCTGTGTTATTGTGAGATAAGTATGGACACAACAGCATGGGAGTGATTTTCTCTTCACCTTTATTTCCAGAAGAAATAAGCTTTCTCTTAATGTGAGCTGGTACAATGTGATATGTTCAGTGACACTGTTGTCATGCCTGAAATAGTGCAGATGTGTTATCACTATATACACCATCGTATTAGAGGGATATTTTTTCTTAGTTTCGCAAAATATACATTTCCTAGAATGACGCCAGTAAAATACTTGGTGTGAAATACTACATATGATAAGAATAGTTGGCATGATTAACTTATTCTTATACTGTCATATAAAAATGATGTATAATTCAGGAATAATAGGAGAAACAGAACGAGCCTCTATAAATAAAAAATATTTTTTTCTTGTGATACATATTTTTATGCTGTACTAGCATAATATACGTAAGTGCAAGTGGTTTTGGATATACACTAAGTTCAAAGACTATGACAGGTTTAAACACAGAACTTTCCAAAGAATTATAACTTAATTAAAACAGGGATTTGACAAAATGACACTAACTTTAATGTCATCCTCGCAGAAGGCATCATATCTGAATTTAAAATGCTCTCACATTTCTTACAGAGTTTAAAAATCATAACCTTAGAAGATATCATAAATCTCATCTGGAAGGCATATTTGCACTGGAGACAGTTAAGGTGACGCCACGAATGAAAAGATTTGAGGGAAAGCTGAAGAAAATCAAGGAAATTTTCATTACAGTACACTACATAATGGGTTTTATAATACAGAGGAGAAAAGATATTATGGTGATTGGTAGAGTATAAAATCCTGAACAGAGTAGAAAAGAATAGAGGAAAGTAACTTTTGTTTGCTACCTCTACTATACATATGCAACATAAATCTAGAAAAAATGCTATATTGAACTTGAGGGAGAGACACAGAAACAGCCATAGTGGAGTGGACTCAAGGTCTATCTAATCTGATATCCTCTCTCTGCCAGGGGCCATTACCATAAGCTTCAGAGGAAGGTGTAAGTAGAGAAAAGTTGGATAACTTGACCCGTACATTAGGTCTCATCCTGGTCTCTAATATTTAAAGATTGGTTTAAGCCTGAGGCATGCAGTTTAATATCCATTTGAAAACATTTATCATTAAATAATTCTGGATAGTCTTGATTTCCATATCAATGTTCAATCACATTTTGAATCTTGCCAAGTCCTTGGCCTCAATGACTTCCTATGACAATGAGTCCCCCACACTCTACTTACATGCTGTTGAAAAAATATTTCTTACTGCTTTTTAATTTTCTACCTTTAAGTCCCATTGAATTTCTCATGTTATGAACCAGAGAAAACAGAAGTTGCTGACCTACCTTCTCTAAATCATTCATTATTTTGTGTTCTTTTATCACGGCCCCTCTTATTCATCCCCTTTCTAAACACAGCTTAATGGTCTGCACAGGAGATTGGGAGCCAGGAAATCCTGCATTTTCATCCTAACTCTAATACTGACATAGTCTGTCATCTTACACATGTCACTTAACCTCTCTTTCTCAGTTTCTAGACAGCCATCAAGGGAGTTCAAGAAACAGAGCACCCAGGAGTCTTAAGGCTTGTCTATATAACAAATTAGTGCGTGGCAAGGTGGGGGCCTGGAGATCTCCAGCATGCAGCACACTAAATGGCTGTGCAGACTCTGCTGCTGTGCACTAAAAGTTCACTGGTGCACTTTCTGTACAGCTGTTTCAAAGATCAGTATGTAAAAGGTCATTAGAGAATCTTTAGCACACAGCCGTAGGGGGGCCACGTGGACAGCAAGTGTGCCGCATGCTGAAGCTCTGTAGATTTATGCCCCTGCTTGCTGCACACTAACTTGTCCTATAGACATGCCCTGAGTGGGAATTAGGTACTGAATACTAAATCTATTAGCAGAAGTGGCGGTTAATTAACAGTCTATAGCATATTCAAAAATATTGACCTGCAAGTGTATAGGAAATTACAAACAGGGAGTTCTTGTGATATCAGGGTTTCTTAACCATAGTATGCTCCAGATAAAGAAATCCCATAGAAAGAAGCAACAACTGATACAAAGAATGGCTTTTCAATGTGCAAATTTCCCCCCAGAGCAGAGGGCTTGCACAAGAGTAAACAGCCCACATATTTTCAAGATAGGGTGCATGGCCATGGCAGGACCCTCTCTACTGGGCTGAACATCACCATGTAAGAACAAAGCACTATAAATTAAGATTTAATTGTGATCCTATACTGGCTTGTGTAAGTGTAGGCAGAGGCTGGCTGGCATACAAGGCCTGTTTTAAGTATGCTCAGTTAACCAGGAGAGTCCCAAGAACTCAAAATCAAATGAAAATGTTTTCTACGGCTGTTTGCCATTCCAAAGATAATAAATTATTTAAGTGATGTTCAGTTTGTAAACTAGACAATATCCCAAAGATTTAGGGCAAGATACTAGTGAAAATCAGCACAGCTCTATTGACTCCAAGAGAGCTACGCTGAATTACATCAGCTGAGTATCTTGCTTTTAGTCACTGTCGAAGTTACAGCAATGAAGGGAACGGTCCCCGTGATCCAACTACTTGCATTATCATATCTGCAATTTTCTAAAAAAATTATCACATTAGTTCACTTGATTTCCTGCCTTCGAACACTAAAACGAAGATAGACTGGAAAAACACAGTGGCAAAACCCTCAGCAACACAAGCTAATTGAATTTCAGGATCAATGAATGGCAATATCTGCATTATTGTTGGACTTAACTACGATTATTAGAACAAACTCATCATCTTTACAAAACAAATGCTAACAAATGCTAACAATTGATATTTTTTTTCAAAATTTACAAAATATTTGTCTCTGTGCCATGAAACATGAGGTCAGTATGATTTCTATGTAGCTTCATTTTGCTTTGATAATGCAATAGATTAATCAACTGTGGGCTTTATTTTCACACTGGGATAGTAATCACTCAAGCATTTCAATGCAAATGGGAATGCTCATGTTCTCTAACGGAGTTGAAGTGAGATATCCAAAGAGCCTGATTTAAGGAACAGAACTACTATTTTTCTTTATCCCATACATACTTTCTTTTCACCTCATATTTCAGATCTACATATTCATTTTTTACTCTTCCTCATTCAGCCCAAGTTGTCTACTTTACTTCAAATAAAGAATGAACATGTAATTAACTGTTCCTGTATCCTGCAAGTGCTGATTTGGTATATAAACAATGAGTTTGCATGGGAATAGAATATTGCTGTCCATTTTAGCTGTCAGCCATACAAACATTTGGTTACACAGTGTTGCCTCTACAGAACTTCGCTTAGCCAACCTAATCACTTTAAAGCTCTCTTAATGAATTATTGGCTGGGTAATCTTTACAAAAATAGACAATCAAATCATCTTGGCAGTATTCTGGAACTTTGATGTCTTACATCCAAAAGAATTATATCAAGCATTTACATTCCCATTGTTTAATTAAAAATGGAATAATCCAAAAATTAAACAACCAATTCTTTACACGTGAACACTTAAAGCTAAATTGCAGTGGAAACAAAGCGGGATTATATGGCAACTTGAGCAAATGTGCACACACAAAAATACAAATATCCTGAATAATGTTATTGTAATGAATACCTAAGTAGTTTTCATTTACTCTAATGTGTTCCTATGCCAAGAAAGTGTGAGCCCAAGTGACAAAGATGTTAAGGACTAGGTGGCGAGCAGCCCTGTGCAGATGTGTAGCAGCATGGATGGGGCAGCAACACACTTCTCCCTTACTCCCCAGTACTCCTGCAAAGAGGGCAATCACCATTATAATGTCCTGTTTCTTTCCAGATTCCTGTCCACGACTGTCAAACAATTAAAGATTAAACTACCCCCAGAGAATGCACCCCAGTTTTCTGATTAGTCCAGCTAGAGGGACAGGATTCTGTGCTATAAATCAGTGCTTATGGAGTTTGGACATGGTCAGTAAGGTTTACAGGTATAGGATGTACCTCCATATCATGTCTCAGTGCTTTGATTGATTTAAGTGGCTATCCTTTAGGGCAAAATAACAAGAATCGCAAAGGGAGAGAAAGGAGGAGCACACGCTGCAGTAGTGGCTTTTCCCAGTACATTATGACTATCTCTGCTATAGTTATTCTGATTATGCTACTTCATTTTAAGCCATACATTTTACTTTACTCTGCTTATAATAAAACAAGTCATTAATTTCATGTTTTTGTCAGACACCTTCCTGAAGGGCAACAGCACTAGAGGGGAAAATGCAAAATTATGTAAAT